>NC_092819.1:149894535-150205606 GCF_023375885.2 Dermacentor andersoni | reverse complement strand
TTTCTCGGTGTGGTATATCGTTTTTTTTTTTTCAAGGTTGAAGGACATGTGGGAATGTCAAATGCTCGTCTTTCTGACGCATGCTATTCACGAATTAGTGCGACATCTCTGAGGTAACTCCAAGTTTATACTCGAGGCAGGCGTGGTACCGTAACCCTCTACACTGCTTGCGTTCTTCTGAACTTTTCCTTTCTCTCAGCTCAGCGCTATTAATACAATGTTATATTTGGGAACAATTTTGGAAGTGTTTTTTTGTGCACACAATCAAATGCCGAACGTCACGTGTTGAATCTCTTTACTGCTTCGCAAGTGGTGTCGTCATCACACGGGAAAATACAAATGTGCGGCTCAATACCATGCCTTAATGGCAATTTTGAGGACGGTTAAGCTTCGTCTTTAAGAGTGGAGCGTGATAGCATTCAAATATACCTGACTGCCTATCAAGCTTCCCAGCAAGTGCAGCTTATGTAACCGTTGTTACGTCTCGACACCAAAAAGGCGTTAATTAGACGTTCGCCATGAGGCAAACCCCAACCCATCCATAAGCGCCTATCCAGACGTCAGCGCAGCGTGGACACCGACTCTTGACGGGCCCACAAAAGGCGTTGCGTGGGCCGCAATGTGTGGAGGCGAGCGCCGTCTGCAGGTATTACAAGGAACCAGGAGCCCCGCTCTATGAACGATAGAAGCACTGGAAAGGAGATTTGTGTTTGAGTTTGTGCGTAACAGAATTAACTTGATTCGTATATTGAAATTACAGTCCGGTCATATCGTGTCTGTAGATTGCGTGTAAGTCGTACTTTACGATTTTTCTGGCGCAATTTATTTTGAGAAATTCAATAAGTTCAGTAACTTCTTTGCGCTACACGAAGGGCCTGGGTGGTTGGGTATGCGTGGTTCGGAATGATTTTTTGCGAGAAGACGGTCGATGCTAGTCGCAGGACACCTGACTTTCTGCGACACGGAGCCCTTAACGCTTCCGCGTTGAAATGGCAAGCGCGTGTACTTCTCGGATTGCAACGCAAAAGTGTCAGCCCTAAAAGGGGCAGATGTGCAAAGCGCTCACCCTCCTCATGTTGACAAGGAAACCGGGGCTCAAGACGCCGACCGACTTGCTGTGCAAGGCGTCTGCATGTCTCGCTTGCGTCGTGGGCGAAGGTAGGCCCAAGTTCCCATCGACTGCCACAACTGCACCGTGCAAGCTGACACTGCCGTGAGACGCAGACGAAGGACGGCTCGCAAAACGTGCCGACGTAGGCGAGGACATCAACGCGCTGGCGCTGAGAGGTCCCTTGCCAGACGAAACTCTGGACAGCCTGGTCTTTGAAGCATCTGGAGCAGGCACAGCTGCACCCTGTAACGGCGAGGGGCGAGACGGTGTCAGGGTAAAGTTAGGCACATGGCCGCGAGTCATTTTGGCGCCATCGGGAGGCTCGGTGTTAAGGGCAGTTTCATTCCAACTAACCCACGTGAAAGAAGAGTAAATGAGATATGTAGACAATCACGCGCTAATTTCGACGCTTGGCTAAGTTGCCGAACCACCGTCGAGGTGAGAACAGTTGACAACGCTACAAAGCAATCAGCTGGAGCCGGAAGCCACGAGAAAGTCCGTCGCCTCTATGCGCTTTACTCCACGCTAAGTGGACAGGCAAAACATGGTACCTTTCACATTATGCACGCCATCGTGCTTGTTGTTAATGTTCAAAGTTTCAAACATCAAAACCCGAATAACAATCTTACCAGAACAAGCGAAATTTATCTCTCAGATCGACCGGATTGAATAATACACAGCGTTTAGGTGCCGTACATTACTGTCCATTGCTCAGCGGATCACGTTGCCATACCGATTACTACTACATGGTTTTCTAGCTAACTCGTACTAAGTCTTAAATATATCCCGTGTGCGTTACGAGAATGCAACCAACTTGTCTTTGTTCCCGGTCCTCTTGAGCAACTGAAAGTATATTTTACTATGAGCCTATGCATTTACCAGTGATAATTAGTTAACCAAAGCACAAAGTATTGCTTTAAATACAAAATCCTCAACTGGGAAGTTATAGAGAACCTCCCCCCCCCCCCGTCTCTCTAGCCTCATATTGATAAATATCGTAATATTTCTTTTCGCGATGATAGCTGCTGTGGTTAAAATTTTTTAGGGCTGCAAAGAAAGGGCGTAAGTTTTGAAAAAGTACCACGTGACTATAGGCGCTTGAGCGCAGCCAGATTAGTGGGCTCGAACATGCTACCAACGGTTGATCGATGCTGCACGCCGACCGAAGATATCATTAAGTTGCGAACAAAAATTATAGGGGGCGATGACCACATCATTCGTCCCCAATACATGTCCATCAGCTGCTAAAAAGTGCTAGCTCTTTTCGCTGTCTGTGAATGGCCTTGTATCCTTTATCGCATATCCCATGGCTGCATTTCCTTGAGACAAGATATCTCGGCAAACGTGAAAGCCAGTACTATTGCCTTATTCCTTCTCGGTTTCTCAAGGCCTGTTCATGCCTTCAGTATGCGTGCAGCATCGGTCATTCGTTCGTAGTGTACTAGTAAGCGGTACATTTTTTAAATCTCACGCGCTTAGCTTTGCAGGTCGAAAAGATAAAGCGAGAGCAGCTGTCACCATGCAAATGAATTATTTGGATTTAGTCAATAGGATTTTTCAATCTACAACATTTCCGTTGAATATGTTGAGTTCAAATAAATACACTAAAGTCTGGTTTATTTATTTATGGCGAATAAATATCTAAGCAGTTACAAAAATATACTCCGAGTTGCTTAAGTGAACACCGAACAATATTTCATTCTCCTAACGCGGAAGTGAATGTTTTTTAAAAGTTTGGCAAGAGTTATCTGAAGCACCTTGTATACGTGACCGATGCCGGGTTACGGGTGCATAAGGAAGCTCTCTTGCACACCTCCAGGCATTGCAGGTATTGTTAATACAGGTCTTATTATTTTTACGCAAAACCGCTGTTAGAGTAAACAAGTGTAATTTATGTCAACTGTATTCGTCATCATTTCAAAGCCTCGTATGTCTGTTGCCGAGAGAAGTTTGTCGAAGACGGTCCTGATATCATTATCTCTGGTCACTTGTCGTGGCGGTGGACGAGGACCAGGGTTGTTCAGCGCTTTCTGACCGGAAGAGAGCTCGCCGATGTCTTGTGGTATTAGTGTACTCGGCTTGCGTTATGCCGACGATAACGCAGTGGGGTCGGCGCTGTCGCTTACCTGATCGGGCGCCGGCACTGTGGAGGCCATCATATTGGTCTTCGCAGTGGTCTCTGAGTTGAACGCTGGCTTGACTACGGTGCTCTTCAGACTGCCACCGCTCCTGCTGGGTCGCGACAATCTGGAAGTGGGTTGTGGAAAATGTGCCGAAGTCCCGGTGAAATTCTTGACTATTGTAACATCACGATGTCGTTCGGTATCCGCATCTGTCGGCCCCTTCGACAAGCTCTTCCTTGCCGAGTCCTTGCTGCCTTCGCATTGCCTAAAATCAGCCCTGGCCTCCGCACCAAGCCCTGCATCTGATGAGGTGCTCTTTCTCAGCATCGGACGTGGCGGTAGGGGGTGCTCTAGCCCCTTTTCCGTGCGCTCTTGAGGTTTCGGACAGTGGGACATAGCGTAATCGCGGCTGTGAATCAAATCGGAAACCATCAACAAAAGTTGGTGAATAATTGCTATGGTTGTTTTGGGGAAAGTCAACAAACACACGCACATGGCCTTAGACACCTGAGTACTTGAGCAAGTAGCGTTGCAAAGTATTTTGCTACGCGACACAATAACTGTTTGCAACGATCTATTGCATATGTATTTTATAATCAACCTGTCATTACACCCGATAATTAAGAGTGTCGGGCGGCAGTTTGGGCATCAGTAAAGTTATTCTGTTTGGCAAGAACAACTAGCTTGTCCGTGGCGTGTTTCATCACGTGACTGGAAAGTAGAGAGAACATACCTACTATACTTTAAGCAGTGCAGACTTCTGAATTATAAGTTCAGTACACGTGTCTCATTAATAATTGGATTACAGGGTATTTAAGCCCATGAGTTATTATGTCTCATTTCTTCCTGCAGCTACCATATGCTGGCATGTTCGTATTCTGCTTTAACCTTGCTGAATTTCCTTGAATTCATCGTTGCTTGACTGAACTGACGTTGCAACATTATACAGGAAGGAGGAAGAGGCACGTCGTCTAAGCAGTGAAAAACATCTCGCTTTTAGCGCTTTTAAACATATACACGCATCGCAAATAAAAAGTACAGAACAACGCACCGGAACAGCGAGTACGCGGATACGTGATAGAGCAGAAAGGAAAAAGAAAAAAAATGTATTTATATTGACAAAGGGCGCTCCAGTCGGCCAATTTCGAACTGGCAAGGGTCGGTTCACGGGAGAAAACGCTCACGCTTCTAAGCAGTACTAGCGCAAGGGAAGAAAGAGCTTGTTCACACCGACGACTCACCAAGGTTGCAGGACGGAATTGGTCGCGATGTGAGCGACTAGTCGGAAACAGTCGCGAATATCGCTTTGGTGGAAAAGCGCCTGTTTTGTTCCATTCGCTCGGCTGCTCAATTTTTCAGTCGCCGCGATTGCAGTCACACACCTACAACCCACTGTAGCAACTAGAGGCGCAGTAACAGGACGTCTGTACACGCTGAAGTTTATTTTACATAGCGATTGCGGTGTGTTATGAGAGGCGAACTATATCAGTCATGAGGCATTCAGTTGTGGCGAGGGCCAGGTAGCGCTTGCCAGTGTGAACATGCCTCGCGGTGGGTGCCGCGACCTCCGTTAATCGGTGGTGTGATTGCGCCTGAAGTGCCATTGGCGCAAAATGTAAGTATAACCTAGCGTTAAAAAAAAGCAAAACACGGCCAACAGATTAAAAAGTTGTCGCCTTTACCGCATGGCGAGTACGCACAAGGGGGGTTTGGCCAAGGCTCGGAATGGAAATATGATAGATGTCTTGGCTTCCTGTTAACTTAGTGGTCTGCTCTTCCTGTATAAGAAGCGTTCTAAATATTGCGGAGCCTCGCAGTGAAACGCAAACATTCCACAGTATTATAAGCTCACACCGGCACGTCAGCTGGGAGCTTCGCGCGCAATGGTGCGACACGTCTTTGAAAAATCAAATGAAAGAAAGCTTATTAGTGCAGATACATATTCTGCAGAAGTACTACTACGTTATTTCTAATAGCCGTTCTGAGAATTCATTACCATGCAAAGATACAGATGCATTTCTGCGGTTTCAGCTGAGTACTTACCGATTCGTCTTCCGAAAGAATCTGCTTTTCTTCTTCTTTTCCTTCCACATTGTAAGAGTACCGACTTCGGAAGAACAAAAATTGCGTGCATATTGAAACCTTTGCAAGTTACAATATGTTTTCCGTTGATTTCTTGAATTTCATGAACATTTCCAAACAAATAAACAAATAAACCAGACAGCCTACTGTTCGCAGCCGGAAGCTACACAGAAAATTCTTGTTTGTTCCTAGTTGACTCATCAGTTAGGGCCAAGTATTTAAAATTTGAGGTGTTTTCTTCGTGACATAAGAGGAAGCTATAGCTCGGGCCAACTCCGATGCCACCTATTCAACATCACGTAAAACACACAAACGCCTTTCTGAGATATTTCCTTGGACGATCTTAATGAAATACGTTGCATTTGAGAGAGAAAGTTAAATTCTAGTGACTGTTGGTAGCGGAAGGTTTATTGAGGGCCTAAACGTTCTTAAACCATTCTTGGAAAATTGGTAAGTTAGGAAAATATTGAAGCACGAAGTCTACAAATTCGTAACTCTGCACCAAATACAGATATGGCTGTGCTGTAAACAGGGGCCCTATAACGTAAAACTATTCCAATATGTATTTATTCCAATGCCTTGACGTTAAGCTTACGTAACCGCCGACGCAGGCATTGGGCGGTGACCCGCAGCTTTGCCTGAAGAAACCAATCAAACGCTTTCCTCGTTTATAGGAGGTCACTTTTGTTTGCTGTAAAAAGGAATAACGTTGCCTACATTGAACGCTCTTTCTTGTCTAATTGGCTCACAAGAGGTGAGGAGCACGCTCAAATGGAGAGGCATTCGATGGGGCCGGGCCTGCGCACTGAATATAGATCACTGTATGAAGAGGGAGGTGCCGGCGTCTGCGATTGGTCCGCTTTCCCTAACTTAGCTTGCGGTGACTTGTCTGACGCTACGGCGGCGCGCAACG
This sequence comes from Dermacentor andersoni, assembly GCF_023375885.2. Taxonomy (NCBI): domain Eukaryota; kingdom Metazoa; phylum Arthropoda; class Arachnida; order Ixodida; family Ixodidae; genus Dermacentor; species Dermacentor andersoni. Next base: position 150,199,377 of record NC_092819.1, on the reverse strand, counting down.
GACCGTGAAAAATGCCGTTAAAACGCATCCTCAGCAAAGAAGAGATTGCAGAACGAGGTCGTAAACGTGCCGAAAGGGCTCGGAAACGTTGCACGGCCTCGCAAACAGTTTTTTATACGTAAATAAACTCATGCTCTCCGGCTGGTGCCAGTAGCCAATGCCTTGCGATAGGCAGCAGCCATCTTCTATTCCTTTCGAAACGGAACAGACTCCGGCTATTCAGAAAAAAATCCAGTTTTGTTTAGCATATGAAGGCATATTTAACGCGTACACGTCACTTTGACGTGGTAAGTTTTCGCGGTTTTCTGACGTCGCGTGACAAACAGGTTAAGTGGGTGAAGCCCGAGAACTTTTGACTGATAGCAAAAGGCAAATGGCGAAAAGGCGACTAATCACAAACAATTATTTTTTTGTTCGGTCTAAACATGCATATCCAGTGTGTACACGTCATATGAGATGGGGGGCTACCGCTGTTGTCGTAACGTCGCATGACAGACAGGTGAAGTGGGGGTGGTCCAAAAAGTTTTTGACCAATCGTGGACGGCTGATTGCAGAATTGGAATAGAAAAGCTTGGAACAGCTTTACGTTATAGCGTCTCTGCATTCGTTAGAGCATCCAAAGCGCACAAGTGTGACATAATTTTATGGCTTACGTGTATTTGTTACACTTTTATGAGGGTGTTGTAAAAGCCCTACTCAAATATTAGTGTTGTATTTAAGAGCCATCTATGATACATCGATTTCGTCCACTTTGTATGTAGTGTTAGATGCAATTTACAGAATTGTGATATATTTTTTCTCATTGCTGAATAGCATATTTGTAAACTTGATAGCTGTGTTTTCTAAAAATTTACAATTTTGAACAAACTATATCAATATATTGAGGGCGTAAATCTAAAATTTGCTACCAACAATCACTAATCAAATTGGGCAAACCTTATCAAATTAAGTGCAGTGGTTGCCGAGAAAAACGATTTCTTCTTTCTCATGTATTAATATACTAGCCTCTGAGCTAAAGATTCCTCTTAAGAAGAAAGCCCGTTTCATCGCTCAAAGCCGTCGGGCAGTATCAAAGATGCATGTATCTTAGATACTATCTTAGATATCTTGTTTTTGTATCATTATATTGGCTAGCCGCATATAGCACTTACGTGTGACGAGCGACTCATTCTAGATTTCCACAACCGAGCGATCGAGCGACAAGAACTAGCGATCAGTTCGATCGACGGCCCATTTCTTCGCTCAAAGCCGTCGCTCAGCGCTAGGCAGTATCGAAGATACTTGAACCTTAGGCACTACTTGGATATTCTTTGGGTATCTTGTATCTGTAGCATGATACGTCTGGCAAGAAGTGTATCAGTATATGTATTTCTATTACATGAATGTACCGTGTATCTTAAGATACAAGATACTGCTACCGCAACATCAACGTGCGAAACTATAAACGTTGGCGGAACTCTGCATGCGCGGTATCCAAGGCGGCTGTGCTGGTGCTGAAACATCACCCCCCCCCCCCTCCCGAAAATTTTCGATAGCTTCGCCTTCTTGACTACACCCAGCGGAAGGGGGGTGGCGGGGGGGTGACAGAATACTTATGGGCCCCGGGTGCCAGACGACCTAGCTAGGCCACTGATTGTGCATAAGGCGGTGATTTTGTGTACGTGATTGTTGCTCACAAGAACGAAAAGCAATTTTTTGGACTACGTTACACGATAATAATTCTGTAAAATATTGTTACGGCGCAACCATGCATGACGCCAGTCAGAAGAACACGATTTAACGTTTGTAGGTGGAATTGGTCTCGACAGCCCTCTTGTTTATGCATCGTTGTCTCTCTCGTAAATATTGTAAACACATCGTTATATGTGACTTCTGCAACGTAACAAATTGGTGGAGCTGTGGGGTACCCACGAGAACCAACAACGGAGCTTCGCAGTGGTCGTCACCTCGGACTGGACAACATGACAGACGAAACAGGAGCCGACATGGCGCGGCCCACATCAACACCCACAACCCTAACGGTTGTGCTGACTCAGCCACTGGATCCAGGAACGTTCTACGGCAATAGCCATCTCTACGAGGAAGGCTGGATCGCCACGTATGAGCGTGTAAGTGCCCACAACAAATGGGATCCGACGATTAGGTTGACTAACTTGGTCTTCTCCGTACAAGGCACGGAAAAGGTGTGGTATGAAAGCCACGATGAAGAGCTTAACGACTGGGACACGTGCAAACAGAAGCTGAGGGACTTGTTCGGCCTTCCCGCCGGGCGGAAGAGCGCTGTTGTGAAAGAACTAGGGAGCCGCGCCCAGACGTCCTTAGATACGTCGCTTACATCCAGGAGGTGTTGGCTCTGTGCCGTAAGGCCGACAGCGATATGGCTGAGCCAGACAAGGTGGCGCGTGTACTGAAGGGGATCGCTGACGATGCTTTCAACCTGCTCATGCGCAAAAATTATGGAACAGTACAGGATATCATAGGAGAGAGTCAGGGCTTAGAGCAGGCCAAGAGTCGCCGCATTGCAACGCCGTTCGCATGTCTGCGGAACACAGCTGCGACATCCTCTTGTGACGACAGGCTAGGAGTGCAGCGACCATCATCATCAGATGTCCTGACGCAAATAGTGAGGGGGGAACTGGATAATGCAGCCCTCTTTTCCCGCACCAGTGGGTCGAAAAACTTGCCTACAGCGTCATTTGTGCAGGCAATAGTAGCGAAGAACTCGGTTATCTAAGTTCATCGCTAAAGTTCATTCGGCATCTTTCGTTGCCGCTTCATAGCTGTCTCACGCTCCAGGTCCATCGACTGGTCCACGGTAGTCCGCACGCTACCGAAATGCAGCTGAGTGGCGAACCACAGACGATCGGCCAATGTGTTTTGCCTGCCGGCGTATCGGTCACATTGCACGCTATTTTAACAACCGTACTGTCTCTTCCCCTCTCCGACCGCCATTCCCCATTTATTATCGCCCCGAACAGAGCGAGCGTCGTTACCAGCCTCCATTGGCACAGCAACAACCAAACAATGACACTCGTGCTCCTTGGAATAGTCCCTCGTCGCCATTCCGACGTCACCAGTCCCGTTCGCCACCTGCTCGTTGATCATCGTCCCTATCGACGCAGGCTCGTCGCCCACCGTCCCCGATGAAGCCCCGACGCCCGCTTCCGGAAAACTAAGCGATGCAGCTCCCGGAGGTGACGCTGCATTGACGACTCTACCACAAAACCCTCAGATCACTTTGTCGACCAAGCAGAACTTGATGGGCGTTTTAGTCTATGGCGTCAGTGTCCCAGCACTCATTGACACTGGTGTGCACGTATCCGTGATGAGTGCCCAATTGCGCCGACGCCTGAACAAAGTTCTCATACCCTCTGGAGGAGGAACGCCTACCGTGCTTGGTATGTGGACTGGTCGCATTGGCAGCGTGGGGCGCCTAACGACTGTTTTGGTTGCCGTTTTGAAACAACGCCTTTATGACGTTACACTCGGCTTACACTTTTTATCGTTCCATTCAGCCCTCTTTGATTGCGCGTCTAGTATCATACAGCTGAAACTGCCCCACGGCTGCCGTAGTCCACCAGTCACACAATTAAGGTTATGCTCTCCCGAAGACATCCGCCTGTCGCCTCGAGCCATTACGTACGTAACTCTTGTTGTCATCTGTTCTTGACGGCGTCTGTGTACTATGTCCCACCGCCGACATACTGCTTGAGAGAAATTTGGCAGTTCCCCAACCGTGCTCACTGTTACAGGCAATCAGCATTCGCTCCATCTCCTTAATTTTAACTGCTCGACTCAAATTCTTCGCAGATGCATGTCTTTGGACGACATCTCTCCTGTGAACGATTGCGTTCGGCCTTTGTAACGCTCAGGCAACCTTCGAAAGTATGACGGACTCCTTACTTCGCGGCTATAAATGGTCCACATGTATGTGTTATCTAGACGATCATAGTCTTTTCACCAACTTTCACTTTTGCAGTTTTTCGACGCGCCGGCATGTAATTGAACTCACCCAAGTGCCACTTTTATGTCGTAAAATTACCGTTGTCAGCCATCTCGTCAGTGCCGCTGGCGTTCAACCCAACTCTGACAAGACTTGCAAGACAAGACTCGTGCAAGCATTCGTTATAGGCAGGGTGACCATGGCCTCCCCTTTCAAAAACTAAATAAAGCTGAAGTGACCAAAGTGAACTCCATCATCAGGGCAGTGTATAAGGCTGCCCTGGGGCTACCAAAAACGCGAGCACCGAGAAGCTGGAGGCTCTTGTTATTTATAACACATATGGAGAACACGCCACCGCGGTGGTTGTGGCACAGAAAGAACGTTTTAATACCACAGAACAAGGAAGAGCCTTGCTGCAAACGGTTGAATATCTCCCCAAGAGCGCAGTTCGGCGGCGAAGAAACAGTTTTGCTGCCCAGACAAACAAGAGGAGAAATTCTAGCTTCACCAATCCCAAATAATATGAGCACTGAACACGACCAAAGCAGAAGAAAAGCGCGGTCGAAAAAAAACAAATATGGAAGAAATCCAGACATATACTACATGGACGCCTGCAGAGTAGCAACAGACAAATTCACAATAGTTTCCCTCAATGAGTCCACAGCGATAATGGCCTCCATTTGGACTCTTTCGACTTGCACCACGGAGGCAGCAGCCATAGCACTGACCCTTCGAGATGTAGAGACAAAAGAACAATCTGCATTGGTCATGACGGACTCCCAGGCAGCATGCCATTTCTTCATGACGGGTCCCAGCCCACATAAAATACACAGAACGTTAGGCACCGCTTTAGAATTGCACCATGCGATAATGTGGTGCCTGGTACACTCTGGGCTCGAGAGAAACGAGAGGGCGGATCGAACTGCTCGAGGAATAAGCATCCGAGCACCAGTTGGTCCTTTCGGGGAGCCCCCCATTCATCCGCACATCCTTGAAAACCAAAGAAAAAACACAAAAATACAGCAGCCCACACCCCGACCTTACGGAAGAACAGGCCAGGGACTGGCACTGTGTACAGACTAACACATATCCATACCTCCAAATACTCGGTAAGGTGCATCCTGTATGTATGTCCTTGGTACTGGGAGCCACCAACGCTTGCCCACGTAACGTGGATGTGCAAACTACAGCCACCAAATTGCAATGCCTCCAACTCAATTCCTTACGATGCAAGTGTCAAGTAACAGGCAGTGAGAAGTTCGGCTTGCTAGCGAAGATCTAGAGAGCCAGAGAGCTCTTCTCGATCAAGCGCAGCAAACCGCAGAGGCCAATGTAGGCCTTGACTGAGTGACCCACCGAACACTCAAAACTACCAAGCAAAATACATTTTACGCTACTACTAGTTTTTGACACCAAGTGTGGCCTTTCCACTTTTGAAACGGCAAGATTTTGTCTCTCTCTCTCATGTACCTGAAAGTAGTCATCACGTGGATACGATTTTTAATATCACTAGTTCTGCTTTTCAGTCTGTTCTGGGTTTACATACTTGTTCTTCCACTAATAAACTAATATTTATTAGTCCATGTTTGCATGTATACCTTACTTAATTATTGTCTCTTATAGTGTGGTTTTTACTGCAACGAATATTCACCAACTAGCCCAAGTCTCCCTGTTGCAGCATTGCCTCGTTATGTAAAAAGCTGTTTTGCCAGTTTAAGCGAAGCAACCATGCCACCTGAAGTCCTGCTGTAGCACTATTGTGCAGACAACTTTTAGTAGATCTTTCAGCAGGCTAGAGCTAGTTACATTGAGTTACTCGCCTGTGTCATTTTTGCGTTCTCTTCCGCTGTCCTCGTCTTTATTTGCGATCAATATGATATGCATATACTTATAATAAAGCAGCATAAACGGAAAGACGGGGAAAGGCAAGAGGAAGCGCTGGCTTCAAACTATTTGCTGTTGCCAACTGGCAACAGCAAATCTCGTGCCTTCATTGCTTTGTTACATTCCAGCCAATCACAGTCAGTCTTCTCCTAGAGCATGTAACCTTTTATTGCGAAGCAGTACTTTAGGTCGCACTTCAGCCCGTTCCGTGGCGAGGCGGTGGTAGGCACCATTGATCTTTAGCGTGACCTCGCTGCGTGACGTCACACCACGTGACCTAGAGTGACGTCACACCAGCTGTGTAAAAACGGGGCCCCATCTCACGCCGTCGCGAGGCGAGGCGGTAGCCACCAACGGCGGCCTAATGGCCCGTTCACACTGAGGAATCCGGCGTCTACAGAGAATGGAATTCTCCGGCCGCCGAAAATCGCGTCGTTCACATTGCTTGCGCACCGCGCCGCCGGAACGAGATACAGCGCCATCTGCCCCATAAAGTGCTAACCTCCAACCAAGCGCGGTATATCCCGGAAGTTCGCGCAGCTCGAAATTGCGCAGTTGTCTCCGTTTGCGTCAAGTTCGTGTGTTAATTTTGCGCGTCTCCACCACTGCTTGAAAAGGCAATGATGAACCCTGAGCAAGAAGAGGCAGTGCTGCTAGGCCTGTTGGCAAGCACCTTTCTGGCGATGCGTGACGCGCAGAAGCATTCGCCGAAGAGACGACGCCACCGGCGTTGGTGGGTTCGTCCTGCTTTGCAAGGGCGCGCGTAGCTTGGTCACGCCACCTTGTCAGGTCGCTTATACCTTGTGCTTCGCGTGGTACTTGTCGAAAAAGACGGGGTGGTTACGCACCAATTCGATGAGCATTTCCGATGTCGTGACGCGTTCGAAGACTGCGATATGACGAGAGCGTTGGGCTTGGCCGCCATCTTTGGAATTGCTGAGACGCGCTCCGATTGGTTCGCGGCGAGGCAATCCGGCGGCATCTGCCGCAAAAATCGGTCCGGGAGCGATCGGCGCGGAAGGGGCTGTTCCGGCGGATCTCGCCGCCGCCGAACTGGGATCCGCCGAATTGGGCGCCACTCCAGACTCCGAATGCCTCAGTGTGAACGCGCCATAACTCCCGCTCCTCTCACCAGGGGCGCTACGGTCGGTGTGACGTCACACCAGCTGTGTAAAAACGGGGCCCCATCTCACGCCGTCGCGAGGCGAGGCGGTAGCCACCAACGGCGGCCTAACTCCCGCTCCTCTCACCAGGGGCGCTACGGTCAGAGTGGGCATATCTTACGACGCGGAGAAAATGGAGTGTTACCGCACCGTCGGCCAATCGATACTGGAAGATTTTGTAATGGGCATGCTGGTGAGGGAAATGTTTGTCGGCATACACGGATTCGACGGATGACTTCCTCTTAGATGATTCACTGTAAGCCGTAACACTAGCATAACCCAAGACTACGACCAGCCATACTACCAGCTGATCCGAGAATAACACACTATTGCTTCGCAATCACCAGGCTTAACCAAGCTAAGCCACGGCCGTTTTTTTTTTTTTTTTCTTGAAACTACACCATCTTTGCAGCCTCATTAGTGTTGACAGGAAGGCGTTTAAGGGGGACTTGACGGTGGTGAAGGCCGACAGCGTGTTGCGACGTGCCCGGTATTGAATGTAAATTAAAGAGCCAGCAATGCAGCTTGCATCAAAATCTCTGAATTTGCTTTGAAACGTAATCCTGAAGAGCTATCGAATAAAAGTTACTTTGCATATGCCTCACCCGGACATACTTATCTGAGCGTTTATTTTGGCTCGTTTCTCACGTGCTATTTAACCAGCTCCAGTTTGGTAGTCAGCTAGGAGGGGTCCAAATCAACAAACATACTGCACATATCGCAAATAGGCCTTTTGGCTAAAATTGCACAACTAGCGTCCATGCACAACATGCGTCTCGTCAGAGTTGGCTTCGGTGTCCATGGGCCTGCAGGGGATCTCTCTCGCAGTTAATCTAGAAGGCCTCAGTCCAGACATCCCAAAGGTCCTACGAGAATGGCGCCAAGACCTCTGCTGTTGTTGTCCCCTAAGAGGCATCACTTCACATTCGATTTGCCAGGAGGCACCACGTCTATTCTTGAAATCATATATAGCATTGAAGAAATTATTGGTGAGGAAAGAGCTCAGCTTTCGTTGAATTTAAAGGCAAAGCACAGGTATCTGTACAAAGTTAGAATGCACTAAAACATATGAAAAGGATTAGCTATAGCTACGAAAGTGCACTAGATAAAGCGAAGCGTTTGCAAAGTCTTGGGTAGATTTCAAAGAGTTGCAAGAGAAGGTCTATAGGACTTACCAAAAGGTGTGAGAACTCTTTTGTACACTTCGATGTCCTTGATGTACAAGCTACTGAGATTTTATGCAACGATTGTGAAACCTTGAAGTGTGGAGCTGTTCATTGTGCACCTTCAATTTATTTAGGCATGTATGTTTATTTAGCCTACTCAACGCTAAGATCTCTTAGCGCTAAGATCCTCCCAACAGCGCATTCAGGCACGCCTTATGTTGCGGACTACACTAATACCCGTTCCCCACGAGCAAGGTTGATGCCATTAAAAGTGTAAGGCCTTAACTTTTTTCATGCCATTATATTTCGGTCACTGCTACACGCGCATAATTAAAGGGACACTAAAGCGAAACAATAAATCAGTTTAGACTAATGAATTGTTGTTTGAGAACCCTCCAGGCAGTCATTAAAAAAATAGTTTGATTATTAGATGAGAAAATGGATGTCCAAGTATCAGTATTTGAATTTCGCGCCGAAACCCCAGCGCCGGTACGTCCGCGTGACGTCAGGGATTCCAAAGTATGTTTTCGCATTTGGGCCGCGTTGTCTAAATAAAGGTTCCCGAAACTTGCCATGTTTAATATTTGGTTCCTTTAGAACACAATGTAGTCAATCTGTACGGATATATATAATTAGTAGGCCCTATAAGATGCCATCAAAATCCAAGACGTCACAGCCCCCAGCTGCGGGAACTTAAGTAGACGTCGCCACCCGTATTTCGTTCTTGCGCTTTTTCTGGCTTACCAAACGTCTTATCGTTGTAAGAGTGGTGTTTTTGGTGTTGTAGAACGGTAATTTACTGATGCAGGAAAAATCATTTTTCACTTTAGTGTCCTTTTAATGGCATTAAGCGTCGCGATGACGATGGCTGCAATGAAACGCTTAGGTTTGCTTGTAAATCGTAATACGATAAAAAAGAGTTATTGAGAGAGCGAATGTTTAATAAATGGCATAAGAATAATTTGTAGGCGTATTTTATGTATTTTACTTTAAGAATGTCATTCTTGCACCCAGCCGTAAGCTGTTTCAAGCCGAAGCTAGCTGAACGGCGAATCCATAGTGTAGCCAAAGCATTAAAATTGGAAAAATGGCGTTCACAGCATCAAAGCATTCAAGCAGCGATCCTGAAGACTTTGACCGTGTGTTCCAGCTTGTTACGGCGTATGTGCTTCTTCGGGCCAAACATCGCCGAGAAATTCGAAGGCTACAATATGAGGCCAACAAGGCAAGGAGTCGCCGCCGTGTGTAGTATAGTGTCGCCCCCTGTCAGATCTCTGTGTCATCGCACATGTATGTTTTGTAATTGCTTAGCTAGATGGCGCACCCCCTTCTGTCATGTGACAAGCTTGGACCAATCGGGAGGTGCCATCTAGCAGGTGAAGCCTTTATAAGTAATAAACAGCCGCGGGTCGGCGGAGTCTTCGTTCCGGTTTTCATCGGGAGCAGTTAGCTCCGTGTCTCCTTCACTGCGCCGGCGCTAGCCGCGCGTTCGCCCGTCGGGGCCCCCCGCTTGCCTGCCGCTGCCGACACAACATCTTTTGGCGACGAGGATGGGATTCCCGAAGCGGTTCCGACCGAAGCCCCGGGACACCAACGAGCTTCGTAAGTGAAGCGACCCTTCCCGTGTCCGCACGGCAAGCAAACGCCGCCGACGCACTTGGCGTCGCGAGGCTTCCGAGCCTAGGCCTTCTCGCCCCCTTTGTTCTTCCTTGCCCATTCCTGCGGCGAGCTCCGGCTTACCTCCTGCACTGTCTCCTGCACGCTACCCGCCATGGCTTTTACTGCGAACCTTCCCGTTTTTCTTGAAGTGCCCGGCCCACCGTTAATCCCTTGGTATCGCTGGAAAAAAATTTTTCAGGCCCACCTCGAAGCGGCCGGCGGTGGCGACTGGACGGACGCGCGACGAGCGTCCGCGCTCGTCAGCGCTCTCGGGCGTGAGGGACAACGGAAGTACTTTGCAGACGAGGAGCAGGAAGCAGCAAGGCAGTTAACCAGCGCAGCGTCAGCTTCAAGCGAAGCAGCAAGGCAGTCAACCGGCGCAGCGTCAACGTCAAGTGATGCGGTCCCGCCAGCGTCATTTCCGAGACTCTTGGAGCGGCTTGACCGGCTGTTCGCCGCGTCAACAAATGTCCTGGCGGAACGGCACGAATTCACCAGTCGGAAGCAGTTCGACGGAGAAGGATTCCTGGAATTCGTGACCGCATTGAAGGAGAAGGCGGTACAGTGCAACTTCGGCACAGCCTACAACGAGCGCGTCCGAGACCAGATAATACATGGCGTAGCGAACGTCAGCGTTCGCGAAAAGTTGCTGGCTCATGGCGAAACCCTGTCCCTGGACAAGGCAGAAGAAATTGGACGCTCGTTAGAAGCCTTGCATCGAGCGAACCGCGCGTTCGGCTCCGAAAATGTTCGAAGAATTGAGGTACCTCAACTTGGCGTTCCGTCGACGGGCCAAGATGGCCGACTTCTTCCGGGGAGCCGCCAAGATGGCCGACGTAGTCCGGGAGGCCATGAAGATGGCCGACTTCTTCCGGGAAGCCGCCAAGACGGCCGACTTCTTCCGGGGAGCCGCCGAGACGGCCGACTTCTTCCGGGGAGCCGCCGAGACGGCCGACTTCTTCCGGGGAGCCGCCGAGACCACGGCCTTCTTCCGAGAGGCCGCCGAGACGACGGACATTTCGCACATGGCTCCTCCGGGAACCGTGGTGCATGCGATCGGTGTGGCAGCACGAAGCATATTGCAACGTACAAGAATTGTCCAGCAAGGAACCGGCGGTGCAACGCCTGCCACACGTTGGGCCATTTTGCATCAGTATGCCGAAAAACCCGTACTGTTCAACACGTCTCTTCCGCAGCGACGCTGTCTTCAACTTCCGCAGGGCAGCCGTCCGCGTCTGTCCTGACGGTAAGCGCTTTTGAAACTAAAAAAGATTTGGAAGTTCCAGTCGTAGTGAACGGCGTCTCCATGCGACTGTCGGTGGATACGGGAGCGTCTGTCAAAATGATGACGGTCGAAGATTTTGGAAAGCACTTTGGTCGACAGCACAGACTGTCACAAACAGTGGACTTGAAAAATTTCTCCAAGCAACGCATCGACATTCAAGGCCTGTTTCAAGCCGCTGTCCAGTTTTTCCAAAGGTCATGCTCCGTCACGTTCCACGTAACGACTACAGGAACATCACTGCTGGGTTTAGACGCCATCCAACGCTTGGGCATACAGATCGACGGTACGTCGTTGACATGTCGTCTACCATCGCTTCCTTCAGTACAGAGCCCCACAGGTGTGCCTCCGGGTTTTGATCACCTTTCCAGTGACGAGTTGGGCCTCGTCAACAACTTTGTGCACCGAATTCATCGGCAGCAAGATGCGAAACCAGTATCTTCAAAGTTGCGCCGACTACCCCTGGCCCTCCGTGACCAGGTCACACATGAATTGCGACGTCTCGAGGACTGCGACGTCATCGAGCGCGTCGAGGCTACTGAGTGGGTGTCTCCACTCGTGGTGGTGCGCAAGAGGGATGGAACCATGCGGCTCTGTGTAGATCTGCGGGAACAGGACAGTCTTGTGTCTCAAGTTCAAGAAAAGGTCTTGCAGAAACAGTCGCAGACTAAACAGTACGTAGACAAACGTAGAGGTGCTCAGGCAACTCGTATCAAGGTGGGAGACACTGTCAGAATAAGATTTAACAGGAAAGGAATTTTTAAGTACAGTAAACCTCGTAAAGTCAAGGCCCAGATAGGACCATCTATTTTTGTACTTAGTGATGGGAAGACGTGGCATGTCTCTAAGTTAACCGTAGTGATGAAGGATCCAGCAGGTAGTACATTGTGTACAAGTGGTAAAGATTTTTTGTACTCGTATTCAAACCTGGATAGTCATTCCGATGACTCGTCTGTAGTGTCATCGTCCTTTCATAGGCATCAGTTAAGTAGTTCGTCTGGCTGTATCACTTCCGAGTCTGCACAGTCGGCAGTCGTCTCTGATTCCGTGGGGGAATCGGTAGCCTCCCAGGACTTGTTGGGACTTCGAGAGGAGCTTCCTGGGCAACCCTCTCCAGCTTTGAGCGATAACCACATTCACTTTTCCAACCAGGGGGAGGGAAATAATAGTGGGATGACTGGGTCTTTAAAGTCGACCGATACGCGTCGCAACCCCCAAAGTTCTTCTGAGGTATGCACGCGTCCTTATCGTGACAGAAAACGGCCTCCGTGGCTCGATGATTTTGTTTTTGTAGTGTAGAGCGTATTTCCGTCTTCGAAATGCCACGGCTAAGGGCCTCGTTGTGACATTTAGCAGACAGTCCACATGTTTCATTAACACAGGTATAAAAGGTGCTCCTTGTTGCGGTGCAGTGAGTTTTGTGCCGTGTTCCTTGTCAGACTTTGTTTGAGTGACTACCTGTGTTTTGGTGCCCAAGACTGGTGCACGTGTATGTGAACTTGGGCAGGGACGGACTGAAATTGTTGTGGACTTAAGTGCGCGTCTTGTGTGCGCGTTTCACTGTATGCTCGCTTTGTTTCCAGGGGGGGATGATGTAGTATAGTGTCGCCCCCTGTCAGATCTCTGTGTCATCGCACATGTATGTTTTGTAATTGCTTAGCTAGATGGCGCACCCCCTTCTGTCATGTGACAAGCTTGGACCAATCGGGAGGTGCCATCTAGCAGGTGAAGCCTTTATAAGTAATAAACAGCCGCGGGTCGGCGGAGTCTTCGTTCCGGTTTTCATCGGGAGCAGTTAGCTCCGTGTCTCCTTCACTGCGCCGGCGCTAGCCGCGCGTTCGCCCGTCGGGGCCCCCCGCTTGCCTGCCGCTGCCGACACAACACCGTGCAATCGAACAGCTTCTCCTGGCTAACGCGCTCACGATTAGTGCTGTGGTCGTGCGTTCATTTTGCGCTGTGCCCAGGCAGCGGTGGTGGTTTCCGAGGAACTCGCGTTGGTTCGAGGACACATTGCTTCAGTTGGGTGAAGCCAACTTTAAAAGGTTTTTCCGTGTCTCCCAGGCCACATACAGGTACATTATGGGTGCCTGTCACGCCTATTTGCAGGGACAAGACACCGTCATGACAGACGCAATTTCTGTCGAGAAAAGAGTCGGGATTGCACTGTTCCGTCTTTGCTCGACAGCAGAAGATCGGACAGTGGCGAGCTCTTTGGTGTGGGGCCGGACACTCCACAGCGAACATGATATACAAGGACTTTTGTGCTGCTGTCCTTCATAACCTTGCACAGGAGTGGCTAACTATGGTGCCGCCCGCCGAAATGAGCAAGCACGTTCGCGAATTCTTCGCGATGACTGGATTTCCGCAAGGATTTGGTGCTTTGGATGGCTGCCACTTCCCAGTGTCCCCTCCGAAGGACCAAGCCAGCGATTATCATAACTACAAAGGCTGGTGGGTAAAAAAAGTGCCGTATCCATGGTGTCGCTTTTGCAAATTCTTGTAGATACATTAATGGCAAGCAGTTGCCAGCTATATTACAAATAGGTGTGATCTCAGTGTTTTTCAGTATTTATGCTCAACACAGCCCAATTCAATGTCCTCTGGACAACATTAAAATTTGTCTCGTTTCTCTTGCAGGTATAGCATCATACTACTGGCACTGGTTGACCACCACTATCGCTTCCGCTATGCGACCATTGGGTCACCAGGGCGGTGCCATGACTCGTACGTGTACAACCGCTCAATCTTGTGCGCACTCATCGAAAGCGAACTTTTCAAAGGGCCGACACCTCTGATTGAAGGAGCGCAGGTGCCGCCTATCGTTCTCTGCGACCAGGCATTTGCCCTCAGTGCAAATCTGCAAAAACCGTACGCAAATGCTTCACCTGGCACACCCGAGGGTGCATTAAATTACAATAACCTTTCCAAAACAAGACGGATTGTTGAAAACACCTTTGGCCATTTGAAAGCTAGGTTTCGTTTCACCTTAAAGTGCATGGAATGCGCCATTCCTACAGCGACAATGGTGATCAATGCATGCTGTGTGCTCCACAATGTTTGTGAAGGGTTAAGAGACCACACAAAATTGCAGTGGGAGAATGAACGAGCTGCCACAGATGTGCTGTATGAGCAGCCGCAGCACACCACACAAGCTCAAGCCAGCAATGGACGTGCTGTTCGGGCTGCTCTAGCAAAATATTTCTTTAAAGAAAATCGGTGAACAATCGCATAATGCTGCGTTTCTAGAAGACGACTGTCTATCATGAATCCTTGTTCTCCTGCCAAGCTAGAATGCATTTCTCTAAATGCCTTTCTATGCCATCTTGCGTTCTGCAATAAACAATGTTCTAACTGTATTTCTATTGTCTTGTTTTTATGCACTTATTCATCCACAGAACATGAAGTCAATGATTCATTACTGTGATGAATGTTGCATCATGTTTGTTTTGTATGGGCAAATGAAATCACCAACAAACATCACATCGATAAAAAATATCACAATTTTATTTCACATACAGTATAAACATTTGAATTAGAACACTTTAATAAAAAATATCACATTTCACTGCACTGCAGTATAAAAGAAATCATTGAAAAATATCACATTATAAAAAAATACATCTCTTTATAAACCTGTTATTTTTTTTAATGACTTCAATACATTGATGAGCTCCTGCTCTCTTTTTGCGCCTTCTTCCTGCAATCGAAGCTCCCGCTCGTGGCGCTCCTTCTCATCTTTAATCGATTGCACCAACATGGCCCTTAGAGCCCGCTGCTCAGATATAAGCTCCCTTATTTCACTGGAAGCGCTGCTGGCAGCACAGCGCTTGCGCTTTGCTGCTGTTGGCTGCCGCGCTGGTGTGCTGAGCACTTCACTGCTCTGTAGTGCTGTCATTGGTGATGAGGGGCAGCTTGTTGGTGGCTCCAATAGCATGGGTGGCTCATCATCTTTTGGAACCCAGTCGATATCGTATAAGCTAGCCACATCGTCAGCAAGCACGGAATTACCTGTTTCCATGCCTCGAATTATCTGCATAGTGTCGTGAAAGCAGAAATCACTGACATCAGAGAACACAACTTTGTTAGCACGAAAGTAAAAATAACACAAATTTTGCATAAATTGAAACGTTCTGGAGACGTTTCCCTGTACATGTATGCAAAAAATTGACATAGTCACAGATGCACTCACTTCGCTAACAGTTGGTGCCTGGCAGCTACTCTCCACCACCAACTCCAAGTTGTTTGATGGAAGGGATCCCAGGAAACTATGGATTTTCCAATAGTACTTCCATGGGATCCCTTCCTGGCCAGTGGTTTTCTTCTGGGTATAGTTCCTGAAACCGCAAGATGTCATTATTCCCACACCAACATTCAATATACACAAAAACGGCACTATATTCTAGTGGTCTTGAATCAACTGGTGGCTTAACGTCTAAATTCTCTAATAGTACTTGCTGTTGGGGTAGTTGGCGCATGTCACACAATGGATTCGTCAATAACACGATCGCCGGCAGGGGAGAACATAAAGACGGGGCGAGTGCTTTAGTAGAAATTATCCCGCGGTTGCTGATGAGAGTACTGACGAAATGCCAAAACACCCGTCTACTTATATTTAGGTGTACGTTAAAGAACCCAGGTTTGTTAAAGAATCCCATGTGTGACCACCCAGGTGGTCAAAATTTCCGGAGTCCCCCACTACGGCGTGCCTCATACAGAAAGTGGTTTTAGCACGTAAACCTCATAATTTAATAATAATAACCGTCCAAGCAGGGCGTGCGGGCATGCATGGTTAATGCATGCGATGCTACTTGCTTTCGTGATTATAACACTTTAGCAAAACGATTCAAAACTAGCGAAACACTAGCGCACGCACACAAAAAGCTAAATGCACGTTGTACTGGCATTGACAGGCACATTACAATGCGTCGTTAGTGCAAACACATGGAGCAAAAGTTTGCAAAGAAATAACTTACCTGTATTTCTATCGCAGATTTTTTATCTTGGAATGCACCTGCACTTTAGATTTAATTACACCTAGCTCTGCTATGGCTACTCTAATGGCCTCGAACGCTTTTCCATTTCGTTTATGGCTACGTAACTGGTCGAGGTTTTCCTCTCATAAGTTTATCAGTGCTTCAATTTCGCTGTCGATCCAGTTGGCGCGGTCTTTGGTTTTATAAATTTTCACACACACACACACACACACACACACACACACACACACACACACACACACACACACACACACACACACACACACACACACACACACACACACACACACACACACACGCACGCACGCACACACACACGCACACGCACACGCACACGCACACACACACGCACACGCACGCACACACACACACACACACACAAAACGCCTGTGAACGACTACACGAAACGTGTTGCTAGAGAGGACAATGTGACAATGTTTTCAAACATTGCGCTCTTGCTTTGCTTTTTCCTGGATTTGACTGGATTTTTGACTGGATTTAGAACAAGCCTATAAAAAACGACCTTTTTTGTAGCGGCAAAATTGCCTGCTGATCTCCGTAAAAATAAAGAGCTCCTCTTCACAAAAGTGAAGAATATATTAGATGTTTTCATCTACAAGTGGTGTCTTAACGTCTAAATTCTCTAATAGTACTTGCTGTTGGGGTAGTTGGCGCATGTCACACAATGGCAACAGTATGGCAGTATGGCAACAGCAACAATTTCACGGTAGTGTCAATCAACCACAGGGGTTCGACCGTTAACGCCGCTTCGGTACGAAGCACGTCGTCGGGTGCGGCCGAGCAAGTGGCCATTGCCTTGGCCCTCCTGGACGACGGACATGCCAATATTTTTAGCGACTCCAGGGCAGCCATCCGCGCCTTCAGCGTTGGCGCCGTGTGTAAGGAAGCCTGTCGCATCCTCGACGGCAAAAGCATCGCCACCCACACTCTCACGTGGTTCCCCGCTCACATGGGATCCATCATGGGAGGCCCCACAAGCCTCAACGAGCTGGCCCACTCCAAGGCGCGAGGTCTCGCTTTCCGCGACCATGGAGAACTCCAACGCCGGCCCACAGTGGTGGAGAACAGAGATCAACCGACCACATACAACGAAATTGCGCAGCACTTTTATCTCGGCAGGAGAGACTTTCCCCTTCCACACAAGAAGTTAAACAGAGCGCAGGCATTGACCCTCAGATTATTGCAAACACGCTCATATCCCAACCCGGCTTTATTCCACAAAATTTATCCCGACACCTATGCCACTAGTTCTTGCAGGCACTGCAATGACATCGCTAGCCAAGACCATATGCTCTGGCGTTGCCCCTCGTTACGAGGCACAGAACAAATCAATGAAGACAAGTGGCTCTCCGCTATCAAGGGCCCCGATGCCTGGGCGCAACTATGGACAGTCCAGAGGGCCCACGATGCGGCGGTCGGGCAAGGCCTGACTGTCCCAACGTGGGAGCGGCCCGCAGCGCGCTGAGTCGCGTACCTCAGGACCTTATTAAAGTTTTGCATCCATCCATCCATCCATCCATCTACAAGTTTGTTTAATAGCATCAAAATGTGGTCACCATGGCAACGGAGGGAACATCAGAGACGAGAATACGCATTCGATGGCGAAGTGAGTTGTAATAAGTGTAAGAACGCACTGTGCCGCGGAAAAAGAGCTCTCTCAAAACAAAAGTGAATAATATATTAATAGTTCTTCACTAATAATTTGTTTAGTCACGTCGGAATGTCGAGACATTGGGAACGAGAGTACGCACTTGATGGCAAAGTGAGTTATGCGAACGCACTACGTGGCGAATGGCATTAAGCTTTAATGCCACTAAGCATGTCCATGTGGCATCCCGCGAATGGCATTAAAATTTAAGGCATTGGCCAGTTAATGTCATTTTCTGTGCCCGTGTGGCAGGGATATAACCCTGATAAGTCGGCCTACAGACGACTTATCATCCTCACCCAGAGACAAGCTGCCGCAGCTGGCCACCGCCGACACTGCTCCATACGAGGGCAATTATAATGCAGTGTTACCTATGATCCTGTTCACGAACCCACGCCCGTGCTGCACGCTACATGGAACGCCTTTTCAGGCGAGTTGGCCATAGAGTTAGTATCACCAACTCTAGAAGAAAAGCTCCCCATAGTAGTGATGCATTGCAATCGACAACCGCAAAGGCGCCGCCATGTTGCTGCTCTGTTCAGGTGCGCAAGCGCAGGCGACGAGCAGGGTCGCCAGTGGCCCCAACAAGAAAGAGACAAATGATCTCAAAATGCAGCTAAAAAATAGGCAGACGCAAATTTTTCGCCTTCGAAAAGTAGCCAAAATATGGCTAACACGTTTGATGATGTTCTGCAGGTCTCGTATAGATGGTGTCAAAATCCCACGGCTTATTTCCGGCTGCAAAATTACCTCTGGCGCATGCAATCAGCACAACAGTGGCCTCAAGATCTGCGTAAAGAATTCTAGTTAGGGCTGCTACTCAGACGGGGATTTGGACGTCACTTATTGTTACAATGAGCCGAAGGATTTCTTTTCCGATTTACTCATGACGTTATTGCTATTACTGAGCCATGTTCTGTGCTAAATTTAGTTCACGTCACGCTTTACCCGAGGCATTCTTCTATAATGGTCGGGCAAAATGTTGCCCGCTCCAACCTTGAGCATCAGCTTCGGCTGGTTCATTAGCTTCGGCATCAGCCCAAGAGACGGCCTGAGCTCTAGGAATTTCGGAATAGGAATGTCTTTCCCAAGTTTGATTCATCAAACAAATTTGTTATTTGTCTCTCGCTCTCGTTCTTTCGCTCTCCATTTTGTATTTTTTGCTCGAAAGCAGCTTGACACTGAGCCGATTCTCCCGCTTGGAGACACACTGGACTTCGGAAAAAACATGAAACTTTCTCACATGTTTGTCGTGCAAAGTGGAAGTTCTGACTGCGATTCGTCTTTCAGTGGGAACACACAGAAGGATCTTCTGACCCATAACTTAAGAGGTGAATTGAAGTTTATAGTGTTGATTCCCACTTGGATTAGGCCGCTGCCAATAATCCAGGTGGTATTAGTGCCGAAAAGAGGTGAACTGCGCAATAATTAAACAGGGATGCGCTGGCAAGATTCGTGCAATATAAAAACGTGTACGTAAGTTGCTGTGAATGCAGCAACGAATGTGTGTGTTGCCAAATTTCTGTGGAGGGCTGTGCACCTTACTTTTAGTGCGACATGAAAAAAATTCGCACTTTCATCCGAAAGGCGAAGCACCGATTGCGATAGCAAATTGGTGGATAGTTGTACTAACTAACTAAGGATAGTAGTTTTAGCGGCCGTATAAATTTGTAAACATTCGCTTACTAAATAAATTAACAATGATAAAATGTGTAAGCCTGACTGAACGAGAGCGTAGGAAGAAACAAAGACACAGGAACAGCGCTGTCATTGTGTTTCTGCTTCTTTTTACGTCCTTGTTCAGTCGCGTTTACACATTATATCATGGATTCAAACCAGCTAGCCCGCCAACGTTGTTTAACTAAATTAACCAGCACAGTGTCACGCACGCACAGGTAAACATGAACACTTCTCGCTCGTTGAGCGCGGGAACTCGCTGTCATAATTCTGGAGTGAGGAATCGCGGCAGTAGCAGTCGAACTGACCTTCGTTCATCTCTCGCTTCGACGAGACACCGGCACCACGCCCACTCTGCAGACATCGCAGATCGCTTTGAAGATGAGGCCCGCGCGGGCACGAACTTTGGCCACGTCTCAGATCGCTTTCAAGACACACGAGCGCGGCAACGCGTTCCTAAGCGTCCGCCAAAGGCGTCTACTACGGCGTCCGCGATTCGCGTGGCCAACGCCATAGTAGATGCCGCGGTTGTCTCCTTTCTGCACGCAGCGGCGGGCGAGGAGGACATTGAGGCACCATATAGCAGCCGCTGGTGAATAACGCCCCTCCTTCCTCACCTGGCCCTCCTGCCGCGCGCGTGACAGGAGAGGGCACGCGTCCGAGCCGCGTTCCTCGCTCGCGCACGCGAGATGTAGCCGCGTTCGCCGGCTCACACTTAAGGTACGCCCACACTAGCGACAAAAACGCGCGCGACACGCCGCACGCGGCAAGCACCCGCGCGGCAGACGCGTGCGGGCAAGTCCACAGTCGCGTTTTGCGGCACGCGGCAACGGCCCGTGGAGTCCCGCCTTGTCTCGTTCCATTCGATACTTCTCGTGACAAAGCGCTCTCTGTTCTGCCCATTTCGTGTTCCATCGGAAGTGTCTGTGTGTGTGTGTGTGTGTTTTTTTTTTTTTTTTGCGCCACCACCGGCCACGTTCAGGCATGTCGGATACGGACGAGGAGCTACTGGTGACTGTGAACACTATAATACTTATTTGTTCTTTACTTGTGTGACGCCGACGTGCCAGAAAGCGGACGAGAAAGTTTTCGGTGTGGTACAGGGACACTGAGGGCCAGGCGCACACTCTGCTTCCCCGCCTTCACCAATTACTCACCTGTCTTCCCAAACTGCTGTCCAATAATGTGCCAGCGGTTGGAGCGCAGCTACTTGTCCGACGTTCGATTTATCATAGAGGCACGCATATCCGCGAACGGTTTACAAAAACGCCTCCATTGCGAGGCGACTTCGTCGACGTCTCGGTGGCGGTGTGGAAAGGCTTAACAAAAACAGCCCCCTCAACTGGAAATGGCCTCTGAGATTTTACGGCGCGCGTGCCACTATTCAACCTTGCTTATGCGACAGGTGGCGCCACAACAGCGCGGCTCGTAAAGCGGCTCGCTTCTTATTGGTGCTCGTTTTGCGGCTGCCGCAAAAAAGTGGGTGTCGCACCCATTCCCGCGTTTGCCGCGCGTTGCTGCC
This sequence comes from Dermacentor andersoni, assembly GCF_023375885.2. Taxonomy (NCBI): domain Eukaryota; kingdom Metazoa; phylum Arthropoda; class Arachnida; order Ixodida; family Ixodidae; genus Dermacentor; species Dermacentor andersoni. Next base: position 150,178,418 of record NC_092819.1, on the reverse strand, counting down.
GCTTTTCGTGAATCTTGCCGCGCGCGACAGCACCGTTCGCCGCGCGAGGCGTGTCGCGTGCGTTTTTGTCGCTAGTGTGGACGTACCTTTACACGCTTTCACTCACACATGCAGCATACGGCGCGTGGCGATGGTTTTACCGCCCTTGGATTTTATACGGAACCTCACGGCGACGGCGACGGCAGAAATACGCCTTGGAGTGTCCATATAAATGTTATCACAATATTAGAATAAAGCAATATAATTCCTCTAGGAAACACATAAAATCAGTTTTATGCATCGCGCACGGCTGTCATGAAATTAAGTACAAAGTAAACCCCCTTGCCTGACAAATCCAAGCACTCTACATAAGAATAGGAAGTCAGTAGAACCCTACACATACCTCTACAAACCGGCAAAGGCGCTTTGCCTAGCCACTATTGCAATGTGTGAAAAAATAATAAAATATGGACGTATTAATAGTACCAAAAGCACCCGTTATGTGTATCAAACGCATTTTTTTCTTTTCTCATCACAGCTAGAATACACGCGTGAGCAAATACAATGTAATGACTATTAGGACGAACAAAGAGAAGTTACAATGATCATAAAGTGCGTGCCTCGGAATTACTCGTACGCACATCGTTTAAAGACGAAAAAATTGTCACAGGAGCACGGTATTAAAACCGACGAGTTATCTTGACGTTGGCAAAGCAATCACTCACCGGCTTTTGGTGAGAAATGATTTTGCCATCTGCAGTATGGACTAACATCGTTTTTCATATATTTACAGAGCTTATCATAGTAACAATATGCAACGCTATAGAAGTACCCTGAAACAATCGCAACTTTCGCGTAATACAAAGCTGCTTGGCTAAAGCAAAGAACGAAAAAAGGCATTGCGCAGAGTCCCAGTTAGTACTTCCCACACTGCAGATTTGCGCAAATGGATTAAATATACAATGTATGCCCATTTGAATAACCTTTACTCCCACATGTACCATATAAAACTGCAGAGTTGAAACGCGAATAAAGTGCACATCTGGCTCAAAATCTATGGAGCAGTCCCCACTCTCCGCCAGACCAACCTTGATGTGCAGTAGAGCTTGCAGCGTCTCATTCAACGCGCGGTTTCTCAAATCATCCTTTGTCTACGAAACCTGGCTGAACACGCGTTACACGGCTGCTTTCGAAAGACGCAGTTAAAGTAGGGACAAAGCAAGCTCAGACAGCAGGGGGGACGTTTCTTGAATTGTGGATGTTTTTGGTGAAGCTACTGGATAAATGAATAACGCGATGATTTGCGGGAAAACCAAGCAATAGGCTTTTAGGAACCCTTGATAAGCATTGAAGCACCACGGGCAAAAATGACGCGCCACGACATGCGTGTGAATAGTTGAACTGTTGTGCAATTCCCCATATTAGTTTGCTGTATGGCAGCCGGCACAGAGCATGTACTCGATAGCTGTCAGCCCCAGAGGTTTTATTAGTGAACCACGCGTGAACCGGCTGCAGATGGCACCGAAAGCAAAACAAAAAGAACAGAGCTTAGTGCTTGAATGAGGTATAAACATGGCAGCCATGATTTAATGTCATCCTTCAAGCGCCGGCACTGCCTAAAAGCACAACCTTCGAGATTGACTACATCTCTTTCTAGCAGTAATGAGCTTTGGCTTTTCCTAGACCGGCGTTCGCGAATATTGTAAGCGTTGACGTAGTCCTAGGGACTCGGAAGTCCTTAAGACAAAAATAGCCCAAATGTAGTCATGTAGCCAACTCGGAATTTTCGACGCCTACTCGCATATAAGGTAGCCCAATTTGGCTATCTATAGCCCAATCTGGCAACCCTCGCGACGAGATGCTATTCAGACGATACGCGCAGTTAAAGCGATGTCAAGCCTCCCTCAGTATCGTGGCACCATTTAGTTCACGCGCCCGCAAACGCATCCTTTCACGCACCAAAACTTTCACATCAATTTATTTTTAAACAGCAATCCGATATTTCTGGAAAATATAGTGAATGAACTTTGCACGTTGCCCATACGTGCAGTCAACCACAAGATTTCACGGAACAAGAAATCTAAGAAAAAATTTCACCGACGATTACGATACCCCCTAATGCCAATTCAAGCGCAGCTGTTTAGGTGTTTTGGATTGGCGCTATATCTTATGGCAAATAGTGTGATTCTTAAGGCGATGCCCTCGCGGCGCTGAGCCTCTGCTCGGCAAGCTCGCTTAGGGGCAGCGGCCGACGAAGCATGCCCGCCGGTTGCGCGACTTGTTGTTCAGAAAGAAAGCGTGAGCACGGTAACGCGTTCCACGCGCGGAGTGCATCTTCTAGGGTCGGCGGCGCCGTAGGCGAAGTAGCTCATGCGCAGTCGGTCCGAAGCCCAAGCCACGGCTTTGTTTGCGCGCAGACCCGATGCGTGGTCGTGCCGGCACTCCGCTTTCTACCTCACCCTTTCGCCATATTCTCTCACCCACTTTCCGCCTCCTGGTTGCGCGGCACCCTCCTGTCCGCTTTCCTCCTCGCGTCTTTCATCCCCTCGCTGCGCTCTGCGTTTGCTTTCATCTTTCGCTGTGCTATTTTACTCGGTTACGCCGAGGCCGACGCTCGCCGCAGGAACGGGTGCCTAAGAGGTGCGATCAAACAGCTGAATATCAGCGCAGCCTCACAAGGCAACCTAATATTCGCATTTACAGCCTCTACCAGTATATGAGAGCAACCTTGTCACGTTCGGTTTTACTTACTACTGTGCAGACTGCTCGGAAATTAAATGTTTTATGAGGTCCCGGGATCCGTATACTCTTGTGATTAACTGTGCGTGCCATGAGTTAGTGCTTATTTTTAGACATTTGTTTGAAAATATTAAGCGTTAGAAAAATTAGTTGGTTGCTTATTGTTGTAACATTCTGCTGTTGCCAATTTCTTCGCTCAGCTTTTCCTCTAGAGTTAGTATTGGCAACTTACAGCATTACAGTCTGGGGTGTTTCCAGAAAAGATGAAAATGAGTAGGGTAACTGTACTTTTTAAAGGAGGCAACAGAAACGACGTGTCAAATTACAGACCCATCTCAATCATTCCAGTATTTTCCAAAGGATTAGAAAAGATTATTTTTTCTCGCTTATCAAACATTTTCGACCGACAAAACATTCTATCTAGTGCTCTGTTCGGCTTTCGTAAAGGTAGGTCAACAGAAACTGCTTTGCTCACACTCAAGGAGCATGTACTAAAAAACATAGAAAGAAATCTCTTCACATTAGCACTATTCATTGATTTTAGTAAGGCATTCGATTGTATAAATCGTAAGATTTTGCTATGGAAATTATCACAGAGTGGCATTAGAGGTACTCCTTTAGCATTATTTGAGTCTTACCTTACTAATCGAAAACAATCAGTATGTATAAAACACGACAAGTCAAGTTTTGTTCCTTTACTAAATGGCGTGCCACAAGGGAGCGTACTAGGTCCTATGCTTTTTAACCTTTACATTAACGACATTGCTAATATTGATATAACCGTAAAATTTATCGTGTATGCCGATGACACTAATCTTCTCATTTCTTGTCCGAATTCACAAGAATTAATGGAAAAATGTAACTGTCTACTCAATAAGCTATCTGAATGGTCAGTCGCTAATTGCCTAAAAATAAACCCTACGAAAACTAAAGTAATGTTATTTCGCGCAAAAAATAAAGTTATTACTAGTAATCAAACCTTAGTGTGTGCGGGTAAAGAACTGCAAGTTGTGGATGAACATAAAATATTAGGCGTCACTTTTTCCTCGCACCTTACTTGGGATAAACATATTGGAAATATCTGCACAAAAATGTCTGCTATTACAGGCGTTCTGTCTCGATGTCGGCGTCTTCTTCCAACCAAAGCAAAACTGAACATTTATTATGCCTTATTTTTTTCCCAGTTAAATTACTGTAGCTTAGTGTGGGCGACTACAGGAAAGACAAACATTATGAAAATCCTTTCTTTGCAAAAGAAAATTATTCGGCACATTGACAACATGGGTTATCTGGAGACAACGCGGCCAGCGTTCTTAAAGCATAAAATTATAAAAATAGAATATTTCTACACGTTTCGCCTTCTAAATGCATTTTATTTCTCAAATACTGCCTTCAAAAATTTCCTAGTGTCTACTGCATCTTTGGCACCAAAATTCAATTCTTCGAATACAAGAAATAGTGATATATGGTATGTCCCGTGGTTTCGTAATAAATATAGCCTACAGTCATTACAACATGATCTACCACATATATTAAAGAAATATAAAGGTACATATACCTCTTCATCGAAGGAACTGCGAATGAATTTTGTAAACATGTGATCAGTGATTGTTTATCGTTCTTTCAGAGACAACTGTACGTATTACTAATTTTGTAACCCATACACATGTATTTCTATCTTCTGGTGTATCGAATGTTTTTTTTTTTCATTTTTTAGTCTGTATTATCTACTCTCTATATCAGAGCGACTTGTATTAGTTTTGTTAGTAACCCTTACACACATACTTCCATTTTTCTGATGTATCAATTATGTCTTTTCTCTTAGTCTTTATATTATTTTCGGTCTTGTTATTGTGCATTTTTTTAATTAATTTATTCTGAGTGTCTAACAATGTTACAATTTTGATGCAACCACAATGTATGCCTTGTAATGGACCATCGGCCTAGTCAAGCTGTTTTCCAACAGCTTTTAGCCTTTGGTATCCACCAGAACACTTGTAATTCTGGAAATAAAATTGAATTGAACTCCAGAATTCGTTATTTCTTCTGGAAACACGGCCCAAATAAACAATGGCTACGACATCCAGGTTCACGGCGGCCATTTCGCTTGGTGCTGCGCACACGCGTCTCTCGTTCGTGGCGTCGAATCGAGGTGTTTCGTCCAAGCCGAAAGTGTCCTTGCTGCCAATTGCCTTATTTTGATCGGTGTCAAGAATTTCAGCGACAAACCGTGGAAATTGGGCGCTATAACGTAAAGCTATTCCAAACTTTTCTATTCTATTTCTGCAATCAGCCCACCGCGATTGGTCAAAAACTTTTTTGGACCACACCCACTTCACTTGTCTGTCACGCGACGTCACAGAAACCGCCATAGCTCCCCATCTGATATGACGTGTACGCACTGATTATGCATAATTTGACCGAACAAAACAAAAATATTTATTTCTCATTCGACGCTTTTTTGCCATTAGCCCACGGCTATTGGTCAAAAGTTTTCGGGCTGCAACCACTTCACCTGCCTCTCACGCGACGTCACAAAACCGCAAAAACTTACCAGGTCAAAGTGACGCGTACGCGTTAAAGATGCATTAATATGCCGAACAAAACTGAATTTTTCTCTGAATAGCCGCAGGCTGCCCCGTTCCGAAAGGAATAAAAGATGGCTGCCACCGTTCGCTCTGGCACTGGCTACTCGCTCCTGCCGGAGAGCATGGTTACATTTGCATGTAATAAAACTTTTTGCGTGGCCGCGTAACGTTTTCGAGCACTTTTGGAATGTTTACGACCTCGTTCTGCCAACTCTTCTTTGCTGAGGATCCGTTTTAGCGTCATTCTTAAGCTTCCGTTGCATGCCGCCGCGATTGTCGATGAGCCACCGCAAGCTAAGTAAGAGAAAGCGGACCAATCGCAGACGCCGGCATCACCCTCTTCATCCGGTTATCGATATTCAGGGCAGTGGCTCGGCCCCATCGAGTCCCTCTCAACTTGAGCATGATCCTCACCTCTTGTGAGCCAGTTACATAAGACAAGCCGCTCAGTGCAGGCAATGTTATTCGTTTTTCAAGCAAACAAAAGTGACCTCCTATGAACGAGGGGAGAATTTGATTGGTTTGTTCAGACAACCCTGCGGGTGACCGCCCGATGCTTGCGTCGGCAGTTACGCAAATTTGACGTCAGGAGATTGGAATAAAAACATATTGGAATAGCTTTACGTTATACGGCCCAATGATTCTCTTTGCGTGCCAACGTCCGGCCTGCCCAGCGAGCCGCATCTTATCTTTTTTTTTAAAGGCGGAGAGCCTTTCTTGCGAGCCGGAGGTTTAAACAAGGGGGGTGTTTGTGCGTAGCGGGCCTCCGAAAGGTCCAAGCACTTGTTCGCGGCGTAGCTCTACTGGTGTATGTACGATACTCGGCTGTTTTCGGCCTTCATAGGCACCTCCGCACGGCGACTCGTGTTGTAGTATATACTATACAGCATCACAAAATATATGGCCAGTAATGTCTGCCTTGCTTTCAGAGGCTAAATACGGATATTCTGCACTGAAGCTAAAAATTGTAACGTTACTTAATCAGTGTGTATTGGGATTCGAACAAATGAGGGTTTCATTCGTCAGTCGGGGCCGCACCTTTGTTCTTATGCTTAGCTGATACGCGTGATAAGGTCGTCTGCGTTCGATTATCGGTGCTTCTTCATGCTTGCAGTACGCAGTGTTCGAAGTGGGGCTCGGGCTTGGGAGCACTGCAGACACCTGTGGCCCGTAGAAACTCTCAAACACTAGTGAAGCGCAGTAAGTGAATAACAATCAATCGGACCAAGTTGAGTTTCTTCCAGTAGGTTTCCAAAATTTATTGAATGCTTTCTTTTGGGCAAAGTAACATGTTTTAGTATAAATGTTTGATTTGGAAACGAACTGAACCAATTTTAATGGAATCTGAGTGTGTGCACAGTGTCGGAAAGCAAACTGGCGATGCTGTGTGCAGGCCGAACACTCTAAAGCTGGAACGAATGCTGTTTGCAATTGCTTCTAAATTTTTTGCGAGCAAATAAACTGACAACTCAACGGGTTGAATGAGAAAACAGTATCTTCTGCTTGCACCGCTAAACTAAAGCATACTATGAAAACGTTATTCGCCTAGCAGCATTAACATGTGCCATGATCAACAGACCTTCCCAGGCATGCAGTTACCATTCCTGCTACCGTGCCTGCGGAAAAAGGTACATTAGCGAGAACATTGCTGCTGCTTACAGCGTTAGCAAATGCTGGGGCAGAAGGCTATAAACAAACAAAACCAAATGAAGCTTGAGGGTACATCACTATAATTTATTGAAGCTCCTGCCTAAACAAAGCCCACTCCGCAATTTGAAACGCCAGCAGCCTATTGCAAGCAGTGTTCCGCTCGCTGGAAAGAAATATGTACCCAGCGAAGTGTTTCGAACAAACTAGAATAGTATCAGTCGTCACGTTTTCCCAGTGCGGAAGTTTTTTATTCAAGTCGCTCTCCGGTGAGCGTCATCTGCTTCTTTCGCGAAAAGATGCCATCACACCTTGCTGTCTTTTCGCCGCGATGACACGCATAATCACGCACAAGTGTTTCGACATCCGCAATTTTTTTTTTTTCATTTTCGGGCTTGTGCGTGGCGGAATCACGACGATTTGGGAACTTCGAGGCATCCAGCGCACGCCGTGATAGGAGGCACTCTTTCGCTTCAAACTTGTACCTGGATGGGCTGTTCCTCGGCGCGACCGCTAGGGGGCGAGCATTAGGTTGGATTCGCCAATGCGAACTCTATGGAGGAGTCTATCCGTCGTAGTGGTGTACGCCTACTAGCGCCAACACGGCGGCAGTGCAGACACAGCGCCCCTTCTCCCGGTCACGCACATTTCGGCGCGAGGCAACAAGACGCGCACGTACCTTTTCGTCGAGCAGCCGTGCAAGAGGTATGCGATGCGCACCGAAGCGGCGAGGCAGAAAGACCGGCCGGGGAACAGGCCAATCGAAGATCGGAGATTCTTGTTGTTCGGAACGCACGTTCAGTTTGCGTTCAGTTTCGCGTCAGGTGATTGGCAACGCACGTTCCGATTGCCTTCAGTTTCGCGTCACGCAAATGGCCTAGGCCAATCGCGTGACGCGAAATTGAACGCAAACTCAGCGTGCGTTTCGAACAACCACCACCTCCGATCGCGCCCCACGGTCCGCCAAGGCCAAGCGTAGCCTTCTGGTGGACAGCCACTCGCGGGACGCAGATGCGTACTTTGAAAAGAGATTGTCGAACCTGGTGTGGCGTGTAGTCTCTCCGATCGTACATCGTCAGGATGTCGGGGCCCGAGCACGTGGCGGTGCTCGGGCCGGGGTTCCCCCGGGCGGACGTGATCTCGCGCGGGCTTTGCGCCACGGCCAGGGGAGAAGTGTTTCGCATTGACTCGGATAATTATTGAGGATGCTTTATGCCGAAAGTCCTTAGCTGCCTCTACAAGCATTCCGAAGAGCTCTGAGCTTGCGAACAATCCGCTTAATCATTCCAACTTCTCCCTTCGTGGTTTTAATGAAGCGTGTTTTTATTTAGCAGTAACAAAACATTTAATTTTGAATGCTAAGGTATGAAAATTGTTTGATATTAAAGATGAGGAGACTGTACATTATTCACAAACTATCCGAAAAATACTGCATATTTGACACAATTCGCTTGCGCCACTATTCAATTCTTTTTAGATTCGGCCTCAGAAACGGCTATTCGCGCACTCTTACTCATTATTCACCTAAATCTAAGTACACGGGTACTTTCGCATTTCGCCCCGTCGAAATCAGGCCGCCGTGTCCGGAATTCTATCTACGACCTTTTAGCTTAGCAGCCCAGCACCGTAGCCACTAAGCAACCATGACAGATACATGTACGAAATAACAAGTTCCATTCGAAGGAGTGAAGCACTTGAAGAAGTGACGCGAGAATGCGCGGCTAGTGCAATAATTAACTTGTGCGGGTGGCAGAGAGACTTATTTTGTAAATCTACAGTTGAACGCGTGAAGAAATCTTGTCGTCGGTGCACTTATTGGAACATTTTATATTTTTATTTTTATTTTTTTACTTTCTCGTGGACTAGGTAACCACAGAGCTGTGTTGCATCGTTCGGTTCAGTCAGATCATTATCTGCGGCCGTCAACGTACCATGATATGCGGATCCATTATCTGCATAGCTTTATGCTCCAACTATCTTCCTCACATAACTTACTTATCGTTAGTTATGCAATAATTTAGTGCACAAATTTCTCTAGCGGCTTTTTTTAAGCTTTATCATGCGTAGAATGCAAGGCTTCGGAACCACAACGCGCCTTTATTAACTTGCATAAGAGCGTATCGCGTCCAGTACTTAGTTTGTTTGTTGTGTGTCCCAAAGTGAAGTTAGCTCCAAGTAATACCTGGACTTGTCTCGCGGGCTTCACTACTATGTAGGTAAAGTTTAGTAGTAAACGAGCTGACGCTCTCTTGAATCTAAGGCACAGACACCATACAAGGCCTCGGCCAAGTGTCAATCTGTGGGAAAATACGACGGGAGTAACTGGTGCGACTACCTGTTGAGAGCTGGGTGAATGGGAGATTGTTATATATCAATCTAGCTGATCAGTAGGGAGCGCTAGAAGCCGCTAGACGCCAACGAGAACCGGGAGGCACCTGGGAGTCATTTACGACCCCGACCTAGGTTGGCGTCCTCATATAAAGAAAACGTTGTGAGAAGAGGGAGAAATCCCCCTTGGCCGGTTGACGAGAAAATGCAACAGGAAGTTTGGTATGCGTAAGGATACCTTACATTAGTTGCGCTTATATAAGACCCGTTCTTGAGTTTAGCTGAGTGCTGATATCTGGCTCTCTAAGGTATAAGTTGCAACCTTTATTTATTATAAAGAGACGGGCCCTACGTCAGTGTCTTGGCATCCCTAAGTATGCTGCGAACTCTGCGCTGTATCTAGAAGCAAACATACCAGATTTAGCGTCAAAATTTCAGCTGCTAACAGTAAACACTTTTCTTCGAGCATGCGCACATGTTCCCCGGGCAGGTTACCCGGTGTTATATATATATATATATATATATATATATATATATATATATATATATATATATATATATATATATATATATATATATATATATATATATATATACAAATTTATTCTATGTGGCTAAGATACAAGCTCCCCTAGGTAGTGTTTACGCAGAGTCGTTTAGCAAAAATAAACGTTTATCTGCGATCACTTGAATGCGTCACTTCAAAAAAGACATGTAATACATTTGATTACGTCTTTCCGAAGAATGCTACATTCATAGTCAAACAGACACTAGTCGGACTCTTGAATGAGTAGCTGGAAGATTTTCCCTCATACAATGTAGTGTGCACGGACGCCTCACAAGAAGATGAGAAATCAGCGATAGGCGTTTGCTCTGGAACACTATCTTGAAGCTTTGCTATCCGTCTTCCCGATTACACTCCAATTTTCCCGGCCGAATTCACTGCCATATGCTTGGCCGTATACCAAATTCCGAAAAACGTGTCTCCCATAATATTGCTTGCAGTCTGTAAGTTCTTATGCCGCTAGAAAGCACAAATAATTCACTATTGCACCGATCGCTACACTTTTTGATTTTACATCATGTTAAAGAAATTCGTTTTTGTGGATACCCAGGCATTGTGGACTAGCACTTAATGAAATTGCAGACAGCTTGGCAAAGGCAGCGCTTGATGAACCAGAAGGTTTCTTCATGCCCAACCTTACCCTGCTGGCGGTGCCAAGATTCCGAAGGAGCCAACAATTCCTAGGTATAATAAATCAGCCCCTCCTTGCTGCACCGGATTAGGAACGTTTAGCGTTTCCCTGGAATGTCCGGTCATGTCCCTCTCGGCAATGCGAAGTTTCCATTACCCTATTATAATGTCGAATACCGCAATTAAAGCTGCACATGAGTAGGTGTGTGTTCGCACTGTCGAACCGTTGTGCTTCAAGAGGGGTTGTATAATCACTGGACCATTTCCTCCTCTTTTGTAAAAAATATAATTCCGAAAGAAAAACCTATTTTGAGCAGCCCCTATTGCGCATAGGCCTTCCTCTCTTGGTGATTACCATTTTTTTTCTTTTGGGGCAAGCACCCTTGGTCGTGCCCGAAAGGAAGTGTGTCAGATTGTGCATGAGTACATCTTTGCTACTGGGAGACTCTCACATTAAACACCTTTTCCTCCTTATTAACATTGAACCGCGCTAGTTTCGTAATATAGAATCTTCGTCAAAACTGGAATGACCGCTATTCAAGAAAACAATAGAAAAATAATTTTAATCACAATTAATTAAATATAGATAGTACAGATCAATAAGCTAACAGGAAGGAAGGACTTCATATTACCATGACCGATCCCCCTCCCCCCTTGTGGGTACGTACCATAATTTTGGAGGAAGAAGAATTAGCAGAACGACGTACCCGGTAAGTGCTCTGATTCCTCAAGCAGCCAAACGATTCTAGAACTGTCTCGAGCACCGAGTTTGCACCGAGTAGCTTCCTCTAAGCATCGTAACGGGTATTTCTATATGATAACGTTCGTTTGAGGATTCCGTTATTCGGAAAATGTCAGTAAGTAAGCCGATGGAAAAGGTTGCATGAGACGGATTCACTCACCGAACGCGAATCGTTCTGATTCGAAATAAAGTTTTCTCACGGATTCAATTTTGTGCAGGCAAGAGCAACGCCTAGGCACTTTCACATTTGCTTTTAAAATAAAGCATTTTCCTTGACAAGTAACTTGATAGAGCTCGGCTAGATTATGGAAACACGAGTTTGTGCGTACACGAATACCGTCTGGCGGTGACAGGCTCCATTTCGCTGATGGAAGTCAATGTTACTCAAACGAAAATTAGTTCACGACATCACTCCGGTTAGGCGTCAAGTGCATAAAACCGTTTTCTTGGCTTTTCCTGGTACAGAAAATAAACAATGTCCCGCACTAACCAAGTGGGCCTAGTCGCAGGCCTAACGCCGCCTGTGAACACAGACATGACAGTGAAGAAGTCAAAAGTTTATCAACTTATAATAATTATAAGCAAGTAAGGAACTTACGTAAGAACTCAAATTAGTCATTATGCGGAAACTTCCATCCTTCACCCGCACACGCAGGCATTCCCGAGCGTCAGTCAGCTTAAAAACGTCATGTCGCAAAGCCCAGAGCCAGAAGACGAAAGCAAAAACAAGCCACAGTGCCGACAGCAGATCTCAGACTCTCAGTTGCCGGCAAGGACCTCCGTTTCGGGCACACAGGCCTTACTAGAGTCCAGGACTGACGTTCGTTCGACCGAGGGCGTCAAGGACGCCGCGGAAGTGAGGCTTTCACAAAAGCCGGCGCCCGATACTGCCAAACAAGAACCAGCAAGTGTGCGGCTCGAGAAGTTGAGAAGGCCATCCAAGGGCCGTTCCGAAACGGACTTCCGACTGTCACGACGGTGCAAAAGCAGCCGCAGGATCAAGGGCCGCATCACCGAGCCGAGCTGCCAGCCAGATGCCTTTGCGGACACCAGCACGGTCGTCGCGGCTGCAACGGTGCCCGTCAAAGAAAGCGATACTGTGGTCTCCACTGCATCATCGCCGAAGCCCAGCAGATCGAGTGCAACGATCCTACCTCATGCCAGCGACCATTCTTCCCGTCAAAAGTTGCCGACACACTCTGACCCACGTATGACACCTCGTCAGGTGACCAGTGGCAGTGGCGTCCAGGCGAGCCCCGACAAACCGAAATCGGTACTACTCCAATAATAATTGAAATGTTCAGCCGTTTCAAGGTAGCCGGCATCAACGCGAATCAATCAGCTTCATTAGAAAGAGGCCTATTTTGCCCAGCCTTGACCGCCCCTCTATATAATCGAATTAACGTTGTTATGACGCGCTGATAGTCTTCTTCCGATGGCAAGTGCTTTCCCAGTTTATTAGCTTGAATACTTCTTCCAAGCACGCAGTGAATAGCTTTGGAGAGATTGTGTCTCCTTGTCTGACCCCTTTCTTTATACGTATCTTCCTACTTTTCTTGTGTAGAATAAGGTGGCTGTGGAATCTCTGCAGATATTTTCCAAGGTATTTGCGTAAGCGGTCTGTACTCCTCGATTACGTAATGCCTCTATGATTGCTCGTATCTCTACTGAATCAAATGCCTTTTCGTAATCTATAAAAGCCATATAGAGAGGTTTATTGTACTTTGCGAATTTTTCGATTACCTGATTAATGGCATGGATGTGATCCATTGTAGAGTATCCCTTCCTGAAGTCAGCCTGTTCCCTTGGTTGACTAAAGTCCAGTATTGCCCTTATTCTATTCGAGATTATATTGGTAAATATTTCATATAATACTGGAAGTAAGCTAATGGGCCTATATATTTTCAATTCTTTAACGTCTCCCTTTTTGTGGATTAGTATAATGTTTGCATTATTCAAGTTTTCCGGGACCCTTGCAGACGACAGACACTTCGTATAGAGACCTGCCAGTTTTCCAAGCAATATGTCTCCTCCATCTTTTAATAAATAGACTGTTATTCCATCTTCTCCTGCCGCTCTTCCCAGTTTCATATTTTGCAATGCTCTTCTGACCTCATCGCCAGTTATATAGAAGGAGTTTCTGTATCCTGTTCAGTAATGCTTTGAACGGAGGTATCATGGCTCCTCTGGGTACTGTACATGTCAGTATAGAATTCTTCCGCTGCTTTTACTATACCTTCGAGATTGCTGATGATAATACCCTGCTTACCTTTCAGTGCATACATCTTGGTTTGTCCTATGCCGAGTTTCTTTCTCACTGATTTCAGGCTGTGTCCATTCTTTACTGCTTCTTCAGTCGTTCTCACTTTATAGTTTTGAATCACTTATTTTCGCCTTGTTGATCAGTTTTGACAGTTCCGCCTATTCTATCTCATCTCTTGGATTGGACACTTTCATTATTTGTCATTTCTTTATTAGGTCCGTTGTTACTTGGGAGAGCTTGCCTATTGATTGCTTTGGTGCCTTGCCTCCCACTTCACTTGCTGCCTCTGAAACCAGTCTAGTTACGGTTTCATTCATTATCTCTATGTCATCTTCATCTCTCTGTTCTAAGGCTGCATATTTGTTGGTAGGTATTATCGTGTATTTGTCGACTTTTACCCTTACTGCCTCTAGGTTGACCTGTTTCTTCTTGACCAATTTTACTCTTTCTCTCTTCAAATGGAGGTGAATCCTAGCCCTCACTAATCTATGATCACTGCACTTTACCCTACCTATCACTTCTACATCGTGCACTATGCTGGGATCAGAAGAGTATAGGCTTGGGCTGGTTGGTAATGCATAGTTACACTAGAAGCATAGCGCGGGAAGGACGATCGACAAAACACTAGGCAGGACAAGCGTTGCGCTTGTCCTGTCTAGTCTTTGTAGATCGCCCTTCCCGCGCTATGCTTCTAGTGTAGCTATGCTGGGATCCGCAGAAGATGATGATGGTGATGATGGTGATGATGATGATGTCAAGTGCATCTGTGCTACAAATATGTTCTTTGACGTAGCATTCGTGACTAGCGTAAAGCCCAAACTTCCGCATCAAAATCTCGAGCTCATGGAATTCATCGCTTTGTTGGAAATGCGCTGTCCATTTCTCAATCGAAATCGGCGCCTCGAGCTACACTTGAGCCTGGGATACGCGAAAGCGTAGGTGGCGGCCCTCGTATCTGTTATACGCTGTTATTTGTCCTAATCCATGCTTATGTTATTCATGTCTACTGAATATAATTCATTCCTAAGCACCATATTGAGCGATTACCACATATTGCACAATAAATTCGCTAAAGTGCCACGCGAGTCACGCCCCGTGCAGAAAAACATTGTAAAGCATACACAATGTTCCATTTACCGTGATGTACGCGTACACCTAGTAAGACTTGGTGCTTGTACTTTTAGACATCATGCTTTTTCTGGTGCTTACGTTTACCACAGTGAGATTTGTTTTTTAATCCGAGGACACCTAAGCACTTCTTATGAGTAGTGAATGCGAAGGCATTAATGCCCAATTGAACACCGCTGAGTGGTCCTTCGAGTTGTGAACTCCTCGTGGGCAAGCGAGCGCGTTGAGACGCTTGACCGGTTTAGCCCAGTGGTCACGGCACTCGGCTTCTGAGCGTGGTGTTCTCGGTGTGAAAGTCACTACTGCCAACGTTTTTTTCCTTTCGAATTATTTCTGTTTTTTATACATGAATTTCTTTATAGCTATTACCGGGGCGAAATTATAACGCAGACGAGAGCTGGCGCAGATAACACAGGCTTCCGAGAGCGAGGGTGACGGGGTGACGCAGTGATGCCCTCTCCCTTTACGCAACGCCTGGCACTGAGCAGGTGTTCCCTCTCGCCCACTTTGCTCCGTCGAGGCATACACGTGACGTGGCGTCGCAGCCAATTGGAATTTAGGTTCCCTTTCGCTGCTACAGACGCCGGCTTTCTGGGTCAATGCGCTATTTGATGATCTCGCATCAAAAATCAACCTTAGTTTGCCAGTCTCAACGCTTAATAAGGCGCCGCACATCGCCCAAGCCTTTCAACATCGCGGCGGCTTCCGTCATTTTGGCATCGCGACGGCGCCTTATCGGCTTCATTAGGCATGACTTTCATGGAGCGATGCATCATGACTAACCTTCGCAATTCGCTTGTCTCGGTTCCTCTGTTCGTTACTTAAATGTTAAGGCCATGCAACCTGGAGAGGTACTTGGGAACGATCACTTTCAGCTATACTGTCGCCCCGGCCGTCAGGCGCCCGCCGATTGCCTGGTTGAGCAATACTGGATGAGCTGACTGCCTGGTTGAGCACTACGTCACGCAAAGGCGATAGTATCGCCGAAAGTAATCATTCGAGAACACGTCCCCTGACCACCTCACAACGCCGCCTCGTTGTTTTATAACTGCACATTTTATTGTGCTGTAACGCACCATTAAGACCCAACGCCTGTTCATCAGCGCTGCTACGCTGCACCTCTCGGCACTTCCAAACGCGCGCATAAGCAAGGGAGGACCTTGGCAACCTACAGTTCTATACGCACGCGGCTATTTCGCGCTACAATAGAGCTTCCTACAAAAATTACCAGATTGACACTGTGATTTTTCATAGGCAATGAGAATATTGGGTAGCACGTGGATATCTATAAACATGCTAATGACTTCAAACGTTCTTGTAGCGGCACTTATTACGCTTTATCTTTTTTTTTCCAAGCAGTCATGTTTCCAAAACACAGCAAGAATGTGCCTCTGCGTACATGCGTAGCCACTGGGAATGGCTGCATTTAAAATCTAACATGTTGTGCAAAATTGTTCATTTACTAAATCAAACAGACGTCTGAATAGAAATAAACTGAGTTTAGGCCAAACAACGTAAAACCCACCATTTCCACGCTAGCTGAACAGCCGTACTTGCAGCTTCATTAGACGGTAGCTCCAGGTTTCCCTCCAATATATGAACGAAGAATGCTAGGCGTAACGTTAAGAGACAGCCAGAGAGTGGCGTGGATCAGAGAGCAAACAAGGATAGCCGATATTCTAATTGACATCAAGAGAAAGAAATGAAGCTGGGGAGGTCATGAAATGAGTACGTTAGATAACCGGTGGACCATTAGGGTTACCGAATGGGTGCCAAGAGAAGGAAAGCGCAGTCGAGGACGGCAGAGGACTAGGTGGGGTGATGAAATTAATAAATTCGCTGGCGCTAGTTGAAATCGGTTGGCGCAGGACAGGGTAATTGGAAGTCGCAGGGAGAGGCCTTCGTCCTGCAGTGGACATGAAATAGGCTGATGATGATGGTTATGATCATTATGATGATGATGATTTCTTGTGAGAAACTCTCCGTAACGACTGCGTCTTCTCCTTGTACCGGTGCTTTTTAACACTCCTCCTTACCCTAACCTCAGCGCACGAATACTATATTATAATGGCCCGCGCCTCTGCTTACCAGTCCCCATAACCTTTTCACTTATCCGCCAATCCGGCTCGCGCCCTTACCTCCTTCACCCTCACTCGGGGATGGGTGTGGGTCTTCCTGGTAAAGATACCCTTTAGCGTCAAGGCACTGCTCAACTTCCTGGAGGACACCTCGCTGCATGTGCAGCAGACTACAGGGGTCTGCTACCACCCACCGCCAGTCCCGCCATGGGACGCAGCCTTCCCCCTCTAACCCACCCCTCGTCCTTCTGTCCTCTTCCTACTCGTTTCCTTCTCCACACAGACATTGAGCCGTGCTCCCATTATGGCTGCAGAAGCGTGTGTCTCTTTTTTTACCTCACCTTCAACGTCCCCTCTCCCCAGCTCAGTTCCAGTGTAACGCTTCGAACTAAGCAGCACACAGGACAGTAACACTAGAATACCTACTCTTGCACTGCTGTCTGTGGTGCGAGACTCTTGCTAGTGTTGTTAAGGTCATGGTTACCGTGCGTTATTTCTAAAGAATTTGCCCGAGCAGGGAATTGAGCCTCTGCTTTTGTCCCGAGTGCTGCCATCGAAACTGAAGTCGTGCGCCTTCATTCACCAGCCTCCGGAAGACGCCAGGAGAGGCCAAGAACAGGCGCCCGATTTGACCCATACCGCCTCCATCGGCGCATCAGACTCGAAGCCAAGTGCAACAACCGTGGTTCCGGCTCCACTACAGCACGGCGCGTTCGGACGTTCCATCGGCCAGCGCCGGACAACTCATGCGACGTCGCCGCCCGTTCCTTCCAGCCTGAACCCAGTCTCGCCTTCATCTTCGGACACGACTGCTCTGTACGAAGACCTGGCTGTAGCCAATCCGGACCCGTGCCTCGCGTCTCCCGGGAGACCCTATTGCAAAGCAGAAGGCTCGCAGTTGAAGTCACAGAGCCCCGGGTTTATCGCTTTGGCGTCAATCGTGAGTGAAACTTTCATTTGTGCTCTTTACGACTGTGCCTGCCTCGCTGAATTCGCGACTCCCTGCGCTTGCCAGTAAAATAAGAAAAAAAAAGGGCTCCAGTTTCGCCAGCAAGGCGAATCGGTATTAGTGATAACGAAGCATAAGACAATTACACGAAGGAAGATTACACCAATCCGTGTGCCCCATCCCCAAGTTGAGAGCCAATATAAATAAACGATCTAACCGAAAAGCAATCGCTTTCCGCCCGCTGATTCCAATCACGCTCAACAGCGAATTTTCGCGCGCAGCGCGCTCTCGCGCGTCGCTACTAGATGACGAAAGGAGGCGATCGCGGAGGTTTACGATGGATTACATACTCGTGGTGGGAAAAATTAGATCAAATGACCCGGTCCTATGCAAGGATCGTCAAAACCGCGAGGGCCTTAGACGAATCGGTACGTTAGTTATATCGGCCATACACATTGTAGTAAACATTCACTTACTATTTAAAATAGCAAGCACATTTTAATGCACGGACCATATAAACCCTTGAACTGCATGACCAAGAGTACTCGCTGTCACACCGCTGGCATTATAAAGAACGATTCGTCACCATCAGCTGCATATGTTTATGTCCACCACCAGGACGGCCTCGGTCGACGATCCCCAATTGCCCCATCCCCTGTCTCAACTTAGACTACGCGATCTGCAAGCTAGGGGCGCGGAAAGACAGCCCGGGAATGAAGACAGCGCGCACGATATTAGCAGCCATCCCTGTTCACCCTTTATCATTGCACCCACCAGCGGTTACGAACAATTAGATATGGCGTAAGCGTCAACCACGCACGGTCATTCGCTGCCACGGCAGGGCTAGTAGCTACGGCAGGGCGACTTAATACGCACAAAACACATGTATCTCCCTGACTTGTTTAACTGAATCCGCTTGTCGCATGGCTCATCCGAGAGACGGCAGTCTCATGGTGGTGCGAGGGGACTCAGGAAGTCTTCTAAATACTAATATAAAGCCGTCACTTCAGTGAATAACTTGCAATATATATATATATATATATATATATATATATATGTATGTATGTATGTATGTATGTATGTATGTATGTATGTATGTGTGTATGTATGTGTGTATGTGTGTGTGTGTTGTGTGTGTGTGAGAGAAAGAGATACCGAGGGCCCGATATTTATTACCCATATCATAAGAAGCCAATAAAAACACCAAGGACTGCATAGGGGAAATTACATCTAATTATTAATTGAACAAATTATAATGGAAATGAAAGTGGATGAAAATATGCGAAGCAGTGTGCGGGGAGCCCAACAAGTTACCGAAACGACCATGAGAGCACCAAGACGTAGACGGCTATTTCATGAGCTACATGACACATATGCCAGCATAGTCATGTCATGACCTATCATTCATGTTCGCTATACACTCTTGTCATACTATTCCAATGTTGGTACTTACCAAGTTAACGAAACGACCACCAGAGCTAGGACCAGGACGTAGGCGGCTAGATAGACACTCTCGAAGTGGCAAATGTTCGGCAAGAAATGCTTCGCATTTAAAACAACTGGCCACAGGTGGGACACGAACCCACGTCTTCGCATTATGGCCAGAATGCATGGAGCGAACTTTCACGACGAAGTTCGGGCGGCAGACAACCTGCCGCGGCGCGACGCCGTGTGATCGTCGGGCTGCGCTACATGGAGCGAAGACACGGCGGCCGCCGCCGGCGAGTCGCTGCGTTGTTATCAGTGTGGCTGGACGTGGCAAATGCGCTGTAGTGAAACACATGACACAAGAAAAAAACATTAACGACAACTATTATCGCTTTTGAATTGCGGAACGCTCTAAAAACGCGTAAAATTTTGTTTAGAAATGATTTCTGGTTTTCTTTATGTGTTTGAGAAATTCATGTGCCGATGTAGTTTAAATAAAGCGGCGATGCTATGCGTTGTGGCAACACTGGGCGGGTAAACAACTTTCGGCTCCTCCAACTCCGCGGCTCTGTTCTGCGGCTCTACGCGCGCGCGGCCGAAGCAAGCAGACCCGAAAGTAGCGCACGTGAATACGAAAAGCGGGAGACCGATGCCATGAATACGAAAAGCGGGAGACCTGCGTGAACGATAGAGCGGGATTGGGATACACGGACAAGCGGGGAAGCCTAGCCGGAAGTCGGGTCGGATAGTGAGACCTGATTGGCTCGCTTTGGGGCGCCGCTCGTTTGCCGCTTCCGGTATCGTCGACGCCCGACGAACTTTTCTGCGCCAGCTAGATCGGCGGCGAACGAGGTTTTCTCCGCCGCCGCGTGTCGAGCGTACGCCGCTGGGCGTCTAACGCCGACTATTGGTCACATATTCGCTCCATGTATTCTGGCCTACGCGTGCGATGCTCTTACGAATTCAGCTATCGCGGCGCCGTTTCCCCATCCACTTTCTGGGGTCATCACCATCATCATCATCAGCCTGGTTATGCCCACTGCAGGGCAAAGGCCTCTCCCATACTTCTCCAACTACCCCGGTAATGTACTAATTGTGGCCATGTTGTCCCTGCAAACTTCTTAATCTCATCCGCCCACCTAACTTTCTGCCGCCCTCTACGACGCTTTCCTTCCCTTGGAATCCATTCCGTAACTCTTACTGACCATCGGTTATCTTCCCTCTTCATTACGTGTCCTGCCCGTGCCCATTTCTTTTTCTTGATTTCAACTAAGATATCATTAACTCGCGTCTGTTCCCTCACCCAATCTGCTCTTTTCTTATCCCTTAACGTTACACCTATCATTCTTCTTTACATAGCTCGTTGCGTCGTCCTCAGTTTAAGTTGAACCCTTTTCGTAAGCCTCCAGGTATCTGCCGCGTACATGAGTACTGGTATGACACAGCTGTAATAAACTTTTCTCTTGAGGGATAATGGCAACCTGCTGTTCATGATCTGAGAATACCTGCCAAACGCACCCCAGCCCATTCTTATTATTCTGATTATTTCACTCTCATGATTCACATCCGCAGTCACTACCTGTCCTAAGTAGATGTATTCCCTTACCACTTCCAGTTCCTCACTACCTATTGTAAACTGCTGTTCCCTTCCGAGACTGTTAAACATTACTTTAGTTTTCTGCAGATTAATTTTTAGACCCACCCTTTGGCTTTGCCTCTCCAGGTCAGTGAGCATGCATTGCAGTTGGTCCCCTGAGTTACTAAGCAAGGCAATATCATCAGCGAATCGCAAGTTACTAAGGTATTCACCATTAGCTCTTATCCCCAATTCTTCCCAATCCAGGTCTCTGAATACCTCATGTAAACACGCTGTGAATAGCATCGGAGAGATCGTATCTTCCTGCCTGACGCCTTTCTTTATTGGGATTTTGTTGCTTTCTTTGTGGAGGACTACGGTGGCTGTGGAGCCGCTATAGATATCTTTCAGTATTTTTACATGCGGCTCGTCTACACCCTGATTACGCAATGCCTCCATGACTGCTGAGGTTTCGACTGAATCAAACGCTTTCTCGTAGTCAATGAAAGCTATATATAAAGGTTATTTATATTCCGCACATTTTTCTATCACCTGATTGATATAGTGTGAATATGGTCTATTTATGGTCGTTACTTGTGGGATTTCAAATTACTCTAGACTATTCCCTCTTCTATTATGGTCGTCGGTGCCACTGGTACTATAGAAATCTCTATAGAACTCCTCAGCCACTTGAACTATCTCATCCATACTAGTAATGATATTACCTGCTTTGTCTCTTAACGCATACATCTGATTTTCGCCTATTCCTACTTTCTTCTTCCCTGCTTTTAGGCTTCCTCCGTTCCTGAGAGCATGTTAAATCCTATCGATACTATACTTCCTTATGTCAGCTATCTTACGCTTGTTGATTAACTTGGAAAGTTCTGCCAGTTCTATTCTAGCTGTAGGGTTAGAGGCTTTCACACATTGGCGTTTCTTAATCAGATCTTTCGTCTCCTGCGATAGCTTACCGGTATCTTGTCTAACGTTGTTACCACCGACTTCTATTGCACAATCCTTAATGATGCCCATCAGATGGTCGTTCATTGCTTCAACACTAAGGTCATCTTCCTGAGTTAAAGCCAAATACCTGTTCTGTAGTTTGATCCGGAATTCATTTATTTTCTCTCTTACCGCTAACTCATTGATCGGCTTCTTAAGTATCAATTTCTTCCGTTCCCTCCTCAAGTCTAGGCAAATTCGAGATCTTACCATCCTATGGTCACTGCAGCGCACCTTGCCGAGCACGTCCACTTCCTGTATGATGCCAGCGTTAGCGCAGAGTGTGAAGTCCATTTCATTTCTAGTCTCGCCATTCGGGCTCCTCCACGTCCGCTTTCGGCTATCCCGCTTGCGGAAGAAGGTATTCATAATCCGCATATTATTCCGTTCTGCAAACTCGACTAATAACTCTCCCCTGCTATTCCTAGTGCCTATGCCATAATCCCCACTGCCTTGTATCCAGCCTGCTTCTTGCCTACGTTGGCATTGAAGTCGCCCATCAGTATAGTGTATTTTGTTTTCACTCTACCCATCGCCGATTCCACGTCTTCATAGAAGCTTTCGACTTCCTGGTCATCATGACTGGATGTAGGTGCTTAGACTTGTACGACCTTCAATTTGTACCTCTTATTAAGTTTCACAACAACACCTGCCACCCTCTCGTGAATGCTATAGATTTCCGGTATGTTACCAGCTATATCCTTATTAATCAGGAATCAGACTCCTTGTTCTCGTCTCTCCGCTAAGCCCCGGTACCACAGGACGTGCCCGCTTTTTAGCACTGTATATGCTTCTTTTGCCCTCCTAACCTCACTGAGCCCTATTATGCCCCATTTACTGTCGGCTAATTCCTCCAATAGCGGGCAGTCAACGAGTAACTATCAGTTCTGATACGCACTTGCTTCCAAATGGCCTGAAACACACTGAATTATGGTGTAACGAATGGCCGATGAGAGTAAATACTAACAAAAAAAAAGAAAAACTCGCTAGTTTCTTTCCATCGCAGACAGCAATACCAACCAGGAAAATACACCATATATGATTCCAAAATGCCATCCGTTGAATCATATAAATACCTCGGCATTACCTTTTCAACTAACCTAACTTAGTCGCATCATGTCTTTAATATAAGCAATGCCGCGAATGACACTCTCGGTTTTCTAAGCCGGAGCCTAAGACTCGCTCCCCCATCAGTAAAGTTACTAGCTTACGTCATATATGTCCTTCCTAAGTTAGAATATGCATGCACTGTCTGGAATCCTCATCATCATAACCTATGTAATACACTTGAATCAGCTCAAAACCCTGCAGACCGGTTTATTTACTCTGAATATTCTTATTATGCAAGCGTTTCTGAACTCGAAACCAGTGCCGGTCTTGCTAATCCAGAATCGCGACGTCATATTTCAAGAATATGCCTTTCTCAAAAATTATATCATCCGCCATTTCAAATTTCAGCTATATTACTAGCTCATCGCCAGTCCAGCCGCATTAGCCACAAAAAAGCCGTGTATCCACCCCCTGCGCAGACTACCTGCCCAGCTACGCTCGTTTTTTTTTTTTGTGTGTGTGTGTGTGTGTGAAAACTGCAAGGGACTCGAACGGCCTATCTGCAAATGCCACGCACCACTCCGACGCACGTCAATTCAAGGCTGTTCTCGAATCAGTTTTGTTAAACTGAGCCCATCCCTCATGTAATACCCCATCTCTGGGGGCTTTGAGGTGTAATATATATATATATATATATATATATATATATATATATATATATATATATATATATATATATATATATATATATATATATATACGCACCTACATGTTTCGGAAGTTTCTGGAATGTTATCGATGGTACCATCCGCTGTCTGTGACCGAACCTTGTGTAATCTGATTGCATGTGTGCGCGACGCGAATAATGTAGAACTTTGTAGAAGGCAGGCGAGTCCCAGCGATTACTCTGGAACATTCGACGACTGATGTATAAAAGCCGATGCGCTTGACCCGCTGATCAGACTTGGACGATCGCCGTCTGTGTTCGCCGTTCTCGCCGTTCTTTAAATGTAGCCTGTTTTTGTGGGCACAGCTTCGCCCAATAAAAGATAGTTTCGTCTTTCACAGTATTGCTACTGTGTCTTTGTACGTCACTACCAGGTGACATCTCGTGGAGGTGCTTTTCGTTCATGTACCGGACGCCCCCGACAAGCCGTGATCCATGCCCGGACCGCAAAGACAAAACCAACGTCGTCCCGGAACATCGACCAAGCCGCCGGCTAAAGCAGCTGCCCCCGGAACACGGACTTCTACCAGAGACGACCAAGAACATCGAGGCCAAGATAACCCCAATAGCAGCCGCAGCGTTCCCAATTGTTCTTCAGCAGCCCAGAGAGCCACCAACGTTCCGCGGTACCACATTCGAGGACCCGGAAAGCTGGCTGGAGACGTATGAGAGGGTCGCTACAGCTGGGACAGCGACGACAAGCTGCAACATGTCTATTTCGCATTCGAAGACGCCGCCAGGACGTGGTTCGAGAATCGAGAAGCCACCTTAACGACGTGGGACCTGTTCCTAAGCAGCTTCCTGCAAACATTTACAAGCGTCGTGCGAAAAGAGCGAGCCCAAGCTCTACTAGAAACCAGAGCGCAGCTGCCAAATGAGACGATCGCAATCTTCACGGAGAAGATGGCCCGTCTATTCCGCCGCACCGACCCGGAAATGTCTGTATAGAAGAAAGTCCGCCTACTCATGCGTGGTGTGAAAGAGGAACTTTTCGCCGGTATGGTACGAAACCCACCGAAGACCGCCGACGAGTTTCTTCGCGAGGCCACGAGCATCGAGGAGACACTGGAAATGCGGAACCGGCAATTCGACTGCCGCACAAACTCAACAAACTACGCCGGAGTTTAATCACTGGCCACCGACGACCTGCGCGAGACTATCAGGGCAGTCGTACGAGAGGAGCTTCAGAAGTTCTTACCTTCATCGCAGCCTCAAGTGGCCTCAATTGCCGAAATTGTCAAAGAGGTACAGCGATCGCTTGGAGTTCCGGAGGTGCATCCACAAACACCGGAGCCCCAGCCGGAAGCGATGACCTACGCCGCCGTCGCCCGCCGTCAAGGTCTCCCTCCACGACCACGCCAGGGCCCTGTAACGTCGCAATTCCGTCGCCAACCGCCGCCGCCGCCAGCACGCCAACCCGTCGCCCAGCGCAGCTACCCGAGGAAAACAGACGTCTGGTGCGCTCCTGACCACTGCCCACTGTGCTACCACTGCGAAGAAGCGGGTGACGTATACCGACGATGCCCATACCGGGAGATGCGACTGCGAAGGTTCGCCGTTTACGCGCCGCGACCACAGCTTGGCGAACGACCTCGCGATATCGCAGACTACCTCGCCCCTACTCAGTGGAGCTCTAGACGACCGTCCCGTTCGCCATCACCAGGCCGCTACCCGTCGCCGCAGCGCCGTCCATACACTGTCCCAGCCCGGGGCCGCTCTGCGAGCCCGTATCCGGAATACTAAGAGCAGCAACCGATGGAGGTGCGGTTGCTGTTCGTCGAACTGACGAAGATCCTCCGCCGCTGACGAAGACGCCGATGAGACTAACAACGACACGCCGCCGTCCCGACGAAGTCTGGAAGCAAAGAATACGCCGACGAAAGACGACCTGACGACGCCACGTACCAGCCACAGGTCAACGCGACGCAGCCGTGATCCGACGCCAAGACCTTACTGTAACGCAAGACGAAGAACCACCGACCTCGACCTGCTTCTCGACGGCCACACAGTCACCGCCTTAGTCGATACAGGAGCCGATTACTCCGTCATGAGTGGACACATCGCGGCCCAGTTGAAGAAAGTTAAAACTGCATGGGAAGGCCCTCCCATTCGGACCGCTGGAGGACACCTCATTACGCCTACTGGAATCTGCACGGCAAGAATTGCCGTTCTTAACCGGATTTACCCTGCCACCTGAGTTATCCTCCAACAGTGTTCACGTGACGTCATTCTCGGCATGGACTTCCTGAACCAACACGGCGCAATCTTCGATCTGAAGTGGAAATCGATAACGCTGTCGGAAGATCAAGCTATACCGCTGGAGAGCTATCGTAGTCACCACGCCTTGACTGTGCTCGAAAATCACGTGAGTATCCGACCGCGCTCCGGCATTGTTATTTCCGTCAGCACCGAAACACCCGCTGACGTAGAAGGCGTCATCGAGGGTGACCAACGACTACTACTCGACCGTGAAGTTTGCGTCGCAAGAGGGATCGCTCAACTGTGCGGAGGAAACACGAAAGTGTTGCTGACAACTTCAGCCAGGAGTTCAAGCACATCAACAAGGGCACGACGATCGCATACATCGAGGAAATTCTGGAAACCAGCAATGCGTTTGTCCACTCGGATTCTGCCGCATCTACCCCGACGACCATAGTTCCCGAACCAGACTTCGACATAAATTCAAGTCTCCCCATGATTAAGCAGCAACTGCTCAGAAGTCTGCTTCGACGATACAAAGACTGCTTTTCGACGTCATCGAGAATTCGACAAACACCAGTCGCAAAGCATGGCATAATGACCGAAGAGTGCGCTCGACTACTTCACCAGAGCCCTTACCGTGTTTCAACGCGAGAACGTGAAGTTATTAGGCACCAAGTCGACGAAATGCTGCGTGACATCATCCAGCCGTTGAAAAGCCCGTGGGCATCTCCTGTAGTCTTGGTGAAGAAAAAGGACGGAACCCAACGTTTCTGCGTCTATTACCATCGACTTAACAAGATCACGAAGAAGGACGTATACCCTCTCCCACGGATAGACGACGCCTTGGATCGGCTCTGCAACGCTAAATATTCCTCGTCGATGGATCTCAAGTCTGGCTACTGGCAAATAGAAGTCGAGGAGAGAGATCGGGAAAAGTCCGCCTTCATAACGCCAGACAGCCTCTCCGAGTTCAAGGTCATGCCATTCGGACTGTGCTCGGCGCCTGCAACGTTCCAGCGCGTCATGGACACGGTTTCAGCAGGGTTGAAGTGGCAGACCTGTCTTGTTTATTTGGATGACGTCATCGTCTTCGCCGAAAATTTCGACGATCACCTTAGGTGGCTTGCGACAGTACTAGAGGCCATCAAGTCATCAGGGCTCGCTATGAAGCCTGAAAAGTGCCGCTTCGACTACTATGAGCTTCTGTTCCTGGACCACGTCATCAGCAAATTTGGAGTCCGCCCCGACCCGCAGAAGAAAGCTGCCACCGCAAAGTTTCCGCAGCTCATCGATAAGAAGGCAGTGCGTAGATTCCTTGGCATGCGCGCCTACTACAGGCGCTTTGTCAAGGACCTTTCACGCATCGCTGACCCGCTGACACATCTAACAAAATGTGACGTGGAGTTCAAATGGGAAACGCCGCAGGACGACGCATTTCAACAACTCAAATGACGCATGCTGTCGCCGCCGTACTTGCGCACTTCGACGAGGACGCCGATACCGAAATACACACTGAAACCACTAGCCTAGGCCTCGGTGCCGTCCTAGTCCAGAGGAAAGACGGACTTGAACGGGTGATATATTATGCTAGCCGGTCGCTGTCAAAAGCGGAAAGCAATTATTCTACGACCGAAATGGAATGCCTCGCCAGAGTTTGGGCTACATCAAAATTTCACCCTTACCTATGTGGCAGGCCATTTAAAGTCGTCAGCGATCATCACGCGTTGTGTTGGCTAGCGAACTTAAAGGATCCTTCGGTACGACTGGCGTGGTGAAGCCTCAGACTACAAGAATACGACATCATTGTAACCTACAAGTCCGGATGAAAACATTCTGATGCCGATTGCCTGTCACGCGCCCCCATTGACCTGCCGCCGCAAGATGACGAGGATGACGACGCCTTCCTTGGAATAATAAGCGTGGAAGACTTCGCTGAACAGCAACGAGCAGACCCGGAGCTAAAAGGCCTCGTCGAGTATTTGGAAGGGCACACCGACGTTGTCCCTAGGGCATTTAAGCGAGGAATGTCTTCATTATCGATTGAAAACAACCTACTAGTAAAGAAAGTCTCACCAGTCCGCGCCAACTGCCTTCTTGTTGTCCCCTCAGCGCTGCGTCCAGAAGCACTCCACGCCTTGCATGACGATCCGACCGTGGGCACCTCGGGTTCTCCCGGACGCTGTCGAGAATACAGGAAAGGTATTACTGGCCGCGTCTGACCGCCAACGTCGCCCGTTACGTCAAGACATGCCGAGACTGTCAACGACGCAAGACACCACCGACAAGGCCAGCAGGATTACTACAGTCGATCGAACCTCCTCGCCGACCATTCCAGCAGATTGGGATGGATTTGTTGGGGCCGTTTCCGATGTCAACATCCGGGAATAAGTGGATAGTCGTGGCGACGGACTACCTCACCCGCTTCGCTGAAACGAAAGCTCTGCCGAAAGGTAGCGCAGCTGAAGTGGCGAAATTCTTCGTCGAGCACATCCTGCTGCGACATGGCGCCCCAGAAGTCCTCATCACCGACAGAGGAACGGCCTTTACAGTGGAGCTCACCCAAGCCATTCTGCAGTACAGTCAGACAAGGCACAGGAGGACAACTGCCTACCACCCACAGACGAATAGTCTTGCGGAGCGCCTGAATAAGGCCCCCGCCGACATGCTAGCAATGTACGCCAACGACGAGCACAAGACATGGGACGAGGTCCTGCCGTACGTAACCTTTGCATGCAACACGGCGGTGCAAGAAACAACACAGGTCGATCACGCCGTTCAAGCTGGTTTACGGCAGGAACCCGACGACGACTCCCGACGCCATGCTGCAGCACGACACCGACGAAGAGGATCCTGACGTCGCTACCTATCTCCAGAGCGCCGAAGAAGCCCGACAGCTCGCCCGCCTACGGATCAAGAACCAGCAGCGTACCGACAGGTGACAATACAACCTCCGACGACGCTACGTCGAGTACCAGCCCGGCCACCGCGTTTGGGCTTGGACCCCGATACGCCGACGAGAACTCAGTGAAAAACTATTGCGACGTTATTTCGGACCTTACAAGGTCATCCGACGTATTGGCGCCCTGGACTATGAGGTCGTGCCGGACGGCATTTCGCATTCACAGCGGCGCCACGCACGATCTGAAGTGGTCCACGTGGTGTGTCTTAAGCCCTTTTACGCAGGCTGACGAACATCCTTATTTTGTTGCTTCTCTGCTAGGGGTGTTTTTGTTTATTACTCTTATTTGTTAGCAGCATCGGGTCGATGCTTTTTAAGAGGGGGGTATTGACACGTGTACTTGTCTGTCTTTATCGGGCGACACGTTTAACTGCCTAACAAATGTTATCGCACAGCGCAGGACGCGCCTGCATGTATCGGAAGTTTCTGGGATGTTATTGATGGTTCCATCCGCTGTCTGTGACCGAACCTTGTGTAATTTGATTGCATGTGTGCGCGACGCGAATAATGCAGAACTTTGTGGAAGGCACGCGGGTCCCAGCGATTACTTTGGAACAATCGACGACTGATGTATAAAAGCCGATGCGCTTGACCCGCTGATCAGATTTTGACGATCGCCGATTGTGTTCGGCGTTGTCGCCGTTCTTGTGTAGCCTGTATTTATGGGCACAGGCTCGCCCAACAAAACTTAGTTTTGTCTTTCACAGTATTGCTACTGTGTTATTTGTACGTCACTACCACGCGACAATATATATGTGTGTGTGTGTGTGTGTGTGTGCGTGTGTGTGTGTGTGTGTGTGTGTGCGCGCGTGTGTGTGTGTGCGTGTGTGCGTGTGTGCGTGTGTGTGTGTGTGCGTGTGTGTGCGCGCGCGCGTGCGCGTCTTACGAGGAATAATCACATTAGGAGCCTTCGTGCAAGTCTTGTACATATAGGCTCCTTATTGCAAACAATCGCTGCCTGTTGCGGTGAACAGCTAGAAGAGGCGCTGGAACACTGTCCTTCAGAAATACTCACTACTGAAAAAGTGCCACAGCTGACACACATAAAAAGGGGATAGACGTCGAATTGCAGGACAGCTTGCTAACCGGGAAGGAAGTTTACCGGTCGCATAGACCACGCAGCGCTGAAGCTGAACCAGACATCTTCAATTCGTGTATTCTTCTCAACGGTGAATGCTCTTGTCTTCGCCAGGGGCCTGCTTTAGCTTTCATCGCGGTTTTCTTTCTCCTTTCTTTCCAGCTGCGGAGTCCAGGGAGAGCCACCAGTGGTCGTAGACAATTCTTCGGGAGTACAGCGTTGGTCGTCTTCGCGGTACCTGCAGCAATCATTGCTGTCTTCCTGGTTTTTGTAGTGCTGCTCGTGGCCATGAGCCAACCAACCAGGCGCCGCAATGTCCTGTGCATCACCGAAGCCTGCTACGCTCATGAAAAACTTTTGACTAGCTCGCTAAATCACAGCATAGACGCCTGTGAAGACTTTCGTGCTTACGTATGCTCCAAATGGTCCCCACCGGCTAATAGAAGGCAGTTGCGTGACTTCGACACGTCTGTCATGCAAGACATGGTGTTTTCCTGGTTATTCGGCTTGGAGGGGACCTTGCTCGAAGGCTCGCGAAGGTTTCCCGTTGGCCACAAGGCTTTGCACATGTTTCTCTCGTGCATGAGTGGTCCCTCCGAGTATGGTTCATCGATGGAGCTATTTCGCAACTTTATCCAAGAACTCGGCTTGTTCTGGCCAGAGCGACCACGGCAGCAGACCGACGCCCTAGAGGTACTGCTCACGTTAGCTTACAATTGGCACGTCGAGTTCTGGTTGTCCGTGCAGGTGGTCGTTTTGTATCGCGTATCGACAGGATACATGCGGCGAGTCTCATTGGAACCAGCTCCTAATCTGCCCTCCTACCTGCAACATCACCGCAGTGTCATCAAGTCCGGAGGATACAACGATTACTGGAGCCAGTTCTACCAGGCATTCACCAACAGTAGCCCCGTCGACAGCGGGAGGCGAGCCACAGAGGCAGCCCGGTTGGAACGCGATATCCTTGAGGCCCTCAACGACGCTCTTCTCGTGTCGCCCAGAGACGCGGCGGCGTTCCCCCTTGGAGAAATTGAAGTGTACACCCCGAGCATAAATCCCGACCGGTGGATAAAGAGTTTACAGAACGCCACAGACTTGAACCCTGCGCTGAAGCATCAGGATCAAATGGTCATTAGCAACGTGAAGTTCATACTCACTGTGGGTGAGCTTTTCAGTAACTACACCAACCAGCAAATTCTGACGTTCCTGGCGTGGCAATTCGTTGAGCACTACGGTCCGGTTGCCAACAGCCGCCTACTATTGACGAGGTACGGAGACCAGACGACAGCCGATACACTGAGACCAGCATTTTGCGGCTTCCATGTCGAAGTGGCCTACAAGGCATTGTTACTGTCAATGCAGTTTGCGCTCAGAATGACGAAGGAAAAGAAGCTGCAGATAGACCGTGAATTCAGGCGCCTGAGGTCGAAGGCCGTGCACTTGGTCAACTCGTCTGAGTGGCTGGACTCGGAGAGTAAAAATTCAATGATAGCAAAGCTTAGGACACTTCAGTTAGCGGTGTGGCCTCCGGCCAAGTACTTAACGAACGAAAGCCTCGAAGAGATATTCCAGACTTACCCCGAACACGAGGAAACTTTCGGCAGCTACTGGATCAAGTCCATTCAGAGTCTGCGCACCGCCGAGAAGGATTTCCGCTATATATATGTACTGGGGCTGCCGCTGAACTACGCGCAGCCCTATTTCGTATACGACTATTTGCTGAACAGCGTTCGCGTGGCCATCGCCGCCGTCACTCGCCCACTGTACTACAGCGAGGGCACACGCGCCATGTTCTACGGCGGCATAGGGTTCTCCTTT
Source organism: Dermacentor andersoni (assembly GCF_023375885.2). Lineage (NCBI taxonomy): Eukaryota > Metazoa > Arthropoda > Arachnida > Ixodida > Ixodidae > Dermacentor > Dermacentor andersoni. Next base: position 150,146,942 of record NC_092819.1, on the reverse strand, counting down.
GCGTTTGAACTGGTCAAAGCACTCGACCGAGAGGGCCTCCGCTGGAATCCGGGCAAAGGAGTGGTCACCTCAATCATCAGCGCAAACTCGAGGGTGGCCTTTGATGCAAGAGATAACTGTCTCAACAACAGCGAAGAACGCGACCACAGCTTGTTTCCCGAGATCCCGGCGCTGGAGATTGTCTACTCCGTCTATGAGGATGCCACGAAGGAAGCTGAGAAACAACTCCCCATCAGTGCCGATTTCACGGAAACACAGGTGTTCTTTCTCACGATCTGCTACATGACATGCAGTCAGAAAGGCATCATTAATCCCTTCTCGGCTAATTGTAACAAACTTGTGCGCAATTCATTGGCTTTCGCAAACGCCTTTGGGTGCCCGCTGGGATCCAAGATGAACCCATTGAAGAAGTGTACTTTCTTCGAATAGATAAAGTGGCACCCCGCAGAAAGTCAGTTACTGACGCCCTAAATGGTTACGCTCAGTTTTGTACAAGCATATTTCAAAGTACTGAGAGCCACGTTAGGACTTATGTCGCTTGCGCTTGTTTCTTCGGGGAGTTATTTTGGCGAAATTTGGTTGTAAAGCTACAACGTAGAGGTCAAGACTCACCGCTGCAATGACTGGTCACAGACTCTGCAATGTTTGTGAGGTATTGTGAGGTGTTAAACTGTCTTATACGTACCGCCACGGAATACCTTGAGGCAGACACTTTTCTTTTTTTTAAGTTCGAGACAACCATTTTTCACAAGCCATGTGCTTGCTGGACATCATCGAGACAGTCCTTAGTATTATTGTATGTGCCGAATTTTCTAAATTTACATTAACCTTCCTGTGCTTGCGTGAGAAATGCGCGAATGCCATTGAGTATTTTTCTCTTTGCAGTTCCCTCGTGACGCTTCACCTTCGCGTGCTTGTATTTTTGTTTGATCGAAACACTGATGTTACATTATCTGTAACACCATTGTTGTTACGTATTGTTATTGACCTTTTAGGGCAATGTTTTCGAGCAAATTGGATTGTATGATTTGCGATGTCCCCGCCATTTTCGGAGAAGAAGGACGGCTCTAAGGTTCTATTCTGGACACTGCCAAGTTCCGCGTTATTGTTGAATTCGTCATCTCTTCAGCTCTGGTTGACCCAGAGGGCTGCTACGGCGTCTCTGATTGGTTCAAAATGCTGTCACTACAGAATGTGACAATATGGCCGAATTCGACAATATACAGAATGGCGTCCCTAGTGCGAGCCGTGTTTGTGGACATGGTGCTCCCCGGTGGTGAATTGTCGACGGGCACCATCGTCTTCTGGATGTGGCGGTCGTAGGGCACCAAGATCGGCCGCGGACTCTGTCGCAGGTCTTTGCACGGTGTGGTACATGTTGTCCAAATGTTAGTCTTGGATGGGGGCGTGTTGGTGCGCGTGGCATGGGATGAACTGCGTCAGGACATTTTCAGTTCGTACGTACTGCGTTAGGATGCTGCCCGCAGATCTGACAGATCCGGTGGCTTGACCTACGCTCAATATGTGATGAATGAGTGCACCATTACGGAGAGAGCGTCTGAGATTGTCGGAAAAAAGATACATCTGCACGAGGGAAGAGGGATGATAGAGCCGAAAGGAGCATGCGGTATTCGCGGCCTTCTTTGAGTCGAGCGCGGCGTTGCTTGCGGTGCTCAGCTCTACCGAGCTCTGAAGGAATAAAATCCAAGGACACCTAAACATAATGAGGTTGTGAATGCGAAAGCAATGGAACACGCTGAGCAGTCCTTCGAGTTTCGCATTGCGAGTAATGCTTCAGATATTTTGCTGCTGGGTATATTATCGAGTTTCCCGATTGAAATGGTGCGGGTTATTTATTTAACGTAATAGTTCTGCGGATACCCGCAAGGTGGAGAGAGGCAATTAAGGGAAAACCAGACATCTAACCGTTCGTAGCAATTGCTACAAAGGAAGCCCATACGGAACTATTAACTATTACGTCAAACTCTTTGCTTCGAGTTTACAAATTGATGTGATATTTGATGTCATATTTTTGCTCTTAGGACATGTTAAAGCCGGTGCAGTGATAACAGATGGAGTAAGAACGGTGTACAAAGATTGCACTGCAAAGTTAGTAATTAATAGGAAATTGGGCGCCAGCATAAAAGTGGAATCATCAGTAAAAGAAGGATGCCGTTTGTCGACTCTTTTATTCGCCGTGTATTTAAAGCCGTTTTGTTTTAAGATAATTAAAAGCCAATCTATTCGTGGGTTTATCTACGCAGGAATTGAGACGAGTTTTGGCTTATGCAGAGGACTCAGCAGCTGGAAGTGTTGTCAGCTGGACTATGTGCCTAGGTTTATGACACGGCAGCTGGCCACAGGCACCCGAGTATTTTTGCAATATGAGCTGGAGCGTTACCCCTGGAAAATATCTTGGGGTGCCATTACAGCATTATCGTGACAGTGCCGCGTATTGGATTGAAGAAGTAAGAAGAGTTAAAGATCAGACAGAACAGTGGGGCGGGCATAATTTTTCGACGTTTCAAGAGCTAGTGTTTTCCATCTGTTTTTAGCTACAAAGGTGTATTATGTACTACAAGTGCTATTGATGGCAAGAATTTCGCTGCAGCAACTTCACAGAGTGCGGTATATATATGGGGATCCACTTGGGAATGAACTAGCCGGTGTAACTTGTTTCATTCGGTGAAGAATTGAGGACTAGGATTAACACATTTGTTTTTGAAACAGATTGTTAGTAGGTTCTTTTTCTGAAGGGACCAAAGTGATATATTTCTGCGTACTGTTATTCAAGTGAGATTGAGTTCTTCCTCGCCTGAGTGGGTTGTCTGATCAACAAATGAGCAAACTCGAACACCAATTGGCTTTCTGAAGGAAGTTATGTCCCTTTCTTTACTGAAAGCGCATTTTTCGAATGAATTTTTGACTTCTGTTACGCATAAGAAACTTTATAGTGATGTGGTTGATGTTTTTTTGCCGCATCCTGTTTACCGCACAATGTATAACTTAGGACCTGAACTCAATGTGCTGAAACGCGTTAAAAAAATGCCGCTTAGATCTTCAGTTAAAACCTTCTTTTTTCAATTGCATTCTGGCACTCTCCTTGTGAAGCCAGGGCTACAAAGCAAGGGCTTCTTTGTTCCATCGTCTGTTAACTGCATCATATGTAAGAAACTTGAAACTATTCAGCGCATCTTCTTGTCTTGCCATGACTCCGTTTTCTTGTGGGATGTTCTCAAACGAACTCTGAAGAAAGAACTGCCGTTAAGTCCTTTCGGTAGTCGGTTCTTACCATGCGCAGACACAGGGGGAGTGCCGGCTGACTTGATAATGCTTTGTGCATGAGCAGCGTGTGGAAAACGCGTATGGATGTTAGGAATGCCCGTGTAGATGAAAGGTCTGCGAGGGAACACCTAAGTGAAAGTCTTAGATACACGCGTGATGCCCTCAAGCACATGACTGAACCGCCAGAGTGGCTTCAGGAGCTTGACAGTTTGGTTTCAGTGATATCTTCTTTGAGGGCCATTTAAATATGTGCAATCTCTCCAAATGAGCAACGCAGAGTAGCTGGCTAGAGGAATATACCTCAGACCGACCTCTCTGCGTTTCGTATCATTAAACTTCTCTCTCTCTCTCTCTCTAAATGATGTAATATTATTTTTCTGCACCAAGTGACCTGCTTTGTACGCGTTTACGTGGTGTAGTAATGAAGGTAATAAAGAAAAAAAAAGCCTGGTTAGCTCAGATTGTATAGAGGCTACCCCGGGAAGGTGGTGGTCCCGGGTTCAAGTCCCAGACCAGGACGAATTTTTGTTCAACTGTGAGGCTTTCCTTTCTTTTTTTTTTTTGCGAGGAACCTGTATGGGTTTCCTTGGTAGCAATTGCTACAAATCGCTGGATATGTCTGATTTTCCCTTTCTTAACGTTATTTATATTTTTTGCACAGTTCTTACGTTAGCATGTTGGCTGTAGACCGGAATCATTTCGACGATATTGCTGAGAAACCAAGGACGCCGCATGCCACCGACGTCCTGCGCGACGACAAATCGTGGAAGCAACAGCGGCCACCAAGACCGGCAGGCGCGCAAAGCAGCTAAGCCCTAAAACCCCTTGATAATTTGAAAGTAGCGACACTCTCCTCCTCACGGCGCTTTCCTCCTCGATTCTCCTCGCCAGCCGGCTGCGCACGGCGCGCTTTTCCTCCTGGGCTCCCGCAGACGGGCCGCAGGATTCCATGGAGGCGTGTTATTTTGGGCCAGTTGCGCGCCCCAGTGGGGTTGAAAATTTTGAGAAATGCAAATAACAGCATCAATAATGCTGGAGGCAACGTTTACGAGGAGGTTGGTTTTTTCTTTAAGGCGTATGAACGGGGTATACCGATGTAAAGGGAGCTTTGAGGCGAGTTCTATACTCCAGACGATTTTTCAACCACATGGTCAGATCCTTTACTTCGTGCGTCTGATCTAGTATTGCTTGTGACACGTCGCTTTGTGTGTGGCTTATTAAGCGAAAGCCTTAGACCTCTGTTTCGAGGTCCCGTTGTGAGCTACAGAAAATATCACGTGACCGAAGGAAGGCGGGAAACGAACCAAACCATGTGCAACCGCGTATAAGAGATGGTTATGATTAGCAAAGTAATGATTGATTGGTGATTGGATTAAAATTACTTCGAGTGTATTAAGGAGGATTAAGGTGGATTAAAGTCGATGAAGGTGCATAAGGGTGAATGAAGGTGATTAAGGTGCATAAAGGAGGACTACCTTTGATTAAGGTCGATGAAGGTAGATTAGGGTGAAGGTGCGTTGAGGTGCATTAAGGACGATTATAGTGGATTATGGTGGATTAAAGTGCATGAAGAAGGATAAGGGTGGATTAAGAAGGATTAAGGTCATTAAGGAGAATTATGGTGAGCTAGGGTGAATTAAAGTGAATGAAGGAGCATTAGGGTGGATTCAGGAGGATTAGGGTGGACTAAAATATATGAATGAGGATTTGGGTGGATTAAGGTGAATTAAGGATGATTATAGTGGATTAGGTTGGATTAAAGTGAATGAGGAAGCATTAGGGTCGATTAAGGAGGATTAAAGTGCAATAAGGAGGGTTAGAGTAGATTAAAGGCGATGAAGGTGAGTTAGGGTGCATTAAGGAGGACTTTCGTGGATTATGGTGGATTAAAGTGAGTGAAGGAGGATTAAGGTCGATGAATGTGGATTCGGTGGATTATAGTGCATTAGGAGGATTAGGGCAGACTAATCTGTTTTAATACTCAATGAACCCTAATTCATCTCAACCCACCTTAATGCGGCTTCATCCACCTTAATATTACCAACCCACCTTAATACAACCTAATCAACCTACATCGCCCCTAATGTACCTTAGCCTACCCTATACGGTCTTAATCCTCCTTTATCTACCCTAATCCACCATAATCCTTTATCCGCCTTAATCGTTATTCATTTTTTTATTTTTTATTTAACAATACTGTAGGCCTTTGCACAGGCCCAAACAGGAAGTGGATTGTACAATATACACACACGAGCATGGGAAAAACAGGAAAAAGGAAAAAAATATATATAAAAAGCAAAAAAAAAATGCCATACAACAGCACTGGTATACAACGCAAGACACCCTTTTTTTGTTTCACATGAATCAGGGAAAAGGTACTCAAAACAATTGCAATATTTGTCGTATAATATTCTTGTAGTTATTGTGGATCTATACAACACCACTACTCAGCCCATTGCAATATTTACATTTGAAATGCAATCACACGTGCACTAGTGTCCAGTCAATCAACCAACGCATTACCTTTAAACTATGCGCTCAACTACTTTCATGAACAGCCAAAATATGACTCCAATTTTGCGACAAAGCCATCCACAGAATCTGAGTCTACAATTTCCTTTGGTAACGAATTCCAGATTTCAATTGCCCATGGGAAATATGAATAGCTGAACGTGTCGCACTGTGTCAGATATTGCCTGATGTGTTTATTATGACAGGTTCTATTGGAGTGTCGGTGTGGTGGCTGCACGTAATCTCGCTTATCTATATTAATTTTGTCATTACATAGCATGAAAAGAAATTTCATGGCAGCCACACGACGCCGACAAACAAGGGTAGGCAGTGCGGCCTGGCTTCTAAGAGCACTTACGCTTTCGTGTCGAGAATACTTATGGTAAATAAATCGCAACGCTTTATTTTGAATGCTTTCTAATTTCTGTGAGAGTCCTTTCTGGTGCGGGTTCCACACTATGCTACCATACTCAAGAATTGGCCTTAATAAAGTTCTATATGCTGTTAGTTTCACGTAGGATGGTGCTGCAGTTAATTTTCTTCGCAAGAAACCGAGTGTTCGGAAGGCCTTCGTGCATGTATTATCGATATGGGTATTCCATTTTAACGCGCTTGTAAAGGTTATGCCTAAATATTTTACTGTGTCAGTTTGTATTAAATCGTTGCCGTTTAATGTATAATTGAACCTAAAGATCGACTTTCTATGAGTTATGGTCATATACTGTGTTTTCTTAAGATTAATTTCCATTCCCCACATGTCACACCAGCGGGCTATATTGCTTAGTGTAGTATTTAGTCTAATCTGGTCCTCGATTCCTTGCACGCTTGTATAAATTACCAAGTCATCGGCGAAGAGCCGCAATTTTACTCCATTTTCTGCACAATCAGCGATGTCGTTAACATATATGAGAAATAATAATGGCCCCAATACGGACCCCTGTGGTACCCCTGAATAAACTTCGAGTTGGTCCGAGTCATAATTATTTATAGTAACATACTGAGTTCGGTTTGACAGATAGGCTGCTATCCATTCTACTACATTGTGCTCAATTCCGATAGACTTTATTTTCTCGATTAGTTTACAGTGCACGACGCGATCATAGGCCTTCGAAAAATCAATAAAAATAGCATCAGCTTGGAATTTGGAGTTAATTATTGATGCGAAGTCATGTGTTATTTCTAATAACTGTGTTATAGTTGACAAGCCTCTTCTAAAACCGTGTTGCTTAGGATATAATATGTTATTTTCTTCTAAGTATGTCATAACGGCTTTACTTACTATGTGTTCCATTAATTTACAGCTGCAACAGGTTAGTGATATTGGTCTATATGTTTCCACGTGTAATTTATTGCCTTCTTTATGAATGGGTATTACTTTGGCACATAGCCAATCCTTGGGAAGAGAGGCTGTACTCAGCGATTCAGAAAAGATAATTTGCAAAAAGGGAGACAGCTGCTGCGCGTATCGTTTCAAAAATTCATTTGATATATTATCGGGCCCCGGCGCCTTCTTGGTGTCTATTTCCAAAAGCAAATTTAAAATGCCCGACTCTGTTATCACAACTCCGCCCATCCGTGTGTCAGCGGCTGTCACGGGCGCACTCGATATTGGCCAGCGCGTGAAAACGGATTGAAAATAGGTGTTAAATGTATTTGCTACAACGCGCTTTTCTTCTATGACCAAACCTGCCACTTCTATTTTACTGCTCACGCCTTCTGGCTTTGACAAGTAGCGCCAAAACTTTTGCGGTTGGTTCTTTATGAAATTTGTTAACTTATTTGAAAAGAAGTAGTCTTTTGCAGCTTTTATTTCTAATTTCAATTTGCATGCCAGCTCTATTATCTCCGCAGAATTTATCCTTTTTCTTCGACGTCTTTTTAGTTTTCGTTTTAGGTGAATTATGCTCCGCGTGATCCACGGTGTTTTCCGCTCAGTTCTTTTGAATTTTGTTGGTATGAAATTATTTTCGCAATGCATTATAGCCTCTTTTAGTTTTATCCAAAGGCCATTAACGCCTCCGCAGGACTCAGCTGAGAAACCATCCAAGGTTTCCTCTAAGTAGTCACCTTAATCCAACTTAATCCTGCTTAATAGTCCCAATATACCTTAATGCACCCTAATCCACCTCTATCACACTTAATCCAGCTCCATGGTCCTTAATCCACCTTAATCTATCCTAATCGGTCTTAAGCCTCCTTTATCAACCCCAATTCACCTTAATCCATATTAATCGACCTTAATCTTCCTTCGTGCACCTTAATCCACCCTAATCCTTGTTCATGCCCACTAATCCACCCTAATCGGTCTTAATACCCTTTCATCAACCCTTCACCTTTATGCACTCTAATCCACCTTATTCTTCTTTAATACATTCTAATCAACCTTAATCCTCCCTAATCCACCTTATGTCATGCACTAATGATTCATAAATTAACTTGGGTAATCATTCTGGTATTCCTTGTTTCACGGGATACTTCCAGTTTACAACGCGACCTTGCAACATAGAGTAAAGGCTTTCGCCTTAAAACTTAAAAAAAACACTCAATGTTGACTAGCTAACGCTCATCGCCTGCAATACCACGGGTATACATGCCACTAATTTTTTTCAGGGCGCAAAGTAGAATCTATAATGCTGCACTTCCGTCTGAATAACAATAGTTAGCGACGTGCGAGGTGATGGAGCCGCCCCAGAATATTAAGCACACTGAGGACAACCGCAACAAAAACGCTGGTGAGCAGGCCGGACGAATGAAAAAAAAAAAAGCAGCATTACGGGATGCTTTGCTACGAGCTATAAGACGCCTCAGCTCGCAAACAACGCTGTTCTTTGTCGGAACAAAGTTCTTTCGGCCAATGTCATGCAGCCACTGCTTCCTGCGCAAGCCGTCACGCTTCCTTGTGGTATCATAAAAGGGCAAAACCATCTTCAGGCTTCTTGCTGCAGTTATATGCGCAACAGCCCGGCATAGCGCTAGCACATAGAGCAGGAAACACAGCGTACAACGTTCACTACGCCGAGCTAAAGCGCCGAGCCAGCCGTGCTCAGGAGGAAAATGGCGCGAACGAAAAAGAAAAACACAAGCAAAACTCAAGATCCCTGCGTTTCCAAGGGCAACGGCAGGGAGACCAATCGTCGTGCAGAAAAACGGGGGCAAAACTGGTTGCCGCGGGGGGGGGGGGGGGGGGGGGGGGACGCGCAAAGGGCGAGGAGGAGGCGAGGAGGTCGCGCGGCGGCGGCAGAGTTCAAAGAGTGTCGTTACTTTCAAATTATCAAGGGGTTTTGCTAAGCCCGGCCTTGGAAACTCCGTCTCTTCTGTGGCAGTAGTTAGCTGTACATGCTCCCGTAGGGAGCAGAGTTGCGCGTAACGTTTCCGGCGCCGCTCGCACCGCTATTCGCCGAGCGCTATCACGTGGTGCAAAATGACGTCATATGGTCAACTGCGCCGTTGCGAAGCCAACTTTACGGGTTAGGCGCCGACTCGTTTCCAGGCCGTCGAGCGTGCGTTGCACAATCGGCTCCGGGCTGTAGGCACGGTATTGGACAATATTAAGTTAATGACTTCGTAAAAATGATACGAAACACATCATTTTTGACACTTGTATTCCAGTATGACAGGGTGCAGCGCACCAAACTGCACAAACGGTACGGAAGGTGGCAAAGCTTTTTACGCGGTGCCGTGCGGACGGACGGGACCGGCCGGCTCCGAGAGGGACTAGGATATGCGAGGTGCGTACGCCTTATTTACAGAGGTCAGTTAGGCTTCTTTACACTAAAGCAGCATTTATTTCGAGTAACACTCCTGTACATGCTGAAATGCGTACGCCTGGCATGAGAGGTTGTGCACTTGTGCAATTTTTGTTGTATATGCGCTGCTCGACACAGACGCGGGACAAAGAATGTCGCGATGCACATAGACGCCAACAATGTTAACTTACCAACTCGCCCAATTCGCTGTGTTGCTTGTACGATTGTTCTGATCATGCTGCTCTAGAACAGTGTGCTCAAAATAGAGTAAATACTAGCAGATACGATTCGCCCGCTGCACCCTGATTTCGCTCTGCTTTCATTTTTTTAATTTTTTGTCGGTATTCTGATTTTTCACGTAAGGTCGATTGATGGGATGGCGTTCATTGTTTTGCAGTAAGCGAGAACGTCGTGTGCTCCCGCTGATGAGACAGCTGTGATAGCTTCAGCATTTACTGCCCGCAATATGTTACTCGTTCGATCAGCCTTAGTCGACGTGAGAATGAAAATAAGCGCTGTGTTGTAGTAAATTAACCTGAGTAGTATGAAGAGATAAAGATGTGTTGTCATATTACAGTCTTCAATGTATGAATAATTACTTTGCAACTTTGCCATTTATCTGATTAGTATAATAAAAATATCTTGTTGTTACTCTTAATGACTTGTTGCCTTTCCAGTGGCTTTGAATTCTGCCCCCCCCCCCCCCCAACGCTCCATGAACTAACAATCATCCCCTGCTCCCACCAGCCATTGCTCATCCATTCTCCTGAACGAAATAAACTTGATCTAGAAGCTCATGAATCTTAAATCTTTTACCACTCAAAAATTTGCTGCTGCGAAGCAGCTGTTAAGATTGCGGTATGAATCGTAAAAATAAGCTTTGCATAAAATATGTGAACGTGAACATTTGAAATTCATTTAAATCTACGTGTCTGGACCGCATATATCGGAAACGTGCAGCTTCTGTGAACGACAGTTAGTGATAAATTACACTCTGTTAACGGTACCTGACGCGTATATTGCTTTCCGCGGATGATTCCGCAGCAGAGAGAAAAGGAGGCGAGGAGGACGGCACAACTGAAGTCCCTTGATAGTTTGAAAGTAACGACACTCTTTGAACTCTGCCGCCGCCGCGAGACCTCCTCGCCTCCTCATCGCCCTTTGCGCATTCCCCCGCGGCAACCAGTTATGCCCCCGCTTTTCTGCACGACGATTGGTCTCCTTGCCGTTGCCCTTGGAAACGCGCGGATCTTGAGTTTTGCTTGTGTTTTTTTTTTTCGTTCGCGCCATTTTTCTCCTGAGCACGGCTGCTCCGGCGCTTTAGCTCGGCGTAGCAAACGTTGTACACTGTGTTTCCTGCTCTATGTGCTAGCGCTATGCCTGGCTGTTGCGCATATAACTGCAGCAAGAAGTCTGAAGATGGTTATGCCGTTTTTATCATACCACAAGGAAAGCGTGACGGCTTGCGCAGGAAGCAGTGGCTGCATGACATTGGCCGAAAGAACTTTGTTCCGACAAAGAACAGCGTTGTTTGCGAGCTGAGGCGTTTTTCTTATAGCTCGTAGCAAAGCATCCCGTAATGCTGCACTTTTTTTTTTCATTTTTCCGGCCTGTTCACCAGCGTTTTTGTTGCGGTTGTCCTGAGTATGCTTAATATTCTGGGGCGGCTCCATCACCTCGCACGTCGCTAACTGTTGTTATTCAGTCGGAAGTGCAGCATTATAGATTCTGCTTTGCGCCCTGCAAGTAGTAGTAGTAGTAGAAAACTTTTAATGAGATCGTTTAAGAGATTCGCGGATTCGAAGCCTCCGTCGTCTTCTTGGCGCCGGCGACTTGAGGCTTCTCTTCAGCAAGGTTGGGCCCCTAGTCCAGGGCTCCACTGAGTCGCGCTGCATCAGCAGCGTGCCGCACTAAGGCCCTTTGGGCCGCGAGCTCGCTGCTGGTGAGCCGGCTCTCCCATTGCTCCGCACTCGGGAATTCGTGTTGGTGGAATGCTTTATTTCGTTCGCACTCCCATGTGATGTGGTATAGTGTGGGTGTGTTGCCGCACCAGGGGCAGTTTGCTCTGTATTGTGTTGGTGACATCTTGTTATAGATGTACAAGTTGGGGAAGGAGTTTGTTTGTAGCCTACGCCACCCGACTGCTTCCTCCCTAGTGAGGGCTTTGTGTGGTGGTGGGTACTTGAATCTAGTCCCCCTGTATAGTTGTAATGTCTCTGTGTATCCCCCCTCGCATGCTAGTAGCTGAAGCTCCAGAACATCTGACATGCCTGCTCGGTATGTAAGCCCTCGAGCTAGGCTGTCTGCTCTTTCGTTCCCCGCTACTCCTGCGTGGCCTGGGACCCAGATTATGTGTTGTATGGGTGTCTGCTCAGCAGAGGCTGCTGCCCCACTGATTATCCTGAGGGCCATGCCGCTAATTCTGCCCTTCGTATAGTTTTTACACGTGTCTTTCGAGTCTGTTAAGATGTTTAAGGATCGGCCTTTCCTATAGCCTTCTGCTACCGCCAGCGCGACGGCAATTTCCTCGGCCTCCGTTATGCCCACGACCTCCACTGAGGCGCATGTGGCCATGTCTCCTGTGCTATTAACTACCACCGTAGCGGCTAAGCGCTTCCCTGCATGTACGTACATGGAGGCGTCCGTATAGACTGTGTTCTCTGACCGGCCTAGCCTCCTTTCTAGCTGCTCGGCCCTTGCTGTTCGTCTGTCCTCGTGTAGGTTAGGATCCATGTTTTTAGGCAGGGGTCCTACATTAAAGGTCTTTCTAAGGTCGTCCGGTACGTCCGCGTATCTGTCTACCAGTCCGCACGTGTTCCGACCCAACCTTCTCAGGAGCGCCCTTCCCGTAGAGGAGCCTCTGAGTCTGATGAGTTGTGCCCCCAATTGAGCCTCGGCAAGCTCATCGAAGGTATTGCTGATTCCGAGTTGGAGTAGCTTCTCGTTTGATGCGTTTCTGGGCAGGTGTAGAGCAATCTTGTATGCCTTCCTGAGAATACAGTCGGCTTGCTCTCGCTCCGCCTTTGTTGTTGCGTGGTAGGGCAAGGAGTACATAACTCTGCTAACGATTAGGCTGTTGACGAGTTTGAGGGTATCTTCTTCTTTCATCCCGTACCTTCTCTGGGAGACTCTACTGATCATTCTGCCAACCTGCTCCGCGGCTCTTCTCAGCAGGCTGATGGTATGGCTGCATTTTCGGCTGCTCTGCAGCCACATGCCTAGGATTCGTACCATGTTCTGCTCTGGGATCAATTGCCCCTCTAGAACTACTTCCAGCGAGGCTTTGGTAGGATTTCTTCCGATCCTGATGATTTCCGACTTCTCCGTCGAACATCTGAGGCCTCTCTCCCTGACGTAGGTCTCTACGCAGGTCGCAGCTTCTTGTAGTCTGTCCTGCTTCTCCCCTAACGATCCTTGGGTGACCCACACCGTGATGTCGTCGGCGTACATCGCGTGTTGGATCCCCGGGATTTCCTTGAGGCGTCTTGCTAGCCCGATCATCGCCATATTGAACAGGACGGGCGATATCACGGAGCCTTGGGGTGTTCCTTTGCAAGGCGTGGTGAAGACGTCGCTTCTCAGCTCGCCTAGTCCCACGGTCGCTGTTCTGTCGCTCAGGAAGGCCCTGATGTAGTCGTGGGTTCTTCCCCCGCAGTTGGTGTTGTTGATGCCTTCCATGATGGCGGCGTGGCTCACGTTGTCGAAGGCTCCCTTTATGTCGAGGGCCATGACAACGTTTTCGCCACTTCTCGGCATTTTCTCGAGTACTTCCTCCTTGAGTTGGAGTAGTACGTCCTGCGTAGACAGGTGGGCTCGGAACCCGTACATGCTGTCTGGGTACAGTTGGTTCCTCTCTAGGTGCGACTGGATCCTTCTTGTGATTACTTTCTCGTACATCTTGCCCAGGCACGACGTGAGGGAGATCGGCCTGAGGTTCTCGACCTGGAGTTTCTTGCCTGGCTTCGGGATCATTACCACTACCGCGTGTTTCCACTCGGCCGGCACTTTTCCTTCGTGCCAGAGCTTGTTGAAGTAGGCTGTGAGCTGATCTATGGCGCCATCGCTGAGGTTTCGTATGAGCGAGTTCTTGATTCTGTCCGCCCCCGCTGCTGTGTTTTTTGTTGCCGACCTGATCGCCTCGACGACTTCCTCTCTCGTTATGGGCCGATCCATGGTGGGATTCTCTTCGCCCTGGTACTCTTCTTGGTAGCTTTCGACCTGGTCTCTGCCGTAGCATTTGACCCGGACTTCCTCGAGTAGCTGTTCGTCCGTGCCCGTGTACTGGTGCACCAGCCTCTGAATCGATTTGCCGCTTTCTGATTTGTTCTTGCTCGGGTCCATGAGGGACTTGAGGATCTGCCACGTCCTGGCCGTGCTGAGGGTGCCGTTCAGCGCGTTGCTGAATTGCTGCCATCCTTGCCTAGCCAGCTGCGTTGCATACTCCTCCGCTTGTTTAGTTATTTCGGCTATTTTAATCTTTAGCTTCCTATTGAACTTCTGTCTTTTCCAATGCTTGGTGAGGCTGCGTCTCGCCTCCCATAGCTTGAGGAGACGCTTGTCCACCTCCGGAGTTTGTTCGGTTCTATCCACCTCTTTAGTATAGAGTTCTTGGATCTGTCTGAGTTGCTGGCTCCACTCCTCCGCAGATACAATGTCGCCCTTGATCTGCTTGCAGTGTGCTCTGAAGGCGTCCCAGTCCGTTAGGCGGACCTTGCCTATTTTCCGCTTGATATTGTTTGCGGTTGTGCTGATCCTTATTATGTGGTGGTCGCTTCCAAGGTTCTCGAGCAGGTTCTCCCATTCTGCTTGTCTGGCGCCCCTTACGAAGGTTAAGTCAGGGCACGTGTCTGAACTGACGCTGTTCCCCTGTCTAGTTGGGTGGTGTTCGTCGGTTAGCAATTCGCACTCTGCCTGTTCTGCTGCAGCGCAAATGCCACGTCCCTTCTTGTCGTCTTTATTGTAGCCCCACCTCGGGCTCTTGGCGTTGAAATCACCTGCTATTACTAGGGTGTTGTTCCCCGCGAACTTTTTCGCCTCCGTAAAGAGCCTAATAAAGTCCCCATCTTTCTGTCTGGGCGGGCTGTATAGGTTTATAATATAAGTGCTTTTAGATCGTGCTTTCTTTTTGGGGATTATCTCCGTGATCACGTGTTCGATCCGGGTGTCCTTTATTTCGTTATGTGCTATGGCTACTACTTGTTTGCTAATGAGAGTTGCCGTACGGCCATTTTCCTGACACGTGTAGCCCCTAAGCGTAGGGGTGCAGTTTGTTTCCTGTAGCATAATTACGTCTGGTGGGGTTCCTCTGGCATAGATGAATTGCTGCAGGAGGCCTTGTTTTTGCCTGTACCCCCTGCAGTTCCACTGCCACATCTCTAATTGTTGGAGGCGTTCTGCCATGATGGGTTACCATTATTTGCGTTGGGGGTTTCTGTGCCGAACCTGCGTTCGTTAAGTAATCTGTCTCTAGCATCATTGGTTATTCTCTGTGTGTTTTGGCTCTTGATGTGCGTCCTGACATTCTGTTCTAACAGGGCAAACTTTTGTTGTCCCTGCTGCATTTCGCTTTTTAACTGCTGCATCTGCTCTTGCATCTGCCTCTGCATGTTCATCATGAAGGTTTTAAGGTCATCGTTGGAGGTCCCTCCCTCGTGGTGTTGTTGCCCCGTCTCCATCGCCCTAGGCGGTGGGGTCAGAGTCCTAGGCGGGGCATAGCCTGTCCTCGATTCACGTAGTTCTCTGATAACCTCGCTTAGCTGCTTCCTAAGCTGCTCAAGTTCACGTTTAAGTGTCGTATTTTCCTCCGCTAGCTGTTTCTCGCTAGCTGTTTCTCTTTTAGGGCGAAAGCTTTTAGATCTCTATTTCAAGGTCGCGATGTAAAGTGGTAGTATCACGTGACCCAAGGAATGCCAGAGGTTACCCAAAGCATGTCCACCCCTGTATAAGAGAATGATTACCCAAGTTAATTAATTAATCATTAGTGATTGACATGCGGTGGATTAGGGAGGATTAAGGTTGATTAGAGTATATTAAAGAAGATTACGGTGGATTAGAGTGCATTAAGAAGGATTAAGATGCTTGAATAAGATTAAGGTGGGTGGAGAAGGATTAAGGCGGATTAAGGTGAAGGGTTGATGAAAGGGTATTAAGACCGATTAGGGTACGTGAGCATGGATTAGGGAGTATTAAGGTGGATAAAGGAAGATTAAGGTCGATTAATGTGTATTAAGGTGAATTAGGGTTGATAAAGTAGGATTAAGACCGATTAGGATGGATAAGGGTAGACTAAGGTGGATTAGGTTTGATAGAGGTGGATTAAGGTGTATTAAGGTAGATTGGGACTATTAAGCAGGATTAAGTTGGATTAAGGTGCATGAATAATAATTAAGGTGGATGTAGAAGGATTAAGGCGGATTATGGTGGATTAGGGTTGATAAAGGAGTATTAAGACCGTATAGGGCAGGCTAAGGTGCATTAGGGACGATGTAGGTTCATCATCATCAGCCTGGTTACGCCCACTGCAGGGAAAAGGCCTCTCCCATATTTCTCCGACAACCCCGGTCATGTACTAATTGTGGCCATGCCGTCCCTGCAAACTTCTTAATCTCATCCGCCCACCTAACTTTCTGCCGTCCCCTGCTACGCTTCCCTTCCCTTGGAATCCAGTCCGTAACCCTTAATGACCATCGGTTATCTTCCCTCCTCATTACATGTCCTGCCCATGCCCATTTCTTTTTCTTGATTTCAACTAAGATGTCAATAACTCGCGTTTGTTCCCTCACCCAATCAGCTCTTTTCTTATCCCTTAACGTTACACCTATCATTCTTCTTTCCATAGCTCGTTGCGTCGTCCTCAATTTAAGTAGAACCCTTTTCTTAAGCCTCCAGGTTTCTGCCCCGTAGGTGAGTACTGGTAAGACACAGCTATTATACACTTTTCTCTTGAGGGATAATGGCAACCTGCTGTTCATGATCTGAGAATGCCTGCCAAACGCACCCCAGCCCATTCTTATTCTTCTGATTATTTCCGTCTCATGATCCGGATCCGCAGTCACTACCTGCCCTAAGTAGATGTATTCCCTTATGACTTCCAGTGCCTCGCTGCCTATTGTAAATTGCTGTTCTCTTCCGAGACTGTTAAACATTACTTTAGTTTTCTGCAGATTAATTTTTAGACCCACTCTTCTGCTTTGCCTCTCCAGGTCAGTGAGCATGCATTGCAGTTGGTCCCCTGAGTTACTAAGCAAGGCAATATCATCAGCGAAGCGCAAGCTACTAAGGTATTCTCCATTAACTTTTATCCCAATTTTTTCCCAATCCAGGTCTCTGAATACCTCCTGTAAACACGCTGTGAATAGCATTGGAGAGATCGTATCTCCCTGCCTGACGCCTTTCTTTATTGGGATTTTGTTGCTTTCTTTATGGAGGACTACGGTGGCTGTGGAGCCGCTATCTTTCAGCATTTTTACATACGGCTCGTCTACACCCTGATTCCGTAATGCCTCCATGACTGCTGAGGTTTCGACAGAATCAAATGCTTTCTCGTAATCAATGAAAGCTATATATAAGGGTTGGTTATATTCCGCACATTTCTCTATCACCTGATTGATAGTGTGAATATGATCTATTGTTGAGTAGCCTTTACGGAATCCTGCCTGGTCCTTTGCTTGAAGTCTAAGGTGTTCCTGATTCTATTTGCGATTACCTTAGTAAATAGTTTGATGCAGGTTGATTATGTTGTATTAAGGTGGATTGGAAGCATTAAGCTGGATTAAGGTGGATGAAGGAGCATTAATGTGGATTACGGTGGACTAAGGTGAATTAGGGTTCATTGAGTATTAAGACCGCTTAGTCTACCATAATCCTCCTAATGCACATTAGTCCACCGAATCCACATTCATCGACCTTAATCCTCCTTCATTCATTTAATCCACCATATTCCACGAAAGTACTCCTTAATGCAATCTAATCCACCTTCATCGACCTTAATCTACTCTAACAATCCTTATTGCACTTTAATCCTCCTTAATCAACCCTAATGCTTCATCATTCACTTTAGTCCACCCTAATCCACTATAATCATCCTTAATTCACCTTAATCTACCCGAATCCTCATTCATCTACCTTAGTCCACCCTAATCCTCCTGAATCCACCCTAATGCTCCTTCATTCACTTTAATTCACCTTAGCCCACCATAATCCTCCTTAATGACCTTAATCCTTCTTAATCCACCCTTATCCTTCCTCGTGAAGTTTAATCCACCATAATCCACTATAATCGTCCTTAATGCACCTCAACGCACCTTCATTTACCCTAATCCACCTTCACCGACCTTAATCAAACGTAGTCCTCCTTTATGCACCTTAATTCACATTCATTCACCCTAATGCGCCTTCATCGACTTTAATCCACCTTAATCCTCCTTAATACACACGAATTCATCTTAATCCAATCACTAATCAATCATTACTTTGCTAATCATTAATCATCTCTTATACGCGGCTGCACATGCTTTGGTTCGCTTCCCGCCTTCCTAGGGTCACTGATATTTTCTGTAGTTCACAACGCGACCTTGAAACAGAGGTCTAAGGCTTTCGCTTAATAAGCCACACACAAAGGGATGTGTCACAAGCAATACTAGATCAGACGCACGAAGTAAAGCATCTGGTCATGTGGCAGAAAAATTGTCTGGAGTATTGAAATCGCCTCAAAGCTCCCTTTACATCGGTATACCCCGTTCATACGGCTTTAAGAAAAACCAACCTCCTCATAAACGTTGCCTCCAGCATTATCGATACTAATATTAGCATTTCTCAAAATTTTCAACCGCGCTAGGGCGCGCAGCTGGCCCAAAATAACACGCCTCCATAGGTTCCTGCGGCCCGTCCGCGGGAGCCCAGGAGGAAGAGCGCGCCGTGCGCACCAGCGGGCGAGGAGAATCGAGGAGGAAAGCGCCGTGAGGAGGAGAGCGTCGCTACTTTCAAACTATCAAGGGGTTTTAGGCGCAACTCCCGCCGGACGCCCTTGCGCACTATTGGTTCTCGCCATGACGTCACGTGTTGCCTGCGCGGCTCTTCCCATGACTGCCGGCAACGGCCTACTAAGCAGCTGTCGCGCGCGCGTGGTTTGCGGACGTCAGGGCGCGCCGCGCACCACGGGTTTCTTTCGATGGCGCCTTTCAGGCAAGAAGTCGTGTTAGCAGCAGCATAAATTTCCATTTACGGAAGCTCTTTTCGCTACTTCTGGCGTGTGATGAATGCAACTCTTCAAAAGTGCCCTTTACGTTACGTGCCGTGTGGGTGGTGTATATTCCAGTTTGACGAATGCATTACTCCACGCTAATTCGCAATTTAGTTGTGTGGAGTTTCGCGTACGTGGCTTCCACTCGTGTTCCTTCGCGCCGCTCCGAGTGCCAGCTGTGAATTTAATGCCGTAAGGTTTTCAGGATTTTAACTATTGAGCAACTCACCATCGCTGATGCGCCCTTCGTCGACGTCGTTCCTCGTACATTAACTGGCGCCACGATTCGGATGACTTACTGCGTTCGCCCCGACGAAGAAAGGACGCCACCGTACCACGTGCGTGAATGGTGCAGTCTCTGCGGACGGCAAGTATTCTCGAGTCCACAATACCGGCAAATGAAGAAACGATGTGTTGTCGAGGTACAGTGTACTAGAATTGCATATACAGAGGCGCGTTCAGAAACTGGGAGAAACTGGGATGAAGGTATCGGTCATGAGGTAATTGATTTTCTACAGGAAATACATCGAGAAAATAATGTTGAAATAACATGTGAAGGAATTAAGAATACGACAACTGTCGAGGTACACAAAGGATTGGGGCAAGGTTGTCCTCTATCACCGCTGCTGCTCATGATTTATGTGATAAGTATGGAAAGAAGGCTACAAGGAAGCAATCTAGGGTACAATCTGTCGTACAGGTTAGGCGGAAAGGTTGTTGAGCAGCGACTACCGGGTTTAATGTATGCCGACGATATTGTACTGTTAGCAGGTAGCCAGGCAGATTTGCAAACTGGGGTTATTGCTGTGGAGACGAAGGAGACAGTCTAGGTTTCAGTTTTAGCGCAGCTAAGTCCGATGGGATGTTTTTCAACGATGCAACTGATCAGGAGCTTACAATACAAGGCCATGAAATACCCCGAGTGGCCGAATACAAAAATCTCGGGGTACGGATAAAAAAGGGTAGATGTACGCGGAAAAGCATGAACAGTCTCTCATAGCAAAAGGGCGAAGAGATGCCCGGATAATGAAACATAGGGCATTGTGGGGGTACAACAGGTATGAGGTACTGAGAGGTATTTGGAAGGGAGTAATGGTGCCGGGGCTTACTTTCGGGAATGCGGTCCTGTGCTTAAGGGCAGAAGTTCAGTCGAGACTAGAAGTAAATCAGAGAGCTGTTGGAAGATTAGCACTAGGTGCCCACGGGAAAACCACAAACGAAGCAGTACAGGGGTATATGGGCTGGGCATCGTTCGAAGCACGGTAAGCTCAGAGTAAAATCCTATACGAAAAACACTTGAAGAAATTGGATGATAACAGGTGGGCAGCTAAGGTATGTAAATACTTATACAGAAAGAGCGTTGACTCACAATGGCGGAAAAGAACTAGGAAGCTAGCCAGTAAGTATGCCAGACACGAGGACGGAGAAACACAGAGCACTAAACGACAGGTTAAAAACGCGGAAGGTAAAAATTGGATAAATTCAATGGAAAAGAAGCATAGTGTTGAACTATATATGGATACTGGAAACAGCAGATCAGGAAAGAAGAGTTTTATGATAACTCAAGAGGCAGTGCTCTACTCTTTGAAGCTAGGTCAGGATGTCTTAGAACGCGGAGCTATAAAAAGAAATTTAACGAAGAAGAACACACATGTACTGTGTGTGGTAAATCTGTAGAAACAATAGAACACCTAATACTAAAATGTGATGGTATCCATCCCGATGTCGATGCGGGCACAGTCACGCTTCTTGAGGCCCGAGGGTTCAGACATAATAATAGTCATGCAAATAAATATGCGGTGGAAATTAGCAAAAAGCGATAGGAGGATTGGTGGCCCAAAAGCAGAGCGGTGACTGTCACAGAGTGCATGCCCGCGTCCCTCTCGGGATGGCCGCCAGTGCCGCCCCAGCTACAGCGCCGCTTGCACGGCGATGGGGGGAGAGCGGTCCCCATTGTTCCCGTCTCGCCCGACCGTTTGGTCACGTGGGTCGCCTGAGCGCGACAGAGGGACGAGGCAGCTCGGGGAGCGGCAGAGTGGCTTGGAAGACGGAGCAGGGTGGTAGTGCACCGGGAGACAGCTGAAGATGTGGTCGGCAGGCTGAAACCTCCAGGCCGAAGTCTTCGCCGTTCGACCGACAGGCGGTGCAAGTCCGTCAGGATCTTCGGCAGCGAGGTACCAGCAGCCCGACGCTCTTCAGACCGGGATCTCGGCAAGCACGCCACAGTTAAGCCTCGTGTTCCAGCCCGCTCTCAGAACATTCCGCCGGACTCTTTTTTTTTTTTTTTTAATCGCGGTTAATCTTTCATTTATTTATCCATCGCGTGTTAATTATTGTATGCTCTGTTAGTGTAGTGTTTGTCGCATTTATTGTCGCGTGTATTTTTCATTTGTGTCGCGGATTTTTTGTTATTTCGCGAGTGTTAATGGTTCCCACGTGGTGGGCTTAGTGTCGCGCGAGTGGCGTCAGGGCGTGTGTTGTGTGACCCGCACGCCTTCCGCGAGCTAGGACCCACTACTGGAAGTTTGCATGTTTTTTTTTCCATCATGTCTCGGACATGATTTTATCTTATTAAATTGAATGTGTGTGTTTTACGTCGCCTCCCGTCTCATGCCTCTGGTTCACGGTCGATCAGGCGTGGACCTTATCGCCGGTCAGCAGTCGAACCCTCACTAAACGCACGCGGGGTGGGTTTGTTGTCGCCCCATCCCCTCCGGTTCGGAGAGTGCGATTACCTCACCATCAATATTTGACAGTGACATAAGGTTAAAAGTGTAAGAAGACGTATTTAAAGAAAATGGCGAATTTTAATGATTTACAACACAGTTGTAACAAAAATAAACAAAAATAAAAAGCTGAGCATGGTGGCAACTACCATCAACCTGTTTTAAAGGGGACGCTCCTACCTTCCATCCATCCATCCAGTAGCATTGAGTGGAATCTGTTATCTTTTAAGTTTTGGGGTTTAATAAATATAGCGATGTGGCACCATATCTCGGATTCGGGAATTGACGACCGAAACGAGCCTATCACGCTAGACGACGTCGCTCAGACGAGTACAATGCACGGCATTGCTACGCACTTAGCACGGCGAAGAATTGATTAGTAGTTGCGCGATTATGATTTGGCCATCACGGGCCTCAATGCAACTGAAAAAGGGAAACGTGAGCTCAAAATTGAGAAGAATTCCATGCAGCTAGAAGACCACTGGGAAATAATCAGCCTTATCTAATCGTGAATGCTGCGGAACGTGAATATGAAGAATAAAACTTGTCCCACGTGATCAGCTGGCAGGGATCCACCGTCAGCCTCACACGTACGATACCAAAATAAGATTCCCCAGTTCATTAGAGTAACCGACATTAATGCGTGATTTTTAATGAAAATCGGTAAATGGGATTGATAACGAAATGGGATCAGCATACGAACATTTTGCAGCCAATGTTCCTTTAAAATGGCGATCACAAGCGGCGTACGCACGCGAAATAGCGTTACCAGCCTAGGGTTTAGCATGCTGCTTCTAAAGTTCTGTATATTTTGCTTACGTTCTACGGCAGATGCCCATGCGACACTTGCGTGGCCAGACATGCTAGCTGGTTGAATGTTCGAACTTTCAAGCAAATTTCCTTAGTTCACTTTCAAGAAAATGAATTATTCACTTTCATTCAGCATATTCTTCCCAGTCGGCAATCCATGTCGTATCCATGTCGACTGTAGCTGGAGATCCACTCGTACGCGTCTTCGGCCGTGCAGAGGTCAACCCGGAGTCACTTGACGCTCGCTGGGCAGTTCGAAGTGGCGTCCAGCTCGCACGTGAATGTCCTGGTGCCCGCCATCTCAGTCGGAACTACGTTGGTCATAGAAACGAATAGATTTCTAATACTTTCCGCTAAAAACGCAGACAACGTGGAAGGCACTTCTCGGTTCTGCAAGTATTATTGATCCACTAGCAGCGCGTATGAAACAGGTGACGCCGAAACGTGGCATCCAGCATCCGCGCTCTCAAACAAAACGCGCGTGCGGGACGCCGTCGGCGGAAACCGCGTGCGCGCGTCAGCTGCTTAGTAGGGGGTTGGCGGAAGTTATGGGAAGAGCCGCGCAAGCACCACGTGACCTCATGGCAAGAAGCCGTGGCAAGAAGCATGCCAATGCAAGGGCGTCCGGCGGGAGTTGCACCGTCCTCCTCGCCCTCATTTTTTTCTCTCTCGCGTGTGGAATCATCCGCGGAAAGCAAAATACGCGTCCATGACATAACTGCAGGCACGATAGCATTCTTGGCGACGATCATTATTCGTCTGGTTTCGGCAGCCAAAATGTGCTCACATAATTGTCCACCACACGTGTGTAAAGTTTTCTTTAAAGACCCTTTAAAACATTTCTTGCCTTCCGGCCTCCGCGAGAAAACTTCATGTTGAAAAACATTCCACCGCTTTTTGTTGCAAGGTAACGCGCGTTTGCACGCGAACTTTTGAGCTGTTCGATCCACGGGCGTAGTCAAAACTTTATTTCGAGGAATCGAGGGGGGTCCCACTCCTTATATGTACGTTTGCGCGTGTGTTTGTGTATGTGCTTGTATACATGTACATACATACTAAATATTTCGAGGGGGGGGGGGGGTGGCACTCCTCCGGCTACGCCAATTGTTCGAGCGTAGCCTGCATTAAAAGAGTGTCATGTTGCTCAGCGCTTGCGAACAATTGCCGCATGCAGCTTCCGACCAGCACACAAAGAAACAAATAGAACATCGCGCGGTATTTGTCTCCTGCGCGCGCGAGGAGTGGCTTCACTGCAGATATGAAACAAAGCTCCCCATATACAGGGACAGTAGGTTGGACGGATGTATGTATGCATGGATGGATGGATGGGTGGATGGATGGATGGATGGATGAATGAATTTTATGAGCGTCCCCTTAGGAACGGGGCGATGGGTTGGGCCACTAAGCTCTTGCTATTGCTACGGAACAGTATTTGCGATTATGAAGAGGCGAGCAGTGTGAAGATGACGACGACGCTTAGAGGCTAGCGCGGGCTGTTGCCTCTTGGCCAAGTGCGGTGTATGTTCTTGTAAATATACTTGTATATATAGCTTTTCGTCTGCGTCTTCCTACGTAACATTTCCTGTGGAGGTGGGCGTTCCCTGTACCTCGTCACGGAGCTTCGCAGTGGACGGTACGTCGAGCCTTCCTTCATGGCTCCCGGCGACGACAACTCGACTCCGCCGGCTCCGACACCTGCTACCACTTCGACGACCTACATCATGATCACTATCCCCGCTCCCCGTAATCCTGGCATATTCTCGGGAAAAGATAGGGAAGACGTCGATGACTGGATCAGCCTGTACGAACACGTCAGCCGCAATAACTGGTGCGACCCTACTATCATGCTCGCCAACGTAGTCTTTTACCTCGGTGGCACTCCTCGAGTTTGGTTTCGGACGCACGAGGATGAGCTCACCAGTTGGGATTCACTTAAGCAAAAGCTTCGAGACTAGTTCGGCAACCCCTACGGTCACGAACTTGCCGCGCAGGCGCTTTCCGGCCGTGTGCAGACGTCAACAGAGCCCTATGTCACGTACATTCAGGACGTCTTGCCTCTGTGCCGCAAAGTTGACGCACACATGACTGAGTCAGACAAGGTTTCAAACATCCTCAAAGGCGTTGCCGATGACGCCTTCAACTTGCTCGTTTTCGACAACGTGGCGACAGTGGATGCAGTTATAAAAGAGTGCCGCCGCCTGGAACTCGCTAAAAGCCGACGTATTGACCAGCAGTTTGCCCGTCTGCCCAACACCCCAGCGACGTCTTCCTGGGCCGACGCTCCTCGTCCCAACAACACTGGCGATGTTACCAGGATCGTCCGGCGTGAGATCGAGGCCGCTGTTAAGAACGGCCAGCTGCAGTGCAAGTTTGCCAGCCAGTTACGCCAGCGGTGGCAACCTCATCTTGGAATGCCGCCACCAACCTCTAGCCACGGCGTGGCTAAGTCGACTTTGTGTCGGTGACAATACGTGCATCCTCCACTCTCCGTCGCTTCAGCTAGGATGCGTTGTGACTGAAGGAGTTCGACGAAGCAGGCTTTGTGCGCAACACGACAACGCGGACCTGATCTCCTACGGGCGGGGGAGTTGCCGCGGGAACGCCGACGGAGGCTCCTTCCCACGCACCGACCAAGACGCAAGACAACGCGCTACTCGGAACGGCTCCGAGTTCTACGAAATTCATGTGGTGTCGGTTTCGGACCGTGAACACGTGTGTGTGTGCATGTGTGTGTGTAAATCGTCCTGCGGAGAGGCGGCTAGTTTGCGATGACTAAACGAACGTTCGCGTCACCTTGTATCGCGGGAGGACCGAGTATTTAAAAACTGCTGTTGTGCGGATGCTCGACACACTTTCTTAAGCAGTCATGTTAGACTAAGACTCTCTCTCAAGCAGTCATGTTAGACTGATGTACTTTCTCAAACAGTCATGTTAGACTTATATAAATACTGTAAATAAACCCATATTCCTCGCTCTCGATGAGAAGCAGTCCTTCCCTTCATCAACGTCCTCAGCGTGGATAAATTGGACGACGGCATGGGCCAGCTACCTTCGAATTCATGCCGGACTCCAATCTTGACAACGGATCACGAGCGATGGGATTGAGCCCCCAATCCTGACAACTGGTTGATAGCGGTGAGATGGACTTTGCGACGTGGTGCTGTGACTGCGGCGAGTGCTTGGTTCTTGCTCTGACTCTCTAGGCTTCATCTTGTGGTTGTTCTGTTTAGAACAGTAGGGAAGCTAGATTGTTGAGTGCTAGCTGGGTTGTGTTCTCCTAGCTAGATTTAGCGAGCAGGACCAAGGCAGTAAAGCAGCAATCATGAAGTTAAGGACACTGCTGAGAGACGAATTGTTGATTGTTGGTGAGGAACTTGGCCTAGATGTACGCAAGGAAATGCTAAAATCGGAATTATTGGAGCTAATTTCCGAAAAGACCAGTGAGAAAGAAATTGAAATGGGGTTCGAACTTCTGAAAAATGAGAGAAACGGGACAGAGAAAGAGAAGAACGGGACAAAGAGAGAGGGGAACGCGATAAAAATCGCGAGTTAAGAAAAATGCAACTTGAACTTGAAATCAAACGTTTGGAGTTGTCTCAAGGAAGTGAAGGCGCTCTGGGACGATCAAGTGAGGCAGAATCGTACCGCATGGACAGGCTATTAAAGCAATTTGAGGTCGGGACCGACATAGGCTTGTTCCTAGGCAATTTTGAAAGGACTTGCGAAAAGATGAACTTCGGCCCGAGTACATGGCCATAGCGGTTGCTGTCTATGTTGCCGTGTGAAGCGGCGGAAGTAATCGCCAGACTGAGTGCACAGGATGCATATGATTATGCAAAAGTTAAGGCTAGTCTCATGAAGAAATACCGCCTTTCAGCCGAAGCTTTTCGGCAAAGGTTTAGGAGCACAGGCAAGAAAGATAGCGAGGGATATCCGGAGTTTGCATATAGCTTAAAGGCCAACCTAGTCGAGTGGCTGAAAAGCGCGAAAGCGTACGACAGCAGAGACATGATCATTGAATACATGTGTCTAGAGCAGTTTTACAAAACCATCCCCCAAGCTGTGAAACTGTGGGTGCAAGACAGAGGGAATGTAAACACTGTGGAAAGGGCGGCTGAATTAGCCGAAGAGTACGCAACGCGTAAAAAGTTGAACGCCGAAAACGGAAACTGGGACGGTCGAAATGGACCGCGGTAACCCTTTCCGTTCAAAAAGGGTTCGCAGACTAGACGATCGGAGCCTGTAGACATGGAGGAAAAGCCCGCAGAAAAGAGCGAGGAGAAACTTAACGGGGAAACCGCACAAAAGGAACAGAAAAGAAAGTTCGAATCTTTTAGACCAATTCGATGTTACAAATGCCACAAACTGGGACATATAGCTGTAAACTGCGGGAAGCCTAGCGTAGTTTTCTCCAACGTAGAGGAAAAAGACGAGAATATGGAACTTTTAAGTCCATATCTTCACGACCTGCAAGTTAATGGCAAACCATGCCGAGTGCTAAGAGACAGTGCCGCCACGATGGACATTGTCCATCCGTCTTACGTGACGGTAGGTGACTTCACCGGAGAAGTAACATGGATCAAACAGGTTATAGAAGAACACAGCGTGTGTCTGCCCATGGCCAAAGTCAAAATCAGCGGACCACTCGGGGAGCTAGAGACTGAGGCTGCAGTTTCCAAATTTTTGTCACTGCAGTACCCTTACATCTTTTCGAATCGTTCAAATCAGTTACTGCGTGAAAAAGGGCTTAAACTGGGAGAGGGCGTAGTACAGGCATTGACGCGAGGCCAAGCTCGTAAAATAGCGTCGCTTTCGGCCGAAAATGCGCAAGCTGCTCCAGCGGAAGTAGCAAAGGAGAAAACTGCAATAACCGAATCCGAGCTAGGCTCGAGTGATGAAAAAACAGTTGAGGAAAGCCTGCCAGCTGACCAGTTCAATAAGAGCGTAGCACTAGAGTGTCAAAGTTCAAGCCTGCAGGAAGAGCAAGCTGACGCACTCACAAGTGAGACAGGGTCGTTATTATCACCGGCCTCAATGAACTTTGATCAGCTCTTACGTGTGGATAGAGAGTCATTGGCAGTCGAGCAAAAGAATGATGAGAGCTTAGCTAAATTACATCACACAGCTAAAGAAGGCATTGCTAGGCGCAACGTGACGATACATGAGAGAGGAGGATTGTTGTATCGGCACTACAGAGATCGAAAGGGTAGGATTTTAGATCAGTTAGTCGTACCTACTAAGTATAGGGAGGACCTTTTGAATCTCTGTCATGGAAATGGGTGGTCCGGCCACCTAGGCATAAACAAATCAAAGGAAAGATTGCTTATGGAATACTACTGGCCTGGCTGCTTCAAAGACGTAGAAAGCTTTGTAAGATCATGCGACGCCGGCCAGCGTTCTGGTAAACCAGGATAGACATGGAAAGCTCCACTGAAGGTAGTGCCCTTAATAACAGAGCCTTTCAGACGACTTGTAATAGACACGGTAGGGCCCCTTCCAAAAACAAAATCGGGCTACAGGTACTTGTTTACCATGCTGTGTCCGGCTACAAAGTTTCCAGAAGCAATTCCTCTGAAAGAGCTCAGCTCTACCGAAGTAGTAGACGCGCTTTTGACGGTGTTTGCACGAGTTGGGTTTCCAGCCGAAATTCAGGCAGATCAAGGGTCAGTATTCGCGAGCGCACTGACTTCCACATTCTTGCAAAAGTGCGGGGTAAAGTTAATACACAGTTCTGTCTATCACCCTCAGTCAAACAGTGTAGAGAGGTGGCATTCAGTGCTTAAGCGAGTTTTGCGTGCGCTCTGTTACGAGCACAAGGAGGACTGGGAGAACTGTCTGCCGGCAACTTTGTTTGCTTTGCGAACGGTTCCACATGAAGCGACAGGGTTCTCGCCAGCAGAACTAGTGTATATGGGAGGACACTCCGGGTTCTCCACTGAGAATGTTAAGAGAGATGTGGGAGGAAAGAGGGGAGAGTCCAACAGTGGTTGAATACGTGCTAAATTTGCTGGAACGGCTAAGCGCAACCCAAGAACTAGTCGGAAAGAACATGGGAGTAGCTCAAAAGAACGCCAAATCCTTTTACGTCAAGAATGCGAGGCTTCGTACGTTTAACGCCGGAGACCAGGTAATGATACTCAAACCTTCAAGAAAGAACAAGCTTGAAGTTCACTGGGACGGGCCGGTTAATGTGTTGCACAAACTTTTAGATACTAACTATGCTCTGAAAATGCCCGGTCGCATGAAGGAAGTGAAGATATATCACTGTAATTTGATGAAGCTGTATGTAGAGCGGAGCGGAGTCGTTAACTATACCATCAAAGAGCAGGATGGCACTAGTACCTAGTTTAAGGAGTATAGGGCGACCTCCAACTCTGAAATCGGCCTAGAAGAAGTAGTAGAACACTCGGTAAGCTCGCACGCTCTAAGACCCGAGCAGCTAGATGAGCTAAAAGAGGTGTTAGGGGAATATCTCGACAGATTCAGCGATCGGCCGGGTACAACCGAACTAATAACGCATGAAATTGAGCTTGCATCAACCGAACCAGTAAGATCAAAGCCTTACAGGGTGTCTCCAAGACAGAGAGATTATGGAGACAGAGATACAGCGCATGCTAGAGTTGGGAGTTATTGAGGCCGCTGAGAGTGACTACACGTCACCGCTAATACTGGTAGAAACCCCTAACAAGGACCCTCGTCCCTGTGTTGACTACAGGAAGTAAAATGCCATCACTAGGGATCAGCTGTACCCGATACCCAACATTGAGGAACGAATTTAAAGAGTTAGCGCTGCTAAATACATTTCAACTATAGATCTCGTGCGGGGGTACTGGCAAGTTCCCCTTTCAGAAAGTTCCAGCCGCTATGCCGCATTCATCTCACCTGTAGGCACTTTTCGCCCTCTCGCACTCAGCTTCGGGCTGAATAACGCGCCGTTTAGCTTCTCTAAGTTAATGGATATTGTCCTAAAAGACTTGCAGGAGTTCGCTTTGCCCTATCTTGATGATGTAGCATTTTTTTCGGAAAGCTGGGAACAACACGTAACGCACCTCAAACAAGTGTTCTCATGGTTGAGGGAAGCAGGCTTAACGATGAAAGCGGAAAAGTGTAGGTTTCGTTGTTCGCAGGTTACTTATCTGGGCCATGTTGTCGGCCAGGGCATGAGACGGCCGGCCCAGCTGAACATAGCTACGATTGGAGAATTTTCTAAGCCTCGCACGAAAACAGACCTTCGTTCATTTTTGGGACTTGTGGGGTACTATCAACGGTACATTCCGAATTACTCGCAAATGGCAAGTCCATTAACGGACGCCCTCCGAAAGGGAGCACCGAGTAACGTACACTGGGATAAGGACAAAGAGAACGCTTTCCAAAGTTTGAAAACGCTATTGGTTTCTCATCCTGTGCTTCGCGCGCCAGACTACACAAAGGAATTCATAGTTTAATGCGACGCAAGCGACAGAGGTATGGGCGTGGTACTTAGTCAGGTCGGCGACGATAACGAGGAGCATCCTATATCCTCTATGCCAGCCGTAAACTAAATGTAAGGGAGGAAGCCTACAGCGCTTCAGAGAAGGAATGCGCTTGTTTAATTTGGGCCGCCCAGAAGTTGTCGTGTTACTTGTACGGAGCGAAGTTCATCTTCCGGACCGACCACTGTCCTCTGACGTGGCTCAATCAAATGTCACACAAAAATGGCCGCTTGCTCCGATGGAGCCTCACTCTCCAAGAGTACAACTTCTCCGTTAGATATAAGAAGGGAAAGTTGCATAGCAATGCGGATGGTTTGAGCAGATTAAGTTGAATTCTGCGTTTGAGGGTCCCGCCGAAATTTTAGGGTTACTTGTGTTAATTTTGTTAAGCCAAGAAGATCCCTTCTCATTTAGCAGGATTGCCTCCATGACTGCTGAATTTGTCAGCACAATATTGCTTCAGAAATCGGCATGGCGAAATGCAGCATTTTCTTTGTTTCTGCACTTATGTTTTTTTTAAAGCCTAGCGGGTCTAAAGTGAGAGCCAAGGTACGACATCTCGGCGCAGAGCCGTGTTGTGGGGTTCATATTGCAGTTGCCTGTCCTTGTTGGATGTTTTGGAGCGGTGACATCATTGCACAAGTGGTTACTGCGAGCCAAGACATCACCCCCTGGCCTCCAGCCGTTCTTTTCCTGCCAAGCGGTTATCTGAGCTAGACAGTCGAGATTTTTCGGGCCATGGAGGTGCAGTGCAAGTTTGCCAGCCAGTTGCGCCAGCGGTGGCAACCTCATCTTGAAATGCCGCCGCCAACCTCTAGCCACGGCGTGGCTAAGTCGACTTTGTGTCGGTAACAATACGTGCATCCTCCACTCTCCGTCGCCTCAGCTAGGCCTAATGCGTTGTGACTGAAGGAGTTCGACGAAGCACGCTTTGTGCGCAACACGACAACGCGGACCTGATCTCCTACGGGCGGGGGAGTTGCCGCGGGAACGCCGACGGAGGCTCCTTCCCACGCACCGACCAAGACGCAAGACAACGCGCTACCAGGAACGGCTCCGAGTTCTACGAAATTCGTGTGGTGCCGCTTTCGGACCGTGAACACGTGTGTGTGTGCATGTGTGTGTGTAAACCGTCATGTGGAGAGGCGGCTAGTTTGCGATGACTAAACGAACGTTCGCGTCACCTTGTATCGCGGGAGGACCGAGTATTTAAAAACTGCTGTTGTGCGGATGCTCGACACACTTTCTCAAACAGTCATGTTAGACTGATATAAATACTGTAAATAAACCCATATTCCTCGTTCTCGATGAGAAGCAGTCCTTCCCTTCATCAACGTGCTCAGCGTGGATAAGTTGGACGACGGCATGGGCCAGCTACCTTCGAATACATGCCGGGCTCCAATCTTGAGAACGGATCACGAGCGATGGGAATGAGCCCCCAATCCTGACACCGCCTATCCGGCTGCCTTCGATTCCAGCCCCACCAACGCGCCTGCAGTCACGGTTTCCCTGATCCAGGCAGTTTTCCGCCAGGAGTTCGAAAACATGGGTCTTTACACCGCCTGCTCAGCCCATCGCCCTGATACCCGCCCGGCTTCATCGATTCCGCCCCGACCGGCATCTTCTTACCCACCCCATATCCGCAACCCATCTGAATGGCGCTCTGCTGACGACAAGCCTATTTCTTTTCGCTGCCATCGAATCGGGCACATTTCTCGGCACTGTCGCAGTCGCTGGAGTTCCCCGACTAGGTCTACTTATACTGCCTACTCTCGCCACCCAGGTGGCCCTTCTCGTCCCTATGCCGCACGCTCCGATAATGCCGCCACTGATTCTCCTGCGCCGAACCGCCCCTATTCTCGTTCGCCTTCGCCCCAACGACGACAATATCGCTCTCCCCAGCCCCGTCGCTCCTATTCGCCGACTCCCTTCGAACTCGAGGATAGCATAGGGGCTTGTTGGTACGGCATATCTTATTTTGTTATAGCGCAAGCTTGACAAGGACAACAGAAAGCACATCTGACACACGTAGCGCTGTGTGTGCCAGATGTGCCTTCTGTTGTCATTGTCAAGCTTGCGCTATAACAAAATAAGATATCCCTTCGGACGCCGCTCCCAGCCGGAAAACTAGACGATGCAGCGCCTCGAGGGGACGCTGCATTGCTCCCTACGCCTCCAAATCCTCTACTGACATTGCCACTCACCTGAACCTTCTTGACGTGCAAGTCGACGGTGTTTCTGTGTCTGCTCTTATAGACACTGGGGCGCATTTGTCGGTAATGAGCGCTGACTTTCGTAACCGGCTCAAGAAAATAATCACGCCCGCCACGACCCCTGTTGTCCGCGTCGCCGATGGCCGAACAGCCCCCGTAATTGGTATGTGTACCGCCCGCGTCTCCTTCGCCGATCGCTCCACTATAGTGCTATTCACAGTCATCGCCCACTGTCCCCACGACATCATCCTCGGCTTAGACTTCCTCTCCGCACATTATGCTCTCATCGATTGTTCCGCCAGTACTCTCCGCCTTGACCTGCCTGTTCTGGATCCCGCTGAACCACACCCCAGTCGCCTCAGTTCCGTCGACTTCGTTCGCTTGCCACCTTCGGCACTAACTTACGATGCCTTAGTGTCATCCCCACCAGTACCCAATGGTCACTACATCGCAGCTCCTATGCAAGACGTCCTCCTTACACACGGGATCACAGTACCTCATACAGTTTTATCTCTTACGGCGAATTGCATCTGCATGCCTGCCAGTGGTCAATTTTGGCTTGACGACACAAGTGCTGCCACGCGGGATGTCTCTGGCCCAGCTTTGCTCATTCGAGGATCACTTAGCAGCATCTATTGCAGTAGACAATTCATCCGATCCTCCTCTACCATCGCAGTCGGCAACTTGTCCCATCGCGACTTACAGAAAATGATTGCGCCCGACATGCCGTCCGCCGAGCACGCTCGTGAGCTCGGCCGCCTTCTGTTTTCCGACCATGATATTGTCACCCAGCTATGACAACTAAAACAGTTTAGCACCGACAGATTAAGAAAAAACGTCTGCCTGTAGCGATAGCTGGTCCTCGGAGAGCCCGCGCGCAACCACGAACTTCGTCGTTCTCGCCTTAAGGGTCCCGTTTCAACACGTGCAAACCTATTTCGCGTCATTGCTCCCCTCTCAAAAGCGACCGGCCCGGTCGCTTCAAGGGCAGCGGGCGCGCACTATGGGCAAGAGTGCCAACATGAAAAGGCAAAAAAAAAAAAAAACATAGAGGCATGTACACAATGCTGAAGCAGTTTGTGAGGGTTGCTTAGCCCTGGCGTGCGTAGTACGGCTTCATCCGTACTACGTGGACGACTTCAGCACGGGGACGGCGTCGGTTCGAGCCAGCATCAGAGGTTTGAGGCACCACCTCGTAGTTCACATCACTGAGGCGGCGTACAACTTCGTAGGGGCCGAAGTAGCGGCGCAACAATTTCTCGGAGAGCCCGCGGTGTCGGATAGGTGTCCACACCCACACGCGGTCGCCTGGTAGGTACTGGACATTACGTCGGGTCCGGTTGTAACGGTAGGCGTCGGTATTCTGCTGGGTGCGGATGCGATTCCGAGCAAGCTGGCGAGCTTCCTCGGCTTTCTCGACGAAATCTTCAGTGTTGTCATTCCTTGTGGTTCCGTGGTCTACCGGGAGCATGGCGTCTAAGGGAGTTGTAACGCGACGTCCGTAAACAAGCTCGAATGGTGTAAACTCGGTGGTCTCCTGCACAGCGGTATTGTAAGCAAACGTGACGTATGGCAAAATTTCATCCCATGTTTTGTGTTCCACATCAATGTACATGGAGAGCATGTCGGCTAATGTTCTGTTTAGGCGCTCTGTTAAGCCGTTAGTTTGGGGATGATAGGCTGTGGTCTTTCGGTGGTCGGTGTGCGTCAGTGTGATGACGTGTTGCAATAACTCCGCTGTAAACGCCGCACCGCGGTCAGTAATGAGTACAGCGGGTGCACCGTGGCGAAGCACGATGTTGTGGACGAAGAAGCTGGCGACTTCAGCAGCAGTTCCCCGCGGCACAGCTTTCGTCTCCGCATAGCGAGTTAAATAGTCAGTTGCCACGATTATCCACTTATTTTGCAAGGAGGACGTGGGGAACGGCCCAAGAAGGTCCATTCCCACTTGCTGGAACGGCGCCGGAGGCGGATCCAACGGCTGAAGGAGGCCGGCAGGCTTGACGGGTGGAACTTTACGCCTCTGGCAGTCACGGCATGTTCGCACATAGCGCTGAACCGACGAAAATAGGTGTGGCCAATAGTATTTTTGCCGTATGCGCGCTAATGTCCTCGCGAAGCCTAAGTGGCCGGCACAGGGATCGTCGTGACACGCCTGTAAAACTTCCTCGCGCAGTGCCGCCGGAACGACGAGAAGGAACGTTTCCTGGCTGTTCTCGAAATTTTTCTTATACAGGACATCGTTTCGCAGGCAGTACGACGTCAATCCTCGTGAAAGTGGGCGTGGGACAACAACGTCAGCTCCCTCGAGATATCGGATGACTGGAAGCAGCTCAGAGTCTGCACGTTGATAGTCAGCCATGCGCACCACGTCGACGACACCAAGAAACGGCAAATCTAGCTCCAAGTCGGAGGATGTCAAAGGAATAGGAGAACGTGACAAGCAGTCAGCGTCGCTATGCTTATGGCCGGATCTGTAGACAACAGTTATGTCGTATTCCTGGAGGCGGAGGCTCCAACGAGCGAGGCGACCTGACGGGTCTCGTAGATTGGCAAGCCAGCAGAGCGAGTGGTGATCACTGATCGCTCGAAATGGCCGGCCGTATAAGTAGGGTCGGAACTTGCTGATAGCCCACACGACTGCTAAGCATTCTTTTTCGGTCGTTGAATAATTAGCTTCTGCTTTTGTGAGACTACGACTGGCATACGCAATTACACGTTCTGCGCCATCTTGCCATTGAACCAGAATGGCCCCGAGTCCTACGTTGCTGGCGTCGGTGTGTATTTCAGTTGCCGCGGTGTCATCAAAATGCGCCAGCACTGGAGCGGATTGAAGGCGTTTACGCAATTCGGCGAAGGCCTGCTCCTGTTCTTTCGTCCACGCAAAGGGCACATCTTGTCGCGTCAGTCTCGTGAGCGGTTCAGCAATCCTTGAGAAGCCTTCAACGAAACGACGGTAGTAAGCGCAGAGGCCCAGGAACCGCTGAACAGACTTTTTGTCTTTAGGACGAGGAAACTCGGCAACGGCAGCGAGTTTTTCTGGGTCTGGTCGTACTCCTTGGGAGCTGACCACGTGGCCTAGAAACTTGAGTTCCTGGAAGCCAAAGTAACATTTTTCAGGCTTGATGGTGAGGTTGGCCTTGCGTATTGCGGTAAGAACACTTCGTAGCCGGGTGAGATGTTCATCGAACGTGCTGGAAAACACAACAACGTCGTCTAGGTATACTAGACACGTCTGCCACTTTAGTCCAACGAGTACAGTGTCCATCATTCGTTGGAACGTAGCAGGAGCGGAACAGAGACCGAAAGGCAGCACTTTAAATTCGTACAGCCCATCGGGAGTCACGAAGGCGGTTTTTTCACGGTCACGCTCGTCCACTTCGATTTGCCAGTAGCCTGACTTTAGGTCTAACGAAGTAAAGAACTGAGCATGACGCAGACGGTCCAAAGCGTCATCGATCCGCGGCAGGGGATAAACGTCGCGTTTCGTGACTCGGTTAAGCCGTCTGTAGTCAACGCAGAAGCGGAGTGTGTTGTCTTTCTTTTTTACTAGGACGACAGGCGATGCCCACGGACTTGTCGACGGCTGGATGACGTCATCCTTTAGCATTTCTTGAACTTGACGCTTAATCGCCTCCCGCTCCATAGGTGACACGCGATACGGATGCTGACGAACAGGCCGCGCCGACTCCTCTGTAACTATCCGGTGTTGCGTAACGGAAGTGCGCTGGACTTTGGATTCCGTGGAAAAACAGCCGGAGAATTCTGTCAGTAGGCCCAGTAGCTGATCCTTCTGGACATCTGCTAAGTCAGCATTAATGTGGACGCGGGTATTCAGGCTGGCGTGAGTTGTTGCGTCCGGTGAAGTCACTTGTAACGTGCTGATATCGGAGAAGTCAGCAATTTCGTTCAGGAATGCCACAGCTGTACCTTGAGGGACGTGCTGATACTCATGGCTGAAGTTTGTCAACAAAACTTGCGAGCACTTGTGCTGTATTCGAACAAGGCCCCGGGCGATGCAGATGTGTTTTTCAAGCAGCAGCGGGATATTTGCCTCGGCAATACCCTCATAGCCGTCGAATGCGTCGCAGGTGACGAGGGTCAATACGCTGCTCCTTGGTGGCACCGTGATGTTCTCGTCAACAATCCTCAAGGCATTGACATACGTGTCGTCAGTGCTGCTCCCTGCTAAGGCCTGCGCCGTCGAAAACGTTACCCGCGACTTTTGTAAGTTGATCACAGCTCCATTAGCCTGCAGAAAGTCCATTCCCAGAATTAGGTCCCTCGAGCAGCTTGGGAGGATAACAAAATCTCCGAGGTACGTAAGCCCACTAATACTCACTCGCGCTGTGCATCTCCCTACCGGGGTTAGCAGATGGCCTCCTGCAGTTCGAATCTGCGACCCTGTCCACTCGGTAGAAACTTTCTTCAGCTTGCAGGCAAGGTCCATGCTCATAACTGAGGTGTCCGCTCCAGTGTCGATTAACGCCGTTATTTCTTCGTCGTCTATGGTGACGGGAATGTTCGACGTTACAACCTCTCGCAAGGTGTTCGACTTCGTCTGTACGTCTGCGTCGTTCTGTTTTCGTCGTTGTCGTCGTAGTGGAGGATATTGCGTACGGTCGTCGTCAGCGGCCTCACCTCCGGAGGTCGCTGAACTCAGTTTTCCCGACCCGCCGGGCTAGGCGAGCGGCGTCTCAGAGCGCCGCGAGTAAAAGCTTGGCTTGGTGATGGTGACCTGTAACGAGCAGGAGACGACGAACGGTGCTCCGGCCATCGCTGATCATCATTGCGACGATTTGTGACGAAACTCTCTATTTCCGGCGGCCGCTCACCAGGTCGTGGACGAGGTGCATTCGGTGAGAATCCACGAAGCCCCAGATGACGATAAGGACACATTCTGTAGATGTGCCCGGCTTCGCCACAATGAAAACAAAGGGGTTTGTAGTCCGTGGTGCGCCAGACGTCGCTCTTCCTAGTCCTTGCTTCGGCGATGTGCGGTGGGCTGCGAGGCGGCCTGAAGCTTACGTCCATTTGTTGAGTGGGGTGTACCATGCTGCTCGCACTTGAGGGTGGCGGACGGCGTACTGCTTCAGCGTAACTCATTTCAGCGTGCGGTACCTGCTGTGGTGCCTCGTACTGTCCAGGAACATGGACGGCCTGTCGGACCTCGGCGCGCACCATTTCCGCAATGGAAAGTTGTCCCACAGGGGCAGTGGTCGTCTGCATCTTCTGCAGTTCCTCCTTGACGACAGCCCTGATGAGTTCTCGCAAGGCGCCAACGTCGTTACCGAGGGTAACGGCAGAGAGCTCCCTTGAAATGACACGGTCGCGGTTGTTTTGCCTGGCCCGCTGTTGAAGGGCCTTTTCCATAGTACTGGCTTCGTCATGGAACTCTGCAAGTGTCGTCGGCGGATTTCGAATTAGGCCAGCAAAGATTTCCTCTTTGACGCCGCGCATGAGATGGCGCACCTTCTTTGTTTCAGTCATCAAAGGGTCCGCACGTCTGAAAAGCCGATTCATGTCTTCTACGTACGCAGTCACTCGCTCATTCGGGCCTTGAATTCTTGCTTCCAACGCTAACTCCGCTCTCTCCTTCCTGTCCGCCCTGGCGAAGGCATTGAGGAACTGCCTACGAAATTCTTCCCATGACGTCAGTGTCGCCTCGTGGTTCTCAAACCATGTTTTCGCGGAATCTTCAAGAGCGAAGTACACGTAACGTAGCTTACACTCGTGGTTCCAGTCGTTGAGGTTGGCAACCCGGTCAAAATGGTCAAGCCAATCATCGGCGTCCTCTGAAGCACTTCCGTGGAACGGATTCGGCGTCCGGATGTGATTGACGACAACGTGCGATGCTGCAGGAGTGGCAGGAGGTGGTTGGGTCGTCATTCTAGTTCGTTCAGGTAGCAGACCGTGCTGTGGCTGGAGTCCCTGGAGGCGTCGGCTGGCACGTACGTGCACAGGGGTAAGCTCGGTTGAACTACTCGCCGGGCTGAGGTCTGGGGTATGCTCCGGAGATCTTAACATCGACCGTACCCAGCACGTCCACCAGAAATGTCACCCAGCTATGACAACTAAAACAGTTTAGCACCGACAGATTAAGAAAAAACGTCTGCCTGTAGCGATAGCTGGTCCTCGGAGAGCCCGCGCGCAACCACGAACTTCGTCGTTCTCGCCTTAAGGGTCCCGTTTCAACACGTGCAAACCTATTTCGCGTCAATATTTCTTACTTTAACGATCGTCCACTGGCCCAAACTACAGCTGTTAAACATCGTATTAATACCGGCGATGCCCCTCCTATTCATCGCCGCCCGTATCGAGTGTCACCGGCTGAGCGTCAAGTTATTCACGCCGAAGTTCGCAGAATGCTTGCCAAGAACATTATTGAACCGCCATGTAGTCCATGGGCGTCACCTGTTGTACTTGTAAAAAAAGAAGGATGGCTCATGGCGCTTTTGCGTGGATTATCGGCACCTTAACAGGGTTACCAAGAAGGACGTGTATCCCCTGCCTCAGATTGATGATGCCCTTGACTGCCTCCACGGTGCTCGCTATTTCTCCTCTATTGGCCTTCGCTCCGGCTACTGGCAGATTGCCGTGGACGATCTCGACCGCGACAAGACTGCTTTTGTAACACCCGACGGTATTTATCAATTCAAAGTGATGCCATTCGGTCTATGTATCGCTCCTTCCACTTTTGAATGCATGATGGACTCCCTTCTTCACGGTTTCAAATGGTCCACGTGCCTGTGCTACTTGGACGACGTTATAGTATTCTCCCCAACGCTCGCTACGCACCTCGAACGCCTCTCAGCAGTCCTGGATGTTTTTCGTCGAGCTTCATCGGCCTTTGTTCGAACTGCCGTTTCGTGAAAAATTTCGCCGCCAAAGCACGACCACTAACCGAGCTTTTGAAAAAAGACGCCCCTTTCAAGCGGGGCGATAACGAGGCCTCTGCATTCTCGCATCTAATCGACCTTCTCACAACGCCTCCCATTCTGGCCCATTTCGATCCTTCTGCGCCTACCGAAGTCGGTACTGATGCCAGCCGTCACGGAATTGGCGCAGAACTGGCACAACGCCAGCGCGGCCACGACCGTGTTATCGCTTACGCCAGCAGGCTCCTCTCACCCGCGGAGCGCAACTATTCCATTACTGAGCGTGAGTGTCTGGCCCTATAGTTTGGGCGGTTGCGAAATTCCGCCCATACTTATATGACCGGGCCTTTTTCCTTGACACAGACCATCACGCGCTTTGCTGGTTATGCTCTGAAAGATCCTACAGGAAGACTTGGTCGCTTGGCCTTACGCCTCCAGAAATATTCGTATTCCGTCATCTACAAATCTGGCCGACTACACGAGGACGCTGACTGCCTGTCTCACTACCCGGTCGACAAGCCTGCCGACGCCGACTGTAGTACCGCCAACGGCATTTTCTCTGTGTCTGCCTTCGCTAACATCGCCGATGAGTAGTACCGAGACCTAGCGCTGCGAGCAGTCATCGAGCGTCTGCGCTCTACAACTACCGACGCATCCGTTCGCCGATATGTCCTCCAGGGCGGCATTCTGTACCGAAGGAACATCCTCCCTGACGGCTCTGATCTTCTTCTTGTCGTGCCAAAACATCTATGACAGACTGTGCTCTTTGAGATGCATGACGCACCCACTGCAGGACATCTTGGGGTAACCCGCACGTACGACCGCGTCCGCCGCCGCTTTTATTGGCCTGGTGTCGCTCGCTCCGTTCGACGCTATGTTGCTGCCTGTGATCCCTGCCAGCGTCGGAAAACACCTCAGGTGCTACCTGCCGGTCATCTCCAGCCGATCACTGTCCCTGTGGAACCGTTCTATCGTGTTGGATTAGACCTGCTCGGTTCCTTTCCCACGTCATCCTCTGGGAACAAATGGGTAGCCGTCGCAACTGATTACGCCACCCGATACGCGATCACGCGGGCTCTCCCTACCAGTTGCGCCACTGACGTCGCGGACTTTCCCTTCCGTGACATTATCTTGCTTCATGGCGCCCCGCGACAGCTGCTTACTGACCGTGGTCGTAACTTCCTCTCGAAAGTTATCGCCGACATTGTGCGTTCCTACTCCATTCAACACAAGCTGACTACCTCCTACCATCCTCAAACCAATGGCCTGACAGAGCGGTTAAACCGTATTCTTACCGATATGCTGTCCAAGTACGTTTCCTAGGACCACTGCGACTGGGACATTGCCCTTCCTTACGTCACATTTGCGTACAATTCTTCCCGGCACGACACCGCCGGATTTTCTCCATTTTATCTACTGTACGGTGGCCAACCGACCTTGCCCCTAGACACGGCACTTCCTCCTGCTTCGATCTCAACAAGCGAGTATGCGCGCGACGCCATCGCCCTCGCCGACCATGCACGCCAGCTTGCCCGTGCTCGACTGACGGCCTTACAAACCACTCAGCAGCGTCAGTATACAACGCCCGCCACCGTGACGTACAGTTTACGCCTGGTGCGCTCGTGCTCCTGTGGTCGCCCGCTCGTCATGTCGCACTTTCAGAAAAGCTCCTTTCGCGATACACAGGGCCCTACCGCGTGCTGCACCAGGTGACGCCTGTGACGTACGAAATTGCTCCTGTGTGTTCAACCTCGTCCTCTCCTCTGGCATCTATAGAGTGATGTCCTGCACGTCAGTAGGCTCAAGGCCTACTACACTGCTTCTTAGTCCGGCCTTTAGTCGCTCCGGGACGGCGCTGTTGCCGCCGGGGGTAGTGCTACGGAACAGTATTTGCGATCACGAAGAGGCGAGCAGTGTCAAGACGACGACGACGATTAGAGGCTAGCGCGGGCTGTTGCCTCTTGGCCAAGTGCGGCGTATTTTCTTGTAAATATACTTGTATATATAGCTTTTCGTCTGCGTCTTCCTACGTAACACTATTATACTGCGTAATGTCCTACCTAGATTGAACAAGAAAGAAAAAACACTATGAACTCCCACACCCAAATTTTCTGATCCCCTATTGCGAAATTTGGTTTTGTACGTCTTCGTTTCTTTCGTTTCCCTGCTTTTCTTTCACCAATCCTCCAACGCCTCTTACTAATCTCTATTGCGGACATGTTTATTTTGCCACCACCATGAGATTATTTCAGCCTCTCTTACTTTCCGTTTGACGTTTTTTGTTGCTGTGTTGTCCACCCTACAGGCCGCATACTTGCTGGTAAGCTTCCTAGTTCTTTTCCTCTACTGTGAATCAATGTATTTCCTGCGCAGGTACCCCAACACTCTCCCAGTCCAATTACTTTCTTCCATATTCCTCAGTCGTTCTACATACTCAATTTTACTGCAAGCTTCCCTCACTTCAAAACGAGTCCAACCCATATCACCCTGTACAGCTTCATTTGTAGTCTTCTCGTGAGGGGGAGAAGACGACGAAGTGTCTTCTTCTCAGAACGCTTGTTTCTGTGCTCTCTGAATTTTTGGTGAAATCTTCGCCTTTCGAGGTGCCTCACCTCCCAGTCTTGCGGCCATGGACGCGGAGCATGCCAGAGGCCCGCCTGGCCAGAAGTCATCACCGCTGTCAACCGCAAGGAAGTGAGTTGGCTCCACCAGCGACACCGAGGACACCAAGCTGTACTCTATGTCGTAAGAAGACTCATCCGACGACGGCTTCATACCCGTCCGGAGTAAGAGGGCGAAGAGAAAGATCGCCAACACAGCGCCGTCAACTCCTGCGAGCACTACGACTATGAAGTCAAGGCCTGCGCGCTGGCCACACGTCATAATCTTTATGCCGGAAGAACCGTCAAGCAACCTACGGTTGCTCAACAGGCAAGCCCTATCCATTTTTCTGGAACGTGCGGTGCCGGATCAAATTAAAGACATCAGAATAAACCCACGCAAGAATGTACTCGCCATAGACGTGTACAACGCGAGTGCGCTTGGAACACTTCAAGAAATCACGGAGCTAGGCGGAATCAAAATGCGCCCCTTCATCCCGATCGACGACACATCGATAGCCGGTGTAATTTACGACATTGACATTGCCATTCCCAATGATGCTTTACCTAGCCTCATCAAGCCGGCAAACGAGGGCACGATCATCACGCAAGTGCGCCGTCTTGGGAATACGCGCTGAGTAAAAGTAATTTTCAAGGGGGATTGTATACCATCCCACGTTAAAGTCGGACATTTTCGACATCCGGTTCGACCATTCATCCAGAAGCCTCTTCAATGCCATCTGTGCTTCAGGCTAGGACGCGTCAAGGGCGTGTGTCCTAACTCGCTACTGTGTCCCCGTTGCGCTGAACCTCATGCAGAAGAGACCTGTGGTGCCACAGTTCTGAAGTGCGCCAACTGTAGCGGCCCTCACGTAGCCTCGTCGAAAGACTGTCCCCGCATCAAGAGGGAGCGCGCGGTTCTGAAGCAAATGGCCAGAGACAATTCGGCCCACAGGGAGGCAGCCGAAGTAGTGCGGCGTCGGCGTAGAAGTCAGCACCGTCGTACGTCTTCAAAGAAGGCGCATGCGCGAAGCGATAGTACCCGCTCCACCAGTGGCGTAGCCAGAAATTTCGTTCGGGGGGGGCTCACAATGCAGCTCGGCCACCTCCTAAGAGGAAATATTAGGTCGGATGCTTCTATCTAAATACATGTAGAAGGAAAATTCATTTTTCTCGGCAACCACTTCACCAAATTTGATGAGGTTTGTTGAATTTAAAACAAAAACTTAAATTCTAGTGATTCTTTGTTTCCAATTTTCGATTTAGGTCGTCAATATTTTATTAAAAAGTGGCAAACATCAAAAATTTTCAGAAAACGAAAGAATGAAGCTTACAACTCTTTAAATCAGCAATGAAAATTGATATCACAATTCTGCAAATTGCACATAATAGGGAGTTTTAGAATAGGGGCCCCCAATATTTTGGGGCCCCGAAGAGCTTTGCGGGTGTTAGCGTTGGGGCACGCAGGAGTGAAGAGTTTTAGAATAGGGCTTTGCGTTTGCAGATAGCGTCTTGTGCTGACAGCGCCACTACGGCGTCTAAGAAAAACGATTAAAAATAATTAAATAAAATATACCATCTTATGATATGAATAGTAATTTTGACTTGCGTGTACTCGCATTTAATTACAATTTAGAGGTTATTCTTCAAGCAGCAAACAATTAGTTGTGCTTAGCTTGGAGCAACAAAACCAACTTTACATGCCTTCACCAGCCAAGCTTAGCCGTGTTAGGCCTACGAGCCATAATATCCACACTCGAATTCGGAATCAGCGGCGTCTAATGAATCAATCTTCATAACACACGCTAGTTGAGAGAAAGCGATAACTGCAGTCACTTTTCCTAGCTTGCGAACTTCACGCATTACCGCGAATCGAACCCAGTTTGGTGCTAGGTTAGAGCCGTCGCTTAGATGGGTGCCGCCATGTTTGTTGACGCAAAGCTTTTGGGAACGCTATTTGAGCTCCCGCTAAATCGGTGAAATAGCGTTCCCAACGCAAAACCCAAACGCAGTTTGCGTCTCGCGCATGCGCAGTGGCTTCGACGCTATTTCTTTGGGGCCCCAAAACGTTTGGGGCCCCTATTCTAAAACTCTCTAATAGTACATCTTCAGCAGACAAAATTGATGTTACACATGAGTCTCAAAAAATTAAGTATTATGGAAATAAGGCTTTTGCAGAACCCTTGTACATAACATAACCAATTCAAATAGACATATCGAAATTGTCCGCTTTGAATGGTGTAATGGATCCCGTTTTCAGAACCACGATATCTGTTCTTGATGAAGACCTATTAAATTGTAAACTTCGTGCTTCTACTTTTTTTCGGAGTTTAGAATTTTTCAAAATATTTTAAACAAAGTTCGGGCCCTAAATCAAAATTCCGCTTCCAACAGACACTAGAATTTAACTTACTCTCTCAACTGCAACAAATTTCATTAAAAGCGATTCAAGAGTTATCTCAGAAAAGCGTTTCTGCGTTTTACATGTATCTGAATAGGCCGCGTCGGAGTTGGGCCCTAGCTAAAGCTTCCTCTTAAACAATTTGCCTAGGGATCAAATACATGAATAATAACTGTATAGGCTGCTGAGCACGAAGTCGTGGGATCGAATCCCGGCCATGGCGGCCGCATTTCGATGGGGGCGAAATGCGAAAACACCCGTGTACTTAGATTTAGGTGCGCGTTAAAGAACCCCAGGTGGTCAAATTTCCGGAGTCCTCCACTACGGCGTGCCTCATAATCAGAAAGTGGTTTTGGCACGTAAAACCCGATAATTTAATTTAATTTTAATAACTGTATTGTCATTACCAAAGATGCTGCAAACGAATACTTGAACGCTACGCACTGTCAATACAAGCAAAATATGTATTTTTTCATTGAATATTATACTCGTATGTGCCGAAAATTGTGCCCAACATAACTGATGTCGATGCTTCCATGTTTCTGTCTACTTAGTAAAGAAAATATCACACGAACTTTAGAACTACATCAGTTCGAAACCAGCAAAGCAGTGCATGCCACTGATATGAAAAATGTAAAGCCCATGAAATGAACAAGTTGAGGACAAATATGGTAATGAAACTTTGTCATTCAAGATCCTTGTTTACATTCTTGTACATATGCAAGGGCCAGTGAAAAATCTCAATGACTCTGTCATTTGTTCCAATGTATTACGCCGGAGCAGC
The DNA here is from genome assembly GCF_023375885.2 of Dermacentor andersoni. NCBI lineage: Eukaryota > Metazoa > Arthropoda > Arachnida > Ixodida > Ixodidae > Dermacentor > Dermacentor andersoni. The sequence goes on along the minus strand of NC_092819.1, from coordinate 150,102,275 downwards.
TGTCACCGGTCATGTATCGTGAGTAATTGCAACGAAATTATAGTCGCAACAGAGAGCACGTATAAAAAGCAGGAGTTCTGCAGAATATAGGAGGGCCAGTCAAATGAAAGCGAGCCAATGCGAATATATGACAGACGGGATACTTTATTTAAAAGTAGCCTCCATGAGCATTTAGACATTTGGCCCATTGACTAACGAGTCGCGTAATTCCCGTCTCATAAACCTCCTTGGGTTGTTGCTTCAAAACGTCTGCAACTGACTTTCACGTCATCGTCCGAGAGGAATCTGGTTCCCTTGAGCTGTTTTTTCGGCTGCCCCAAATTGTGGAAGTCGCAAGGCGACAGGTCTGAGCTGTATGGCGGATGTTGCAGCGTTTCCCGCTTGAACTTGGCCAGTCTTGTGTTAACCACATCAGCGACGTGTGGACGGGCATTGTCATTGAATGACCCCATTCGTCAATTATTCACGTAGTTTGTTCTTAATTGCAACACGCAGCCGATCCGGCGTTTCACAATATCTGAAACAATTGATAGTCTCTCAAGATTTAGAAAATTCTATCAGTAATGGTCCATGACAATCGAAAAATAAAAGTCAGCAACATCTTTCCGGCGGAAATGACGGCATTTGCTTTCTTTGGGGGTGGTGAATTCGAATGTTTCCATTGTAAGTTTTGCCGTCGTGTTTCAGGCGCGTAGTAGTGGCACGATGGTTCGTCTCCGATCACAATTGCAGACAAGAAATCGTCACCCTTATTGTGATACCGGATCAGAGAGTAAAGGCAGCGCCGAACTTCTCCATACTCTGGCGGTGGTTCAAAATCTTTGACATCCATAGCGCACACAAGAGCTGATAACCGAGATGTTCATGAATTATGGCGTGAACGGTGACGGTGAACCGAACCGGGACTGATGTTCACACGCTCTGCCAGTTCATCGATGCTTATCCTCCATTCTTGTGTCATCAGCTCATCAACCTTTTCAGTTTTGTTAGGAGTGATTGCACGATGGCTTTGGTGCAATCTGGGATCGTCTTTGCAACTTTCACGTCCTTCTTTGAACCGTTTGTTCTAACGCTTGACAGTGGCCAATGAAACGCAATGTTCAATGTTCAATAGGACTTAGTCAAGCTGCTGACGCAGCTTTCTTCCTCAAGACCTGTCCATATTCAAATGTATATTGTATATGGGAAATAAAGCACTTACTTACTTTACTTACTTTCTTTACTTACTTACTTTACTTACTTTACTTGCTTGCTTGCAATGTACACGGCAGCCATATACGGTCACTAATTTCTTTTTGGGAAACACCTTCAGCTGTCAAAAACATCACGGCACCACGCTACTCGACTTCTGGAGCGTCCGTTACCTCTCGCAACCATATTCAACCCAGTGTATGTCCGCATTAAAGAACATTCATCCTCACACCTGCGTGTCACTTTTGTAAATGAGAGATGCCTGTGTGCTACGCGCAGGCCTTGCAGATAATTAACAGAACCGTAACTGCACAGGATGGGTGGGCTCACTTTCATTTCACTCGCCTTCGTACAATAGAAACTCGAAGATACAATGGAATATACAAATGCCAAGATACAGCTTGATAAAGGGCAATAAAGTGCCACTGGAAACAAAGTACTGCATACTTGCATACTGCACGTATGCACAAAACCTCGCAACAAGATATCTAAACGTGCGTATAAGTCTCCAATAAATCTACGTATCTAAGAAAAAGTCGCGGTATATGATGGGTCAAACAAGGCAAATAAACATGTTGCGCAATCACAGATTTACAGAATCCTAGATCCCTCCCCCATTCCATCCACTCCCCCCGATGTATCGCGCGCGACGGAAAGCGGCGCGCTTGCTCCTCGCTTTTCTCCCTTGCGCACACAAGACTGAGCCACCATCGTCGGCTCATCCATTGCAGCCCCCCCTCCGCCTCCTTACGTGAATCGCACATACAGCATGCGGTGCGCGGTTATGATGTTATCGCTCTTGGACTTTATGCGGAACATGAGGGCGACGGCAACGGTAGGAATGCGCCTAGAGTGTCGATATAATTGCTATCGCAATAATATAATAAGAGTATCCGGCAGCTGAAGCATCCCATGACCCATTACTTTCCGCAAAAGAAGAAACAACAAAATCGAACTTTCACCATGCGACAATTCGCTGTGCTACAACAATGTCCTTTTCCTTTTGTGGGGCGGGGGCACCGAAATGCAGAAACGCAAAGGAAAGTATTTCCACAATCGAATGCCTACTTTGGGCACCTAATTTGGCTACCGAAAGAATATCGAAGAAATCGTGAGACGTTTGGTCCACCTAGAACCATACGCATACTGCTCGGTGTTCTACACCGGCTAGGCAAGACTTTCTGGAGAGGTTGCGCTCAGGCGAACGCGGTGAAATCCATCGAGTCCCCACAGTGATGGCGGCCAGCGACCATTGTTTCTTTTTCTCGTCTTCTAGCTAGAAAGCGTCCAAAACTCGGCCAGGCGAAAATGCACTCGGCCAGAGAAAACCGAACGCGCACCGAAGTGCGCCGCGCGGTGGTCGGGGCAAAACGAGAAAGACGCATGCACTCTGGCTGGCTCTGGCAGCCCGCGGGTAGGGGAGAGAGAAAAAAAATTGAACAGGCTCAATGTATCCTCGCGATTAAAAGTCAAAGTTGAAAAAATTAATAAGAACGTAGTTACCTTGGCTGGCTTTAGTACTAGTCTTCACTGGATGCTTTGGCGCAGGTGGAAAAAAATGTTCATATTTTTTTATGTGACATGACGGCACGAATGAACCACCACAACGATTCTTCTCATCGGGCCTCGCTGCGGGCTTTGTCAACTTGTCTGATAGTGTGTTGATTTGGCTTGTCTCGTTGTATGGCCCGATGTACGACTTTGAAAAAGTTAATGAACCTTTGGCGTCAAATATTTATGGGAACATTAAACTTACAAAGTTCCGCAATTGAAATCTAAAGCACACGTTTGGAAATGTCAATGCACCTTCCACATCAAAAGTTTATGAGAACTTTATACCCATAAAGTTTCGGAATAGACATCCACGCGCTCCGTAGATACCATGATACAGTGTAGATTCCGCAGCCTCTGCGAAACGCCCGGCTAGCCCGTTCGCCATCAAAATGTCCTTGAAACTTTGTGCTCGGATGGGGCTGCTTGCGCTATGTGACTCTCGGTGCATGGGCGTTGCCGCGAAATCCAGCCCCATCGAGTTCGCAATTTTTGCGGTGAAAAAAGACGTTCTAGACAAAATCCAGAATGATTTCCGGCGCCGGTGTTTGCTTTGGCCGGCGGTGCATGGACAGCACGAAAAAATTTCGGGGTGGGGCTGAAGCCCCATAAGCCCCTCCCCTGGCTACGCCCCTGAACACACCAACCTAGTTAGTATGTGCGTCACTTCTGGCCCGCTCTGCAGTCGTGTTTGCTATTTCACCCAGGTAGCACAAAGGAGACACAGTCGGCATCTGCTGATTCGACCCTGATGGGACCGACGGAACTGATCGAATTAGCCGGCAGATCGACTTAAACAAGATGCAGAAAAACGTTAACACACCCTCGGTTCATTCTGCAGTATTTTCCCGATTCTAAAATGCCCCAAATCAAATGCACGCCGGATTCTGTGTCCCAAGTTGAAAAAAAAAAAAAACTCCTAAACAAAGTGAAAATGCAATGTGCAACAGATCTTTTAGCAAGCAAAATGGGCACGGGTCTAATACATGTTGCACAGTAGCAGCTGGTTTCCTAAAGCCTTCTCGAGGGAAAAAATTTCACCGCCGATTACAGTACTCCCTAATGCGAATTTCGAGCGCAGCTGTTTAGGCTTCTTGAATTCGCGATATATTATGGCAAAAAGTGATTCCGAATAACAAGGCGCTCTCGACGGCGCCGCTGAGCCTCTGCTCGGGCAGCTCGTTTTGCAGCAGCGGAACACGAAGCATTTCCACTGGTTGCATCGCTCATTGTTCAGAAAGAAAGTGGGAACACGTAGCTCATGTGGAGCGCAATCTGTGGCCGCCAGGGCCGCCTAGGTGAAGTAGCACATGTATCCTGGGTCCAAAGCCAGCAGCAGCGCTTTGGTTCCACGGTGGCTGCATGTCTGGTCGTGCCGGCACTCCGCTTCCTTCTCACCCATTTTGCCATACCCTTCGCTTTCTGCCTCTGGTTGTGCTGCAACCTCCTCTCCACTTTCATCTTCGAGTCTTTCATCCCCTCACTGCACTCTGCATTCACTTTCATCTTTCGCTGTGCTCGTTCACTCGGTTATGCGGACGCCGACGCAGGAAAGTGTGCCGAGCTGCACTCTAAAAAATTTTGTGTCATTCCACTCTGTGAAGGTGGATGACCAGCAAAGCTGTGTATGTGGGCCCCTTAATGGCGGACTGTCAATTGCCGTGCACCAAACGTCGTATGTGCATAAATGGAAGGTGAGGCCCGATTAGTCGCTCCTCCAGGATGTTGAGCCTCTGAAGATTATGAGGCACCGGGGGGTATACATACCCATGTATTGTTGCAAACCGTGGCATGACAGCTGTTACTAATGAATCCCCTGGAACGTAGAACATGCGCACACCTTCCCGCACTCAAAGGGCACATACTGCTTCACCGTAGCCAAGGCAATCGTGCATTGGTCGACGTCCCGCAGTGAAGCAATGGTTGCGAGGTCACTCGAAAACAAGTGGTCACAAACCACACAGGCCGCACAAAATTGGTTCCCCACAAACTCCCTCTGAAACCTGGCTGTTGCTCCGGTGAAACGTTCCAAGTTTGCGGGATCGGAATGGTTCACGTTTTTTTTTTCGCTTTGCGGTCTTGGCAGGCAGCATGCTTGCGGGACTACCCCCACGAGAGAGCGGAAGGAAAGGAGATATGCAAGGGCTTAAAGTTATTTAAATTATGGGGTTTTACGTACCAGATGTGAAACTAATGTTATTTACGACGCCACATGCACCACAGAATCGACGAATACCTTGATTGACCTTTTTATAACCAACCAGCCAATGGACACAGTTATATGCGGAGCTATTTCTTCCCATATCAGTGATCACCTTCCAATATTTTTATTCATTAAGCCTCGCAAATGCGGCATTAATTATTGCTCATCCATTAGAACAGTACAGAACATTAATCAACACAGTTTAGACAATTTTCTCCAAAAATTATGTTTGATAAATTGGGATGCCGTAACTCGAGCGAAGACATCAGATGAGGCGTATAATATTTTTATTCGCAAGTTTGCAGAAGCTTATGCCAAATCGTTTCCCCTGAAAGAGATAAAGAACGCGTGTAATTCGCACAAGCCGTGGATGACTAGGGAGTGCAAAAGATAAGAAAAAAAATAAGCTCTTCCAAAGGTTTTTAAGCTCGCGCAGCTCAGATGATTGGGCTATATTTAAACACCATCGGAATAAATGCAATGCCTACTGCAAAAAACAAAACGCATATTTTTGTGGTGCTTTTCAGCAGTATGAAAAGACCAAGCCCGATGTTATGTGGAAAAGGTAAACTAATTGCTAGGTCACTCACATTCCACAGGAACTATTAAAGAACTGATGCTAAACAATGCACCCATAATAGTTCAGAACTAAGTGAGTCATTTAATGATTTTTTTTACGAGTTTAGTAGTCAGTACGCATTACCCAGAGGCAGCAAACGAAATAAATAAAAACAATAGCAGTATATATCTCAGTCCTACAGATGATAATGAAATCTTCGGTATACTTAATTCCTTTAAAAATAGTGCAGCTTGTGACAGATGGGAATACAGATAAGAACAGTTAAATATGTAATAGACATTATTTTACCACATCTTTGCAATATTTATAACTTAGCACTCAGTACAGGTGTCTTTCCTAAGAAAATGCAGATATTAAAGGTGGTTGTGATATTTACAGGAGATGACACAAATAACTTTTCTAATTACTGACCAATTTCCATATTACCAATTTTTTCTAAAGGCTTAGAAAAAATCATTTTTACAAGGTTAACAAAGTTCACTGATAAATTCAATATACTTAATGATGCCCAGTCTGGCTTTCGCAGTAGCCGTTCCACAGAACTTGCACATTTAACTCAGAAAGACTATTCTTGGAGCATTTGAGGAAAAGCAATCAGTCATGGGCATTTACATAGGTTTCCCGAAGGCATTCGATCGACTGACTCATCAAACACTACTAATCAAATTACAGTTGTGTTGCGGTTTACCATTAAATCTCACAGCATCCTATCTCCGGAATCGCATTAAATATGTAGAAATCAATGGCTACTCATCTTCATGTAAACTCGTAAATACAGGGGTTCCACAAGGGAGTATTTTAGGTCCCTTGTTGTTTAATTTCTATATAAATGACATTGCAAATATTAATAAAGCACCTAAATATGTCTCATATGCAGATGATACGACACTATTATTCTGTTCACAGAATTTACATAGTACAAGTAGTGATTTAAATGATGTTCTCAAAAGTCTTAGCATGTTGTGCAATTTGAATTCATTACAAATAAATGTAAACAAAACAAAATTTATCATATTTTCACTACCCCAAATAAACTTCTCACTAACAGACACCCTAGTTCTGGTAACTCCGCCATAAAGATTGTGGACACTGTCAAAACTCTTGGAGGTTACTTTAATAAAAATTTGTTGTGGGATACACATATCAACCATCTCGTTGCCTGCATTTCCAAAACAGTTAGTGTCTTCACAAAATAACAATTTTTACTTCCGATTAGAGTCAAACTACAGCTGTATCATGCAATAGTTTCCTCTCAAATGAGCTACTCTCCTTGTTTACGGCACTATGTCACTTACGAACGTAAATAGATTACACATACTGAAAAAGAACGCTATCCGTCATACAGCTGGAGAACACTACAGAGCACACACAGGACCGCTATTTACACGGTCTTGCGCAGTTCCTGCTCACAACTTCTACGCATACAGTTTAGCCCTCAGACACAATGCCTTAAATTTCCTGATGGGACATTATGTACATTAGCTAAACGAAAGAAAAGAACTCACCCTTACCCTTTCCGTAATACTTAAAACTGGATTATATTATACACTCGATTTCATATGAGTGAGCAGATGCTTTGTTACAGACTGCCCAAACTTTTAAACTACTTGATAGGACGTGACATATTCATTGAATCTACCAGTAAGAAAACACTAAGAAAATTTTTTGTATCTGTTGAGTAGTGCACATCTGTGGAAAAATGTACGTTTCTTCTCTATTTATCTTATATGTTTCCATAGTGTAATGAAACTGTACTAGTGTCATGAAACTAGTGAAATTAAACTGCAATGAAGAATATTTCATGTATTTCTTTTGTTTTCAAAAATGTAACGTGGTGTTCTGTGTTTTTTCTTTTGTGTGTATGCATACTAAGTGTTATATGCATGCATATAAAACACAAGAGGGCATAGGACGTTTTGTTACCGTAATTACACATGAGTGTTTCTTTGATGTTCCACATCAACTGCCATGCTATATGCCTTGTAAGGGGAGCCCGAATCCCCGCCAGTGAACAGAGTTTCACTTTTTGTTCGGGCCTCCTCCATGTTTTTTTATATGTCAAGAAAAATGGAATAAAATTGAATTGAATTGAAAACTATGGCCTGATTATGAGGCAAGCCATAGGGGGCGAGGACTCCGGAAATGTGGACCACCTGGGGTTTGTTGACATGCACCTAAATCTAAATACATGGGAGTTTTCGCATTTAGCCTCTACTGAAATGTGGCCGCCGTGGCAGGGACTCAATCCCGCGACCTCGTGCTTAGCAGCGGAACACCATAGCCGCTTAACAACCTCGTCAGGTTCCGGAAGAACTTTTAACACCAACAAAGAGGGCGGTGCGAGCGTAGACATGGCCAACGCAGGTCAAAGTGTAGTATATCTGTTCTTATCAGCTTATTTTTGATACGGGTTGTCTTTAGACCTAAGATTAAATTTGTTTTTGCAAGTTGGCAGAGTGCTGAAAGCCAGCCTCACCTCCGCCGCGGGTTGGCCTGGTATTGCACTATCTTCGGGATTGGCCTACATATGGGGAGAAATTCTGTATCTACGTGGCTCAATAGACGCATGCAATTTTTCCATTACCTGGCCATATAGAGCTTTGCTGTAGAAGGCATGCTTTAGAATCAGGTAACTACCATAATCCGACACTGTGAACTTGAACATCTTCCTGGGCAGGGTGAAAAGTTTTCTATGGGAGATGACGTGTTCCAACGCATTCAATGTGCTTTGGGCTCTGCCGAGACAGACGCTACCAGTAAAGGGGTCACTATTGTGGTCACTAAAGTGGTCAGGCGTGTGGATACTTTCTGGTAAAGTTCAAATTATCCGGTGAAGGCCAATTTTAGGATAAAAATAAAAGCTTGAATCCATAGAAATGCATGGGCACCGGCTGGGACCTTCAGCCAGGATTGAAATAACTGAGAAATGGAATTAACCGGAGCCGAATTAACGGAAGTCTACTCATAATCGATCTTAGGGATATATAGTATTAATCCACAAAAATCAGGTTCAAAATCGAAAGGAACATGGACAGGGAAGGTCATGGCTGTTCTTGAAAACTCAAAGGCAGTGAGCAACTACACTGCATGCATTTGAACTCGCAAAACGTCAGCACATCATCCCTCAAGCTGGTTCTAGATGCAGCGCATCTTGTCCTCCCTGGGGCCGGCAACAAGTGCCTGTATCTATGAAGCTACCTTATTGCTGCGCATGTAAGGGCCACTTCATCTACCGTGCAACGCAGATGAAAAGGAGGCATGCAAAAAAAAAAAAAGAGCAATATGACTATGTGCAGCTCAGAGTTTGTCTCATCGGCAAATTTCCCTGAAGTGTGGAAGGACGTTGAACAGTGCAAAAGACATACGTGTGGATTTCGCCTTGGGAAGTGGATTTACGGCAGCATACACTGCACTGACATGAAGAAGCACCTCAAGATAAAGTTACCTACCATCAAAAGTTTCATTGTCCCATAAGAAACCACCCACCGCATTGAACCTCCCTTTTCTCTTTTATGGTCACCCATTCTAATCCTCATTTTGGCTCGCCATATTTGCATTTTGGCTGTATCAGTAGTTAGAAACATGCGCAAGCTGCATCAGCGAGCCAGAACTTGGATCATGATGACCTACGCTTGGCAGCAGTCCTTTACTGCACTGGCAAAGGCTAAATATTGCCACTGTCACTGAAGCAGTGTGAAACACAGCTGCTTACAGGGATTACGTGAATGAGCAGTGCATCCGTGAATGAAGGCTCTTTTTATGAAGACTGGGCAGCATTATATGCAGTTACTTCCACAGGTTAAGGTGCACATTTCTTTTTCCGGGTTGTTCTAATAGTAGGTGCGAGTTATATGCGGGAAAATACAGCATTCGTATGCCAGAGAACGTTTAGTGGAAGTGGTATGCTGTATAAATCACTGCTCATCTCGCTATGCTTAGAGGTCAATTCTTTCTAAAATGCCCCAGATGCTGTCCCATGTTTGAAGAGAAACTTTGCACAAATGCCACAGGCTGGTCAGCACAGAAGACTTGCCAGTAGCTTTCGATGCCTTGAAGAAGGAATTACTACATTTGAAACTATGCTCGTCAAGGACTGCCCTCGAGACAATCATTGGCAACATTGGCTTCTGCTCTCAAACAATTGTAGACAAAGCAAAAAATTTATTGCATTGAAAAAGTGGACGGGAATCTACACAGCACCCCCCTTAGCTTCAAGTTACTTCCTTTTTCTTTGTTTCAGTTTCCATTACAATTTTGCTATTGCCCCGGGCAACACATCCGTTGCCCACAATCTGTAGAATATCCACATTTTTTCCTCGCATTGGTGCATAGAAAAAGTGTTGCCACCCAATGGCCTTGAAGGTGCACAGCAGGTGCATGTCGTCCAGTCCTCGAATCGCAAGAGGTCAGCTCTGGTATCGGCACACTGCAACTGCGGCGTTTCCATGCCAGATCCTTAGGCCACCCCGCCACAGTTGGGAGCAGCGGCCACCTTAGAGGTATCCCAGCATGAGCAGTCCCTGGCGCACAGTCAGTCCGAGCAAGGCGAACATGCCGAAGTACTGGAAACTGCCACGCATCCGCTTGGATGGGTCTGCAAGCAACAAGTGCAGAGTTCAGGAATGAAAACTATCAAGATTACGAGTGCACAAGCCTTCATCAAAAAATTTTGAAGTGATGAGTGCATGTGGCAGTGACTTGTTTTCAGCATATATTGGGCCACCTGTGGAATTTATCGCATTGAAATACTCTAAGCATCGAAACAGCAGTTTTTCTCGCAATCCTGGGTGTCGAGCATGCTGAAGTGTTGTAGAGATTCTGCAAAAGAGTTTGGCAACTGGTCTCGAGACTTGCACAGTGGTTTCAAAACATTTTGCAAATAATATCTGTACTTACTGTCCTGTACTGTAAGGTGAGGGAAAGCATGGGCAGGACATCATATACCTACTTAGTCATCACACTTATATTTGCACAGCTGAACTCACAAACATAAATCACTGGCACTAATGTGGTCACAATGATGAACAGAAACGGGTCTGAACATCATGGCACATGTCTATATGGAGCAATTGTTTTCGTAAGAGAGATCACACCTACAAAGACTGGTTTACCAGAACATCTCCAATGCGTGCATTTCGAGCAAGGCTCGAAATATCGCATTAAAGGAGTCCTGAACCACCCCTTGAACAAGGTGAAAAAAAAACACTTCACAGGTAGCATACACTGCTGTGACCATCTCAGCCAAATTTTGCGCTTGTGCACTACACGCATGGTTCACAAGTGGAGCCCGAAGTCGCCTTTCCCTCAAACACCTTCTTTTCAACAGAAGCCTCCTCATCCTTTTCGGGGCTGCCATATTTCGCCATAGAGCAGATTCCCATACATGGCTGCTATTGGCCAAAAGCTGACATCAATCAAGCATGAGCAGACTATCATCTGTCCATGTAGGAATGAAACTGACCACACTGCTTGTCGAGGTGTCGTAGCCGTCGGCTCTTACTTATTTCAATTACAGTTAAAACTCGATCTAACGAAACCCAATTTTACAAGGTTCCCGATCTGACGAAGAAATTTGCATTCCCAGGCAAGTACCCATAAGGTTCAATGTTACAACCAACTCAATTTAATGAATGTAGCTCGCATTTAAACTGATTTAATGAAGCTTTTCCAGAAATAAATGAGTAAAGAAAGCACAGCTTTCTTCCTAGTTTTGACACAGATAGGTTTTTCTTTGAGCGTGCGCTCCAACGCTACAGCATTTAAACCTTTAGGCACCCTAGTCACGGCCCTAGCTTAATTTTGAAGAAGCTGCACACCGCGCCCATGCATGGAACAGACTTTGCAGCCACTAGCATTCTTACGTACCAGATGGCGCTAAGGGTGGTGGTAGTCTGGCTGCCCTCGCAGACTTTTTACACACGCAGGCACGGGTAAGCAGCAAATACAATGCTGTGGTACCTTTTGGGCGTCGCTACATTACAATTTTAGATTTCGAAGGGCCGAAAAATCCCTTACTCGATTTTCCGAACTTCCCAATTTAACGAAATAATTCGAGCGTGGTCATCACTTTGTTAGATCGAGTTTCAACTGTAGTCTGGAACACTCAACCAGCCTCGAACTATAAGAAACTTGAGCCTGGACAACACATACGCTATGCTTGCTGTGCCTCGAGGTGAACAGGGGTTAGAATCTACAATTAAGGGACGCATGCCAGCATGTGCTCACTCCCGGCCACTTCTGGCTATACGTGCTTCATTTTGAGCTTCATATTGAGTGCTAGAAAGTACACATTCTAGATCTGCCTAGTATCCGAGCAGGAAAAGACCCGTCCGCACCACTAAGCAGCCAGGCTGGAGCACACGAGCGTGCACTCCAGCCCTGCAGTGCACTTACAGGTCCGCCAAGCTACACAAAGCTGCATCTGCTGCACAGAACAAACAGCTTTCTACTCCAGCGGCAGCTGCGTATGGCAGAGCTAAACAACGTTCTTAGACATACTTCAGTTTCACTGCATCGCTCGGGAGGTGAACAAAGCGGTGGTTGCACAAACTACAGTGCAGTCCACTTATAACGATACCACACATAATGATATATCGGTTATAACGGTGGGTCGACATGAGAGTCATGTTAAGCATTAGGTCTATGGGGAAAAAAAAAACAGTTATAACGATAGGTTATTCACCGCATATCGGATATAACGATCAAAATTTTGCCATCTGGACGGCATTTTCCGTGCCAAATAATCATAACATTTGCGTTGCTTAGTTTCCTGAAACGAACGATGTCGAGACGAGGCGATGTTTACCTCCGTAAGTTCGTATCTGCCGCCATTACTGCGCAGCGCGTCCCGCCTGAAGCCCCTCCATATACGTTTCCGCCGACCAGGTTAAGTACCGCCAACCTACCCTCCTCCTCCATGCTCCTCTCCCGCTCACCCCCTTAGCTTCCGGCGTCAAGCGGAACTTGCGTAGCTGCAGCTTCTTGTTCCGAGTGGAAGTGACGCTATGTTTTTTAGCATTGTTTACTTTCGCGTCGATAGAGAGGTTTTAATTGCACCAGCTGTGGTTTAAACTGTGAATGCGATTCCATCCAAGAACCACCGCCTATTGTAATCGGCGATCTGGTCGGGTTCGCTGTTTCGCGTCAACGTGCGACGGGTTGTGCCACGAGAGACAACATACAGTGGCATGTAGTGTCTCGGCGCTTGGAGACCACTGCCGTTTTTCGTGCATTTGGAAAACAGTGACCGCGAACTACTACTTCAGTGGAATACAACAGCTTGTCCCCTTTGCATTTTTCTTATGGTGACTGCCACAGCTCTGCTAAGCATGCGCTGACGTCTCACTATCGTCTAACAGCAGTCAAAGCGAAAATTCCCGCAGCGCAACTCCAGGAAGCGGAAACGCCGGAGCCGGAAATTTTTGCAACCGGAAATGCCGGAACCGGAAATGCCGGAACCGGATTTGGTGCGAGGGGAAAAGGCGGCGCACAACAAAGGTTGTCGCTACTTAAGAAAGCGGCGGTGGCGCGTGGATGGAGGGGCTTTAGTCCCGCCCGCGCACCGGTAGGCGCTAGCTGCTTCATGCGCGTCGGCCACAGTCGCTCCGAAAGAAAGAAAAAAAAGTGACAAGCAAAGCGGCGCGGTGGTGCCCGTCCCGCGTCTCTCTCGCGATAGCAGGCTGACGCCACCGAAGCAGCGTGCAACCAACGGTTCAACCCAGTTCGAAGATGGCGCCGACAAAGCGCAAAGCTGTGTCGCTTGACACGAAGATGGATATATTGCAGGACTCTCGATGCAGCTTCAAGGTGAGCGCCCTTGTGATGAAGTATGAGCTCGCCCAGTTAACGATATCAACCATCTTGAAAACCGGGAGCGCCCCGATTGTGAAGGCAGGAGCTATCAGCGGCCATGCCGATCAGCGGAAAAGGGTTAGAGACCATTCGTATGCCGATGTTGAAGAGGCGCTTTACCAGTGGTTCATCACTAATTGCTTCAAAAAGGCAGGCTTTGTGCATAAGGACGAACTTCCCCAACTCACTGAGACCAACACGGTGGAAGCCACTGACATAACCGAGCTCTGGGAGCTCGTTCCTACTGGTGACACAGGTGGTGCGTCAAAGAAGGAGTTTTTGACTGCAGACAGTGCTGCCTCGTTCTGCGATGAAGTCACCGATGAGGCGATCGCCGAAGATGTGCTGTCTTGACAGATGGCAAAGTTGTGCGACGGTGGCGACGGCAGCAGCGACAGTGACGAGACTGACAGTGGCTCTTTGACCCCGACCTCGATGTCCACGCAAAGAGCGCTGTCGTCGATCGACTCCTTAATTGATTTTATGCATGCTAAAGGATTGCCACCAGTGTTCGCGCAGCAGCTGGAATCCATGCACACCGCGGTTGTGAAGCTGAAGCTGCCGCAAAAGCAAGTGCAGATTTCGGACTATTTCAGCACGCCTAACCCTTGACACGGTCATTGGCGCTAGAAATAAAGTGTTTTTCACGGCCTACTTTCTACATCATCTATTCTTTAGAGCAAGTAGCGAATTTGAAGCTGCGAAGGTATGTTCCGCGTTTTTTATTTTTTTATATATTTTTGATAACTGCAGTCCAGATATAGCGATCATCGGTTATAACGATCATATTTTTAGTCTTTCTCGATATCTTTATAAGTGGATTGCACTGTTGTGGCACTGTGGTCGCATCTTTCATCACTTCGGGCGCTTCTGGCTTTGCTTATGCTTGCAGTTCCGCATTCATTTCGGTGTATTGTCTGTCGGTATACCGTCCTCACGTTGTTGGTGTTGGGTGACGTGTGGCAGTTTTACCCGGTGAAAATTTTTGCGCAGAAGCACTTGGGCATCTCACAAGAGGAAACTTTTCTATGTGGTCCTGCTTTGCCCATGGCTGCTCCAGCAGGCAGATCCGTATGGATGCTGGTGCTCACAGTTTTTTTTTTTTTTGCACTGCGACAACAGAAGAGAGTTTTATATACGGAAATACATGCTATGCTGAAAGAAACACTGTCTGAAAGATAAGCTTGAAGTGTGCAAACATCATGTTGAGGATGATGATCTATATTTTTAAACATTATTCTTGAAAACAAAGATGTATGGATTCCTCGCAGAAAATATGGGTGCTAGTTCCCAGAGCAATTCCTCTACCTAATTTTTCCTTTTCTTCCCGACGAGATCTTGAAGCCAAGAAATGCAATGCAAAAGCGAACTAAAAGAAGGAGCTCTAGTGTTGACGGGCACTTCGTTGGAAGCTTGCAGTGATGCGCTTCAGGTTTCAAACCAATTGTTCTTGCAATATTGCTGTGCTCGCTCTCAAACTATGTGCTACATAACGTCATCAACAAGCTCACAACCGTCACTTTGCCTTCTATATATTGAAAGCTTGAATTTATTGAAAATGGCCCCTCACAGAAGCGTTGTGTGGATTGCTTTACATGAGGCAACTGTAGGCAGGTGTCTTTTTGAGTTACGGAAACTGTATTCCTTGGATAGTATCGCACCTATTTTTCTGCACGAAAGGCTGCTACAAAATCCACAAAATGATATTGCTAGTGGCTATACTACCTTCAAAAGCAGAGAAGCAGAAGGCTTGAAAATTAAGCATGGGTGTGCATACCATCAAGCCAAAGTATATGGCAACATATAATACCACAAGTGCACTACAAACAGTGTAGTGCACAGCACTTACAGAAGTGTGGGTGCATTATGTCTGGCTGCAGAGGCAACTTGCCGTAAAAACCCGCGGATACGCGAGTTTACATAAAATATGCGGGAGTGGAATGTTCAGTCCCTCCAGGCGCTGTATAAGTGGAAGCAATTCCGGGTCATCTCGTTGTTGAGCAATTTGTGACGCGTCAACAATGCCAAGGAACGGGAAATCCTCTTGTTCTGACACAGTTGTCTCGACGGGTGCGCGTGACAAGCTGTCGGCATCGCTGCGTTTCCTCCCGGAACGGTATACGACAGTAATGTCATACTCTTGAAGGCTAAAGCTCCATCTTGCTAGTCGTCCGGATGGATCCTTGAGATTTGCCAGCCAGCAAAGTGAATGGTGATCACTGACTGCTCTGAATGGTCTACCATAGAGGTAGGGCCAAAATTTACATATTGCCCGAATGAATGCAAGACACTCTTTCTCGGTTGCAAAGTAGTTTGCCTCTGCTTTCGAGAGCTTACGGCTGGCATAAGCAATTACTTGCTCCTGGCTGTTATTCCACTGCACTAGTATGGCACCGAGGCCGACGTTACTCGCATCGGTATGAACTTCAGTGTCGGCTGTCTCATCAAAATGGGCAAGGATTGGAGAAGCTTGCAGGCGTTTCCTTAACTTGTCGAAGGCGTCTTGTTCACTTTTCCACATGAAACGTTGATCTTCTCTTGTTAGTATTGTAAGGGGCTCAGCAATCTTTGAAAAGTTTTCCACAAATCTTCTGTAGTATGCACAGAAACCCAAGAAACATCGCACTGACTTTTTGTCTGTGGGTGTCGGGAACCTCGCAACAGCTGCTGTCTTTTCGGGATCTGGCCGAACGCCTTCAGCACTGATGACGTGTCCTAGAAACCGAAGTTCATCGAAGCCGAATTGACATTTTTACGGCCTAATTGTCAAGTCTGCTGCACGAATAGCTTCTAATACTAGTCGCAGGCGCTCTAGATGTTGGTCAAATGTGGTGGAAAATACGACCACACCATCCAATACACTAAGCATGACTGCCATTTCAATCCTGCGAGCACAGAGTCCATCATTCGCTGGAACGTTGCGGGCGCGAAACAGAGGCCGAATGTAAGTGCTTTAAATTCATAGAGGCCATCAGGGGTTACGAATGCTGTCTTTTCACGGTCCCGTTCATCCACCTCTATTTGCCAATATCCACTCTTGAGATCCAGGGAGGAGAAAAACTTTGCACATCGGAGCCGATCTAACATATCATCGATACGCGGAAGGGGGTACACATCCCGCTTAGTTACGCTGTTCCATTTACGGTAGTCAACGCAGAATCGAAGTGTGTTATCTTTTTTCTAAACGAGCACTACGGGAGACGCCCATAGACTGCTGGAAGGCTGAATAATGTCATCACAAAGCATCTCCTCCACTTGCTTCTTGATGATCTCCCTTTCTTTTGGTGAAACTCTATACAAGTGCTGGCATACCGGTCTGGTGGCATCCTCTGTTATAATTCTGTGCTTTGCAACAGACGTGCGTCGTACCTTCGAGGAAGTGGAGAAGCGGACGGAAAAATCCTTGATCAGGGCATATATCTGTTTCTTTTGGGCTTCCGGGAGTCTCAGGTTGATGGTAATTGATCTGTCGACACTCCAGGTTCCTGGCAGGGCAGTTGACGTTGTCGTTAGGCTGCATAATTCGGTCGCTACACAGAAGTAGTGGAAATAGGCAATAGCTGTTCCTTTTGCAATGTGTTGGAATTAATTTCCGAAATTCGTCAGTGCAACATTTGCACGGCCATCGCTTAAGTGAACAAGCCCCCGAGCCACGCAAATACCTTTGTTGAAGAGGAGCTTTATGTTTCCATCCACTATGCCTTCGCGGTCGTAAAATGTTTCATTCTCCACAAGAACCATTACACTGCAGTGTGGCGGCAAAGTTACATCATTAACGACGCGCAGTGCAGCAAGACGTCGCTCCTCTGATGCTTCCACAGGTATAGCTTGTTCTGTCGAGAAAGACACACTGGACCTACGTAGGTTAATTATGGCGCCGTTAGCTTGTAGAAAATCCATTCCCAATATAAGTTCCCGTGAACATTCTGGCAGTACAATTAAGTCAGAAACGTAAGTGAAGCCTTTTATCCTAAGTCTTGCGGTGCATCGGTTAAGGGGCGCAATAAGGTGACTACCTACCATGCGTATCTGTGCTCCAGTCCCCTGTGTCACTTTTTTCAGGTGTTTCGCCATCTTGAAGCTTATTATCGAATAATCAGCGTCGGTGTCGACTAAGGCATTCAGCTCACATCCATCTATTATCAACTGCAAGTCTGATGTAATTGTTTCGTTCCTGCACCTGTTTACTGGAACTATCTCGTCATCGCACTGGAACCGCGTTGGAGGATATCCGTAACTCTGGTTATCAGCGGCCTCACCTCCACAGGTCGCTTGCTTCAGTTTTCCTGGTGTGGGCTTGGTGAACGACGCCTAGGCAATCTTGGAGATCCGCGTGGGCTAGGCCATCGGTAGCGCATGGGCGACTGTGACCGTGGTTGATGTTGGCGAGGAGCAGTGGGGCTTTGGTGTGTGGACAAGTATTCTTCGTCCTCTGCTGGTCGTTCACCGTTTCGGGGGCATGGTGCACTTAAGGGAAAACCCCTTAATCCAGCTTGACGGTACGGGCAGAACCTATACAGGTGACCTGCTTCTCCACAGTGAAAGCACAGAGGCCTGCACTCGTGGTCACGCCAGACGTCACTTTTCCGGGGCCTTTGTTCCACAAAACGAGGTGCACTATGTGCTGAAGGCTGATAGGCAACCGGCGGTTCCAGTAGATGAGGAGCACTGCGTACTGTCGGCGGGTAGGGAACGGTCCTCGCAACTGCTCCACTACTGTGTACCGCGTCGGCAGTGGCTCATGCTCTGGATACCATATGACGTTCCTCAGTTCGTCCCGGACAACGGGACGAACTGATAGTGCAGTTGGAGCCTGAGGTGTCTGCAACTTGTTGAGCTCTTCTCTGATCACTGACCAGACGAGCTCCCACAGGGCTTCCAGGTCGTTAGGAAGGCCTCCAGGGAAGACATGGGCAGGTGTGCAGCTTGCCTCACGGTTGTATTGCCGAGCCCGCTGTTCCAGCGTCTTTTCGATGGTTGTTGCTTCGCATCTGAACTCGGCGACCGTGCGCGGTGGGTTGCAGACGAGAACTGCGAAGAGTTGCTGCTTTACTCCACGTATGAGATGTCACAGCTTCTTATCTTCACTCATGGTTGGATCAGCACGCTTGAACAGGCGGGACATGTCGTCGATGTACATCGCCACGTTCTCGTTTGTGAGCTGGTTCCTGGCTTGAAGTGCAATTTCCGCCTTTTCTTTACGATCCGTGCTGGCGTACGTTGCTAGCAGTTGTCATCTAAATACCTCCCAAGAGGACAAAGGGGTTCGTGGTTTTCATACCATATTTTTGCAAAGTCCTCCAAAATGAAATATACGTTACGGAGCTTGTCTCTCATTCCATACATTGAAGCTCGTTGTAGCAAGCATGTGATAACCCCCAGGCATAGTGTTTGTTCGCCGTCAGGCTCGGTGGCCTGCTAAAGCTCGGCAGGCAACATTAGTCACCGCACCGCAATAAACACCGACGAGCACGGCTGCTCGCCGGTCAGTCATCGTTCAGCACCACCACGCTGCGGAGCGTCCGTCTAACAGAGGGTGCCATAAGCCCTCCCTTGTTCACGACCCGGGGTGGATCGCGACACTGGCGACGAGGATGGCGATGAGTACCCACGGATCGTCCCACGCCGACGCGAGCGGCGAAACACCGCCCCCCGTTGTTGCCGCCATGCCGCTGTACGGAAGGCTCGAGCCGTTCGAGGGAGATGGGTCCACGTGGCAAATTTATGAGGAGCAAGTCCATGTGTTTTTCCAGGCAAACTACACACCTGAGGCCAAACAGCAAGACATTTTCCTGGCCAGCTGCGAGACCCGCGTCTTCAGCCTCTTGCTCGACCTTCTTAAGCCAGCCACGCCGCACATTAGGACGCTGGGTGAGCTGCTCGCCATACTGCGCTCGCATTTTAACCCAGCACCGTCCACACTAATTGAGCGTTTCCGCTTCAACAACCGGAGCCGCCGGGAAGGAGAGACCCTAGGGCAGTTCGTTGCTGCGCTACGAGGGTTAGCAAGTGCCTGCGCCTTCGGGGACCAACTAGACTCGCTGCTCCGGGACCGTTTCGTCTGCAGAATCAACAACCCCGCCGTGCAGACGCGACTCCTGGAACTTCGCGACCCCTCGCTGGACGACGCCGTGAAGGCAGCGCTGGCAATAGAAGCTGCCGCCAAGGACTCGAGCTAGATTTCCCGTGCGACTGGCTCACTGTCGGCGGAAACCACCGTCAACAAGTTGGCGACAAAGGGCAGTACCTGCGGTCGCTGTGGTGGCGCCCACTCCCCCTCACAGTGCCAGTTTTCTCGAGCACAATGCCTTACGTGCAGGAAAACTGGGCACCTGGCACGTGTATGCCGAAGGGGGAGGACGAATAGCAAACAGCAGCAGCAGCCTGATTCAAGCCCAGGTACCAGACAAGCCCGCGGCCAGGGTAGCTGTCGCAAGCGTATGCGGCGGGGGCGTGCGGCAGCAGGCTCAAGTTCTTCCGCGGCCAGGCTCCACGTCGTGGCCGAGTACCCGCCGATTTTTTACATGCGGCACACACGCTTTGTACCGTCGTTTGTGCCACCATACATGCTGACCGTCAAAATCTGTGGGCACCCCATTTCCATGGAGCTGGACACAGGGGCCAGCGTGTCAGTAATGGCCGGGAAACTCTTCAAGTGTACCTTCCCCGGCGTGTCCATCAAGGCTTCGGGCGTGATCCTGCGCAGCTATTCCGGGCAACTCGCCCAGGTCCAGGCACAGGTCAGCATTCGCTTTGGCGACAGGGAGGCAACCCTTCCCCTTTACTTAACGAAGGGGTCGTCGCCGACGCTGCTGGGCCGAAACTGGATTCATGCACTGGGTGTTCGTCTGCCAGAGTACCAGGAAGCCAGCCTGCATATGGTGCAAGACGTCCCCAGCCTCCTGACCCAGTTCAAGTCCCTGTTCCAGCCAGGGGTGGGCACATTTGCCGGCACGACGGCTGGCATCTATGTACCGAGGGAGCCCGGCCATGTTTTTTCAGGCCTCGCCCACTGCCGTTTGCCCTGAAGGACGGGGTCACCCAGGAGCTGCAACGGTTACAGTGAGAGGGCATCCTGGTGCCTGTAAAGACATCTGAATGGGCCACTCCAATCGTGCCAGTCCTCAAGCGAGATGGCAATGTCAGGATCTGCGGGGATTTCAAAGTTACCATCAACCCCGTCGCTACCGTCGAGAAGTACCCGCTGCCCCGGATTGAAGATCTCTGGTCAGTATTGTCCAGTGGACAGAAGTTTACCAAGTTCGACCTCAGGGATGCTTACCAGCAGCTGGTGCTCCAGGATGCCTCCCGGAAGTATGTCACTATATCGACAACTTTGGGACTCTTTCAGTACACACGCTTACTGTTTGGCGTGGCCTCGGCCCCAGCCATATTCCAGAGGGAGATGGACAACCTCTTCAGGGGCATGAGGCACGTGGCAGTGTACTTGGACAACATCCTGGTTACTGGCAGCGACGACGAGGACCACCTGCAGAACCTGCACAACGTCTTGGCACGACTACAGGACGCTGGCCTCAAGCTCAAGCTGGAAAAGTGTTTTCCTAGCCCCCAGCGTTGAGTACTTGGGACATGTCATTTCCCAGGCAGGCCTAGCCCTGGCTCTTCGCAAAGTTGATGCTGTGCTCAAGGCACCTAAGCCCCAGAACAAGAAGGAGCTTCAGAGCTACCTGGGCCTCATCAACTTCTACAGGAGTTTTCTGCCGAACCTGTCGCAGCATCTACAGCCGCTTCATCTTCTCTTTCGAGATGATCAGCAATGGGTCTGGAAGAAGGAGCAGGACCGGGCCTTCCAGCGCAGCAAGGAGCTAATCACCAAGGCTCCAGTGCTGGTGCATTTCGATCCTACTAAGCCTGTCGTCCTTACTGTAGATGCGTCGCCGTACGGTGTGGGAGCATCCTGGCACACCGGGACAAAGATGGCCAGGAACGCCCTGTGTCGTTTGCTTCTCGACGGCTTCATGCTGCAGACCAACGTTACAGCCAGCTGGACAAGGAAGGTTTAGCCCTCATGTTCGGTGTCGAACGCTTCCACCAGTATCTGTGGGGCCGGAAGTTCGAGGCGGTCACGGACCACAAACCGCTGTTGCAGCTGCTGGGGCCTGACAAAGCAGTTCCTGTGCAGACGTTGCCTAGAGTGGTACGCTGGGCCTTGAGGCTGGCGGCTTACAGTTACCAGCTGGTTTACCGTCCGGGAAAGGACCTGGGACCTGCTGATGGCCTGAGCCGCCTGCCCCTGCTAGAGGTGCCTGATGCTGTTCCAGAACCTGCTGAAGTGTTCATGCTGGAACACACGTACCCGGAGGCGCTTTCCAGATCTGCGGTATCTCAAGCGACCAGCCGGGACCCAGTCCTGTCTCAGGTGGTCAAGGCGGTGTCCCATGGAGAGGAATTGGCACAGCAGGCCTATAGCCACAAGGCCACTGAGCTGAGCTTGCAGCAGGGCTGCCTACTGTGGGGTTCGAGGGTGGTGATCTGACAAAGCCTCCGGTCCAGGTTTCTGCAGTTGCTGCACGCGGGTCATCCAGGGATAGAAAAGACTAAGATGGTGGCCCGGTCCCATGTTTGGTGGCCTGGCCTGGACCAGGACATTGCTCACTTGGTGCAGAGCTGCCAAATCTGCCAGAAGCATCAGCGAGCCTCGCGTCATGTGGAGATCACCCCCTGGCCATTCCCACAGAGACCCTGGTCCTGCCTACATGTGGATTTTGGGGGACCCTTTAAGGGCCATTACTTCCTGGTGGTGGTGGACGCCTTTTCGAAGTGGGTAAAGGTTCTACCTGTCACCACTCCATCGCAGGCGCGACCATCGCAGCTCTACGACAGGTCTTTGCCGCCCAGGGGTTGCCGGATGTCGTCGTGTCCGACGATGGTCCTGCTTTCGCCAGCACAGAGTACATGGCCTGGCTGACGAAGAACGGAATCCGCCGGATCATGGTTCTGCCGTAACACCCTGCTTCAAATGGTGCAGCCGAGCGGGTGGTGCAAACCATCAAAGACAAGCTCAAGAAGAGCCAGACTGGGGATTTCCGGACGCAGATTGCCCGGATACTATTTCAGTACCGGACCACGCCCCACGATGTCACTGGCCGTGCCTCCTGTGAGCTCCTGCGGGGTCGGATGGTCAAGACACCCTTGGACGTCTTGCATTCGGACCTCCGATCCACAGTGCTCTTGAAGCAGCTGAAACAGAAGCTGGCTGCTGACCATGGATGCCGTCCCGGGCCTTTGCCAGAGTCTGGAGCTCCAGTTTTTGCCAGGAACTTCCGTCCTGGCCCACCCTGGTCTGCCGGACAGGTGGTGTCTCCTGCCAGCACCTCATCGCTGCTCGTGTGCATGCCAGACGGGGCCATGTGGCACAGACACGCTGACCATGTCAGGCCTCGCCTCGGGACCTGGCCAGCACCCTCGACTGCCACTTCTAAGTTCCAGCCCACAGGAGGACTAGCGGCAACACCAGTCGCTTCCAGTGGAGCACCACCCACCTCGGAGGCGGCAACCGTTGCCAGTGGTGCGGCACCCATTGGACCGGTGTCGAGCCCGGCACCACTCACAACCTCCATCCAGAGGATCCGACCACTACGGACCCTCTGGATGGAGTGAGGCTGGCTCAGGCAGCACCCGGCATTGCCACACCCGACCCATCAACACCGGTGCCCAGGCGGAGTACTCGACGGCGGAGGCCACCGGACCGTTACTCGCCTGGATAGCAGGCACCGTCGACCCAGCTAGAGTGGAGGCAGAGCCTCGTATTTAAAACATGGACGTTTGTTATTTCTTTAACAAACAAACTGGGGGTAAGGGGGTGTAGCAAGCATGTGACGCCCCCCAGGCATAATGTTCGTTCGCCGCCAGGCTCGGCCTGCTAAAGCTCGGCAGGCAACATTGGTCACCGCACCGCAATAAACACCGACGAGCAGCACGGCTGCTTGCCGGTCAGTCATCGTTCAGCACCACCACGCTGCGGAGCGTCCGTCTAACAGAGGGTGCCACAAGCCATCCCTTGTTCACGACCCGGGGTGGATCGCGACACTCGCAACTCTCTCGAACAATTCCAACCAATCTTCCACGTCTTCGAATGAGTCGCCATGCAATGTTGGCGGCTTGCGAGGTTGGCTTACGACTAGCTGTGCCGGTGTTACCTGGGTAGTCATTGTGGCGGCGTCCGTTGTCCGAGTTTCTCTTGGCATGAAGAGAAGAGGGCCGAATTCGGGCGAGTCACCTCGAAGACGGCGGCTGGTCCTCTGGTGTACAGGTGTCAGTTCCACGGGATGGACTTGCTGGTTGTCAGGGCTACGCTGACTTTCGTTCATGGGGCTTCGACTCATACCCCGCACCTCCACCAGAAATGCAACAATGTTAATAAAACAACGATATTTATTAAGGGCCAACTTGTGCCCACAAGTAAAAGTCACTGCGGTCATGAAGAAATCCCCCGCAGTCGCGTTCTCAAAACTGGCCTCGAACCATCTTCCTCTTTCTCCTCGCATGACACCTCGTGCGCGTGGCGCATGCGAGCCGGGTCCAACTGGCTGCCCGTGCCACGAAGATCGCTGCCTGTTGTTGCTGAACAACACCGCGGTACGGCGTGCACAGTGTCTAATACAAAGGGCGCGCAACTTGAATGTCACCAAATTTGTCGCGGTAATATGAACCTGCATATAGTACAATGTGAAATTTTTGGGATGCGAAATGGAAAAAAATGTTTTATCTGCGTATAATACGAGTTAGGAAAACTCGAGGAAAACATTTATTTAAATTGCACTCCCCACTTCAATCACTGTCTTCCTCAGCTGCGCTCTCTTCGGATAGTTCTTTGCTGGACATATCTTCCCAGACGTACTCGTCCTCTGTGCCATCGAGCGCGTTTGAGATGCCGCACTTTTTGAATGCGCGACACACAAGGTCCTCTGGTATGCTGGCCCATGCGTCCACAATCCACTTGCATAGCGCGGCTGGCGAAGCCTGTTTCAGCAGCCCGGTCGGCATCACTGCAGGCTCACCAGAGTGCATCCAATCTGCGTAACACCGCTTGACCACGTCCTCGAACAGCTTGTTCACACAAACATCTAAAGGCTGCAGCTGAGACAGTCATCCCACCCAAGATAATGACGAGTTCAGTGCCGGATTCACGCAACAGCCTCTTCAATGGGTCGGCCAAATGGCAACAAAATTCGTCCAGCACGAGGATGGACGGGAACGAGAACAGTGCGCCGGGCCGCCTACACCAGACAGACTTCATCCAGTCAAGCACAAGATCCTCGTTCATGCAGTCTTTCTCACGGCATCTCACGACCACATTTTTTGGGAGCTCCTCACCTTTAGGCACTGTCTTGCGCTTGAAGACGTCTAGTGCGGAAGCTTGCGTATGTCTGCCGTGCACAACAACATGACGGGAACTCTCGTTTTCTCGTTGCCAGTGGACCGGACATAAACTTGTTTAGAGCCCTTTTCGTGCACGGTGAGGGGTGATGGCATGTCCAGATAAACCAGCGTTTGGTCAGCACTGCTGATTTGCCCTAGCTGGAAGTTCTTGGACTTGCGCAGAGAGATAACGTGGCGCTGGAAAGCCACAAGCAGCTCTTCGAACGATTCGGGCAGCTTTTCCAAAATCTGTTTGCATTGTGCACACAATCCGATTAGACATGGTTCTGTCGCTGTAGAATTTGCGACACCATTCAGGAAAGTTCCGATACGTGTAGGCCTGTTGTAACACTGAGCATTAACTTTGCAACAGTGGTTAGCCGGTGAAAAACAGTCACCGGCAAAAGGACAGACACTATATGCTGGCCATTATTATGCCATGTGTAGTGCCCGATGTGGCTTTTGCTCTCATTAAAGGCAGCAGTAAGGGGAACATGACTCAACATGCGCAAGAAGCCAGAATGCCAACAGGGAATCTGCAATTGCCAACCAAAACTTCCCAGTGAGGTGACAATGTTAGCCTTGCTCCTTGAACCACTGGTGGTAGGCTTTTCAAGCAGCTGAAATATGGCAGAACCTCGTTGATACAACACTGTTTTGTACAAAACGGGCCCCACCAGATCTGCGCGCATCGGTGTCTCATGCTGCAATTATTTGCGCAACACTTCGCATTATGAAGTTGTCAACTACAGCTGAGTTGAATTTTTTAGTGACTTCGGATCATGTCTTCCCATGTAGTAAGGTTGTTTTTTTGTTGCATTTCTTTCGAAAAAAAAAATGAACAAGGTTATACTGTATTCCTTTCCCAGTATAATGCACCAGACAGCTTCTGTAGCTAAAGACAAAGCCAGGGCTCAGACAATTGACTTACCTCCTGTGGAGTACCCGATGGCATAGACAATCCTACCGGCCAGGTACACTAGTCCGGAGCAGGCAGCGAATTTCTGTACAGTAAAAAAAATCCACATCACTTGCCAGATCGCACTACTCTTGCACAGTACGACCACCTCAACGAAACAATCAGCCAACACTCAATCACCCACTGGGTGAGGCATACCGGGCATTCCATTCACGTGGCATTGTCCGCTAGCTGATGCCTGTGTCACACATACACCCATGCAACAAATGTACAATTCTACCTCAGTGCCTTGCATCCCAAGACTGTACAAAATGCCTTAAATGTTACTTTCAGGTTTGCCTACTGAAGAAACAAAAATACTATCACCACGCGACCAAGGTGTACTATCATGGACATGTTCCATTTCAAAGATGATAAAAGTGTGATAAAAGGTGATAAAAGGTTCTGCAAAAATGACAGTGTCAGCTCACCACTGCACTTAATTTGATGAGCATGCAACATGTACCCTGAGTTATCGTCCTCAGAGGCAATCCTTACCTTCCCTTTTAAAGAAAAAAAGACTAGTTACTTCAGTGGCTGTACAGAATTGCATTTTTCTGTACTGTTTAGCTACTGTTAGTTAAATATATTTAATGTAACGGTATTTAGTGTTTATAATACTATTTTTGTATTAGATCTGTACATGGCAGCAACCTTTCTTGACAATCAAGGTAAAGCTATGATGGTAAAGCTTCTTGCACAGGTGTCACTTTGCCAAGCAGCTGAAACTATTGGGCTTTCTGGCACCCCTGCTTTTCTTTTTTTTGTGTGTTTTGATTGATATCGACACTCACAAAAAAAGTGCTTCACATGGAAAGGAACTTTGTGGTGGCAGAATGGTTGAGCATCTGCCTCGTATGTTGGAGGTGCGGGGTTCAAATCCCAGTACCACTTTGAACGGACCAGTTTTTCCTATGGGTAGAGGTGTACCGCAGCCTAGCACTTGGCGACTTATTGAAGCTCTCATCTCGAGAGGGGGCCCCTTATAGATTCAAACCATTGAAAGCAAAACATCACCTTTCTTGTTTTTTTCCCGAGTATTGATAAATGAGATTTGAAATATCTGCACCTAATAGATGAAGGATACACAGGAGACAACATTCATGCACAAAAGCAGATGTCTACTTGGCCTGTATTGTATACAAAACCCTACCTTGCCAGGCTGGCCAATCACCAGTAACACAGTGACCAACCAGGGCTGGTATTATTGATCATTCGCTTTTGGGGATGCAATCACTTTTGCGAATTCGGCACTTGTGAGACAACATTCCTGGCATACTGTCCACCATAGAAGCTGATTCATCCAATGAGTGTTGAGGTTTACCAAGAAAGTGATCATATCCCACAAAAGTGAAGGATCAAGAATGCTACCCCAGCACAGAACAACTTGAAAATTAGTGCAGTGAATGAGGTATTTGTGCCTACACGTAACAAATTCATCAGGGCAGAGTTCACTGACACCACCATGACTCAATACCATGACACGCAGGTAATATGAGGTATATACATGGCTTGCGCACAGTCAGCTCCTATTCATAAGGAATTGCAGCATAGCACATACAGCGGAACCTCGTTCGCACGTTCTGGAAGAAACCGCAAGAGAAAACGTACTAACCAGCAAACATACGATCCGAAATAACGAAACAAATTTTACAGACTTTATTATTGTTCGTGTATACATAACGCGAAGCATCGGGCTGATCGTTGCGGCAAAAGACGCCATCGCACGTCGGACTGGTAGTGTTCCGGTGGCCCGAGACGCATTTTGTTGTTTTCCTATTGTGCATTGATTTAGGAGGGTGACGGGAAACAGAAATGAAATCGAGCTGGCAGGCGTCGCCAGATGCCGCCGTAGTAAAACGTGAGGCCCACGTTGCGGCGCCTGCAGCAGGGAACAGCGCGCATTTGGATTATCCCCTACTAAAAGGGTGCAATACGCTACCTATGGCACTGCGCATCATGCGCTGTAAAACAGATAGGTAGGTGAAGATGCTTATCGCAACAGGTTTGGCAGCGACAGCTGTCAATGCGGCGTGCGACGACCCGGCCGGAGATTTGCTGGTACCAGTATAAGAAACTGTGCGTGCCGGCGTTTTCACGGGAGACGGGCAGGCAAGTATTGCGGTGAAGCTGCCGAAGCAGGCAGCTAGGTATATACTGTTCTAGATCGCGCACCTCGCGCATTTTATTGTTTACATTGGATCTAGCGGCCGGGAAACGTATCATACGATTGCAGTTTGGCAACGTACTAAACGTTGGTGCCGAAAAATCTTGTTTTCCGGGAACGTATGAACCGGCAAAAAATGAGCGTAACTCTACTGGGTCATTTTTTGTTGTTCTCGATTGCGAATCTTGGCACAGGGAAACGTACGTAACGGAAACATACCAACGATGTTCTACTGTTCGATGCTCTACTAAATGTTCTATTGCCAACATGTAGTTAAGATCAGGTACATGTGAATCCTCTTGAAACTCCTTGGCAGAGAAGTAATGTGTTCCCACAGCTGAGACGGTAACAACACTACCTGGCATGTTTCAGGTATTGTGCTTCGACATCCTGGCCTCAGCAGCCACTTACAGGTCTGCTACATATTGATCCCCTGTGCATTCAGCACCCGGGTGTTGAACCAAGCCAGAATAGAATGGAAAAGCAGAGCTGATCTCTTATATTTAGCTGAGCCGGAACCAAACCAATATTTTTTCTGCCATTTTGGAACCAAACCCTAATTCGTGAAGGACCGTTTCGAACTGGTTCAACCACAGGATCACCACAGGCCAGGGTTTGGAAATTTTACAAGAGTAGATAACCCCTCTTGCATCAATTCTGCATAGCATGCAGAGCAGAGCGTTGCCACTGAAAGTCATGTAGCTTGCCACAGGGATATTCTTGGCTCACGCCTAATCTGCTCAACTGTACACTGAGTGCATGGTCAGCACACATTGTTCAGACAGAATGTCTCCAATGCTGCGTCATTGTGGAAGACGCTACTTATACTCGGGGCATCTGCTGTTTTCAGGAACGGCAGCGCACTAGTTGTGCTGTCCTATACAGTTACTGTTGCCGACCGATGATTTGGACTCCAGAGGAACCATCAAAGGTCTGAATAATCAGGAGTTCGAAATACCAAATTTGTTTAAAAAAAAAAAATACGAGTCTATTCAAAAATTAGCCAAAAAAGGTGTGCGGTATTCTCAAATCGTCACTTTCGGGGATACCTTAATTTTACATGACT
The DNA here is from genome assembly GCF_023375885.2 of Dermacentor andersoni. Classification (NCBI taxonomy): domain Eukaryota; kingdom Metazoa; phylum Arthropoda; class Arachnida; order Ixodida; family Ixodidae; genus Dermacentor; species Dermacentor andersoni. Next base: position 150,073,326 of record NC_092819.1, on the reverse strand, counting down.
AGCGTTAGACACATCAGTGTCAAGCATGCCATTGCAATGCAGAAATGCTGTGGCACATCTGCACGTCACGAAAATGAAATTATCTTTGAAAGTGATCGTTCAGGAATACTGCCCAAGTGTTTAAATGTATTGCTGCATGCACATATGCTTGTCTTTGGTGCAGACATCCCACATTTTCAAGCAATGCCTTTTCCCTGCCTTTATACCTTTTCGCGCTTCGTCAGTGGTGAAAGCGATGCTCCACATGCATCATCAACGGGTTCAGCCGGTCCTGAATGGTGGATTAGAGTGGCACACAATCAAGTAGGAGGCATTGCTACAAAATCACAGCCCCTGTGTCAACTATTGTCATGCTGTCACTACAGATAGAGAAGGTACAGTCAAGACATGCACCGAATCTTCATCAATGACTATGATTGTCTAGGCCTTGTCAGTTTCGGTTTCAAGGAAGCCATGGCTAAGGCTATGGCCTCAAACTTGCAGGAATTCACACCAGGCCCCCTGCCAGTGCATAAACAACACAGCCCGTAATCTATATGATACCACATGCAGCTGCATACATGAATGCGCGATTGCCACAATAAGGCTACATGAGCAGCTTGGTGAGAGGCACAAGAGGACGTGACCTGGAAGTCTGAGGTGATCAAGCTGCTTCAGTTTTGGGAATCCTGCCAGCATACCATTCCTTAAAGCGTAGTGGCAAGGTGTACCCACATCAAACCACAGCATGAACATTACGCCTGGGCTCTCACTCTGACAGCCTGTATCAAGAGTGTGAGGCTGTAAGGTCGCACATAGTTTTCCACAAAACAAGTTACAATGTCTTTTTGGCAGCACAGCCCTTTAAGAGAAGCCAAGCTCGGGCAGGGGACTGTAGGATTCCTTTCCTCTCTTTTAAACCTTAACTGTTAATGTCCCTATTTTGCTCCTACCATGTTCGTTCCCAACAAGGTGAGATTTCCTAAAACCCTACTTCAGAGTGTTTCTGTATCCAAGCCATGCTGACATGTTCACAATGTAACCGCAAATTGAGGTAGCACCCTCACTCACCAGTGCTAAAGGCTTGTTCTCAAATTGCATGAATGACAGCCTATAGCACTCACCGGATACTCTAATCCACCGAGGAACAGCAGCATCAGGAACTGTGGGTAGTTCTCAAGGCTGCACAAGACAAGAAATGGCACCAGATAAGTTAGGTATGAGATTTGTAAATATGATGTTGGACAGAACAGAAGTCCTGCTCTTTCTGGGCTACTCCAAGACACTGTTATTAAATACTTCTTTTTCTAACTTACATTAATTATCTTCCCGCTAATATTTCTTGTAGCCTATGTTTTTTCACAAGCAAGTTTTTGTGTGGTTCATCATTAAATCTTTAATGATGACTTCCCATCACTACAAGATGATGAACAACACAGCTGCTGATGTCAATGAAGGTATCAAATTGTTCTTAGTTTAATTTACTCACAAAAAGTATTTAGGTCCACCAAAGTACACTACCTGCAGGACTTCAATACCTTCTGCCAACACATCTAAGCAGCTTGGCACCTTTCCATATTCTTTCTTCGTCCTCTCACATAACGGCTACCTCTAACAAAGCCAACCACACGATTGGTTACTTTCACAGGAACTTGCACTTTGTTCCCCTCTCTGCAAGATTACTAGCTTATATATCTAACAAATGTCCAAAATGAGTGGACCAACATCACTCTAACTTGTCTAAAACATTTGAAGCAGTTCAGAATCGCGTGGCTATACTTAAATTGCCCGCATCTCACCAGCATTTCCAGATGTAAACTGAAAGCACATCTTGCTAACCTACACCCAAGGCATCTTAATTTAGCATGCACATTCACCACAACTTTTACCATTGCTTTTTTATAGCCTCGTTAACTTTGCCAGCCCACCGTCTGTCTTGCTGCATAAATATGCAAAAGCTGTCTACCCAGTGCCTGCACAGACTGTTGCTTACCATGGCCCCCCCCCCCCTCCCCTTTTTTTTTGAGAGCTGCGCAAGACTGGAACGCTCTTCCAGAAACACTGTGCATCACTTCAGCCTGCATGCTTTCAATGTTGCCATCAAATTAGCAGTAAATAATGGCCCTTTACCCTTGCAAAACCATGTGCTTGGGCCACTTAAGGACTTCATAAATAGAAAACATGTCAAATAAGTTCAGGCATCGCCATACTAAAGATAAAATGGCCATGATGACACTGAAAACTGGACAGCACAGAAGCCATGACATTCATCTAAGCAAAGGGTATGCACGAGCGGAAGAACAGATTTTGTAAATTTCTGGCAACTTGCAAAAGCCTGGTGTAGGTGTTATTCCAGACATTAAAATCCCGTCATATCGTTCAATTCTGCAGTGTTGGTGTTTTGAGCCAAATAGGGAGGGTGAGCCAATCAAAGATGACAAGATGGTGAATTTGACAATGTCATGGAATCTGAGTGGCCAGAATGGCATCCCTGGACTAATGCTTCCCGAGAAAGGTCACCCTGGTAGAATTTCTCAATTCTGATTATGTTTTTTTTTTCTTCTTGCCAACCCAAAATGAAAATGGAACTGCCGTGCTGCAGCATCTTGGCAACGTCACGCTGTGCAGCTTATCTACACTGCGCGCAATGCTCCAATATACAAAATAAACGACAATGCACTTACAAATTCTGGTGCGATCTCTGGATGCAGTTGAAGGCGATGTTGGTGTCCGAGTACATGGTTGGGTACTGCGAAGCAAGAAAAACGGCAGCCAGGATTAAATGCGACTGCCTCTCAAATTAGCTGTAGAAATTCTGAGTTTTTAAGTGATTATGATTACAATCTGATTATTAGGCATGCCGTAGCGAGGCACTCCGGATTAATCTTTACCACCTGGGACTCTTTAATATGCACCCAATGCATGGCACACTGATGCTTTTGCATTTCAGCCCCATCGAAATGTGGTTGCCGGGATTCGATCCCACACCCTCGGTCTCTGTAGCGCAACGCCATAGCCATGAACGACACCACCACGGTAGGTAGGATAGCTGTTCAGACTCGTAATGCAACTTGAGGAAAAATTAAATTATGGGGTTTTACGTGCGAAAACCACTGATTATGAGGCACGCCATAGTGGAGGACTCCAGAAATTTTGACCACCTGGCATTCTTTAATGTGCACCTAAATCTAAGTACAAGGGTGTTTTCGCATTTTGCCCCCATCGAAATGCGGCTGCCGTGGCCGGGATTCGATCCCGCGACCTCGCGCTCAGCATCCCAACACCATAGCCACCGAGCAACCAAGGTGGGTTGGAGGTGAAATTAAGCAAACACTTTATTGCAATACCATTTATGCCAGCCAGTGTGCTCCAAGTGCCGATGTTAAGGATTCGTTGCAAGTCAAATCCGCTATGAATGCACCATGGTTGTAAAGAAACTGCAAGAAAGCGTAACCTCTTTATGCGCTTAGTAGGCAAGTTTACATGCACATCATCATACAGCACATTTCTCCAACTTTTCTCAAGAGAATCACAAGAATAAGCTATTTATTCTATGAAGTCATTACCATAATGGAGTATGTTCCTACTGATGAAACAACACAAAGAAAGACAGGCACAACAAAGCGCTTCATTGTGCCCATTTTTCTTTTTTCACCAGCATTCAGCATGCTCCATTATGAACATCACCAACCAGTTCAATGCCACGCGATACTAGTGTTAACCAGCCACCAAGCAAATGTTCCAGTGGTTGCACTACACCTGTGCAAGTGGCTAGGCTCGCGACTGGCAAAAGTGGTGGCGATCCATTGCTATTCCACCGTATTTACGTCCACATAAGACAACACTGGAGGTACTCCATAAGCACATGCGCTTATCGCACACGCGCACATGCGCTAAAAGACAGACCAATACAAGGTCTCCAGTTGCGGTGATATCGCACCTGTCATGTAAAGCAAATGAAATGTACATCTATGGCTCACATGAGGAGAGCTCTCGAACAAATGACTACTTACGGAGAAATCCTCGAATACTACCGAAATGCTCACTATAAACACCCTCCTCCTGACAAATCATTAAACGAACACCAAGCAAATACATGGAGACTTCTACAAACAAGCACCTTCCATATGCCACTACTCATGCACCAAATACACTCGGAAGCATTCTCATCCCACTGTAAGACACGTGCAGACCTCCATCGCATTATATGGGCATGCCCATCAGCTCCAACAACATTAGACACAGTATAAACCACAATGCTCAAGTAAAAGCCCCTAAGCAGTGGGAGGCTATGCTGCCCAGCGAATGCCCAGAAGACCAGCTCTGGGCTGTCCGTCCGGCGGAGGACGCCGCTACAGTGCAAGGCCTGGCCTGCATCTGATTGAAAGGGGAGCTTCACGTGGCTAGCTCCCCAGCCTCTCCGTTCTCCTTTCAAACTCAGCAAGGACTTTTTTTTTTTTTCAATACCCATGTTTTATCTCTCTCTCTCTGTCACTAAATATTTCAAACGAAGCCATAGGTGGCTTGGAGTGAAGCCCACTTCATTTTCTGCCTGCTGTACTGTTTCCTGCCTATTGTTGAAAAAGTTCTCGCAAAATATTCTTTCTTTTTGTTGATTATGTTTATTCTCGATGTGTCCTGCACATCTATACAAAATAAACATTTTCTTTGGGTATTCATATGTGCAGTTCACATACCTGCGAACCCTCCCGATTTGCTCGGGAGACTCCCGATTTTTTTACTGAATTTTTCGATTGTACGATCGCTATCTTATATCTCCCGAAAAGTGGTGTCTGTTTGCACAATAATGGTTTTTGCTAAAGCGGCACCACAGAATCTACAGCCACATCGTAATCGTCAGCATCACCAACAACGGCAGCACTAGCACCATCGGTATCATCAACTAAGCAGCCGACTACAGCGCCTAGTAAGCCAACCAAAGCCAGAGCCAATGTAGTTCTTGTATTTCATGCATGCCTTCCTCCATGGTGCATCTTGTTGCTGCTGCGTGTGTGTATGATTAGTGTTGGCAAAGCCATCTGTGTGCAGTGCACCGTGTAAAGTTAGAATTCTTGCGTGCTTGATGCCATGGCACTATCAAAGCCGAAGAAAAGGTATTTGCAGAAGTTATTGCTAACTTATATTTCTGAGTTTCCGTGCTTTTTGACGTCAAGAAAAGGAGAACATTTTGCATATTGTAGAACGTTTGGATGCGACATCAGTGTGTCTCACGGTGTCAACGGCAACTTGAAACCGCAGGTTTCCACGGCTAAGCATCACAGCTATGTTCGCACCGTTGGGCAGTAAGGCAACATAGTGAACTTTCTGTGGAACAAGTGCAACGACAGTGTCATACGTGTGGAGTGCCTGCTTACAGGATTCCTCGTCGAACACAACCTACCCCTTAGTGCCAGCGACTACGTTGGACCTCTTCTACAGAAAATATTTCCGAAATGCGATGAGGCGAAGCCAGTGGCATAGCAACGGGGGGGGGGTCATATACGTCTGAAGACACCTTTCTTTCCGCCGGCTTGACTGGGCGAAAATGGCAAAGAATGCTCCGGTATCCAGTAGCCCGAGCTCATGTACCCGATGCATTGCACCGCAGAATTGTCAGCTGCAGCTCTATCAACAACCCACGAAATAATTCCACGAATGTGCAGGATAAAAAACTTAATTCGCAAAATGGTTGCTAAACTACTCGCCTTAGTGGAACGTTTCATGTGGGGTGCGCTCGTGCCGTGCATTCATGCTGGGAGCAGGTGTCGCTAAGCATACAGTCAGGCGTTGTGAGGCATTCTTGGGTCCCTCTTCCATTCAGATCGCTTAGCAAAGAGGAACAAAGAAAGCAGCAAGAAGGCGTGCAACGAGCATGCCAAGCGCCCGCGTTTACGGCGAAGTGTTCGTTGAGAGCGATGTTGCATCGCGGCCTTTTCATTCTTTTTTTTTTTTTTTTTTTTTTTTTTAATGGTGACGCCAAGAATCACGCGCAGCGTGCTTTATTCTGTTCCCAATCTTGTGGTGGTACCGCAGCTTGGATAATCACGTTTGTCCATATAGCAGCAAATAAAAACAAGGCTTTATTGATCCGAATGAAGAGAACTCGTAATTGTCAAAGCATTGGCACCCGCGAAGCAGGGAGGCAGGTGGCGTTTTCTAATAGGGTGGGGAGATCAGTGTCACTGACACACAAGTTAATTTTCATTTTCGTTCAGGGCTGCCCACAGCCAAAATAGTGCGCGCCATAGTACCTAGGACGATTTTTGTGAAGTTGTTGCTGGGCAAGATATGAATGTCGAGCTTCAATTTTGCAAATACAATATTGCCGCTCAAATTGGTAATTAATACTTTATAAAGATATTTTTGTTACTCGTGACATGAGCCATATTTTCCACGATGCCGCATTTCTAATGGCTGCCAAGCCTTACAGTCTGACAGAAGATGTGCACACATGCGCTTATCACAAGTTATCAGTGCAGCACCCCGTGTTGTTTGGCGCAGAAAAAACAGCGTGTATACCTGCTGCATTCGCGATCTCTGGGAAAGAAAGCGAAGGAGAGGGGGACCCGGGGGACGTGCGCAGTATCCAAGGCGGATGTATTGGTGCTAAAACCCGGAAATTATCGATATCCTCGCCTTCCTCGACTACACCTGGAGGGGAAGGGGGGGGGAGTTGACAGAAGACCTATGGGCCCCGGGTGCCAGATGACCTAGCTACGCCACTGGGCAAAGCGCTATGGATGTAGATGCCACTCTGAAACGCAACTATGAAGAATGCGGAGGTGGCCAACCTGAAATTTATTTCACAGGCATCTCTCTCGAGTCTCCGTTTCTTTATTCAGAGTTTCCCTCAGCTGCTGCCCCGAGATTCCAATGAATCTGCTGAAGACGCTCTAGATGCTCTCAAAGCTGAGTTTGCCACACTACAGGCGTATAGTCTTCCAGAGGACATTCTCAATGAAGAAAGATGGGACACGCAGTGGTCTATGGTTGGAAAAATGAAAAACACTGATGGAAAACATGTTTCACCGAGTTGCTAAGGCGATTCTGGATTTACTTGTGATACCGCATAGCAATGCAGAGTGTGAGAGGATTTTTAGCATGGCGCGAAAACTAGGACTGAGTTCCGCTTATCAATGTGCAACACAACCCTCTAACACCTGCTGCTAGTGAAGGGCCATCAGTCTGGACCACGTTTTGAGTAAAGCTACCCCCACAAATTTTTGAAGTGAGCAATCTATGCTACTGCAAGGTGCTGCAAAAGGACTCATCAAACACTACCTTAAGGTTATGAGACACACCATAGTGGGGGACTCCAGTAATTTGGACCACCTGGGTGTTTTTGCATTTTGCCCCCATTGAAATGCGGCCGCCATGGCCAGGATTTGATCCCATGACCTCGTGCTCAGCAGCCCAACACCATAGCCACTAAGCAACCATGGCTGGTGTCCCCAAACCTAGTTTTCAAGGAATTCAAGAAGCACACTTATCTTCAAGGACTCTTAAGGGCCTGTGGGAGGCGGTGCCATGGTTTATTTAGGCCGGCCAGCCATTGTGCCACGGGATCTCTGGAGCGGCTGATACCATGGCCGCTACGTGTACCCGAGTCATCTTCACTGGCTCTGGAGGCAATAGTCACACCGCTACAGGCCCTTCAATGTCTTTTTCCATATTCATATGTTCTCAATGATTCTAAGGCAATGTACGAACCCTGCTGCAATTCTCGTGTGTGTGTGTGCGTGTGCGTGTTGCCAATTACTTTGGTGCTAATAGTAGGGGACGAAGTAGCACTTGACAGCAATGGGATTAGGGATTCTTGCTCTGCTAAGTGGACAGCTATGCTGCTCCGAAAGCTGAGCAGCATGGATGAGAGGTTATCAGCTCAAGTAGCCAATCGCGCACCCCCCTTCAGCAGGTGACAGCACGTCCGACTCAGTGTCCTATCCGACGTGCAGCCATAGTAGTAACCGACGAACAACTAAAGCTGCTTGCACAATTTTCCGATCAGTTCAACAAAAATCCCAGATATCAAAAACTGGACCCGCCATCCTTCAGACACGTCTCGCATCGTACCACTCTGCATGGTACAATCTTACGCCCGATACCACACGAAATGATAAATGGCTGTGAGAACATGCCGGAACCTGACAGGACCTGTTGCAAACATGTTTGAGGAAGCTGTTGGGTAATTTTGGGTGTCAACATATTTCTGCTGGGTGGAGGGGAGCTGGGCAGAACATTATTCTTCAGTTTCGTTGGGGGTGCATGTGGGCACTGCATGACTTGGCACTATATGGAAAAAGGATGGAAGGGGTGATCATGGTACAGGAGGAAATATTGGGGGATCAGTCGCCCCTTTCGGCCACTTTTAGAGCTGCCTCTGGCCATTGGTTATAGATAGGGCTGTGCGAATATTCGAAAATTTCTAATATTGCCAAATGTTATATTTGGCAAACATCCACCCGCTATGAACGGGTGGATGTCTGATTTTCCCTTTATATTTTGAATATTCGTATTTGATTCAAAAACAAGGTATTTGAAAATTTTTGAATATTTGACCGGATACAAATATTTGAAATGAATCGAATATATTACTGGTTGCAGGGTGTCTACCAAGTTGACACTTCCAAATTCCCTGAGTCTTCCAGGTTTTCCCTGAGTGAACTTGCAATATTCCCTTAGTGACACAGAACTTTGTTTTATGTCAACACGGGCTCCCTATATCATTTCGCCCAATGGTGTCACTCTCTAGTAAGCATGTTAAAAAATAAATAAAAAGACAGTCCAGTTTGAATAGTAAGGGGTAGTGTTTATTTTATTAAAAAAGAAAACAGAAGATAAGGGTTAGTAAAATGCACAGCGAATAAAATATCTTCGAAAGAAATAATAAAAACCATTGCAAATTGAGTCGAACGTTATCAAATACGATTAAGAGATGCATGCAGAATATTTTCGAATATGAGCTATTTCTATCAACTGATAGCAAGCTGATTGGTATGAGGCCCGAACTTTATCACAAGTGAGATTATCTCGCAACAGCTGGTAAGTCAACCGCAACTCTCCTGACGTACTCTCAACTTGCACACAACGCCTCAGTGTTGCATTTCACTGTTTTAAAGCGTTTTTTTTTTTTTTTTTTTTGCTTGGATGAGGCACACTTGCATCTCGGCATCAGCGAACATTTTGCGTTTAGGGTACAAGCTCCTTCAAAAAGGTCATCGCATGCTTCCTTTCCTGTTCATTTCTGAATGCGTAGGTCCTTGTCTTGTTCTCCTTCGGCAGCGCGTTCGCCACACGCACTATTTGAAGCATCCTCCTGGAAAATTGTACAGTCAGCGTCCAATTTTTCGGACTCTCTAGGAACCGCGAAAACATCCGAAAAGATGAATGCATGTCTTTTACAGCCCTTAATGGTTCAAATCTCCACAGCCACGTCTGAAAAAGCTCTGAAGGCCGGCCAGTACACTTATTAGGCATATCGGTACTTGTACTGTGACAGGAGATGGTGGAAGCACGCGTGCATAATTAAGGAATACATACTGTGTCCCGTGACAGTTGCCCCTTCCCACACTTGTTATGCTTCACAGCGTAACATTACTGTAATGAGGCGAAGCTGACTTTCGGGAACCGGCATTATGCAACGCGCCGTGCTTTCCGAACTTCGAAGCCAATCGCGATGACCACAAAGGCGGTATCGATGCCATTACTGACAGCGGCGAATTCTTTCAATGAAAAACACAACACAGAACGGCAAGAAGCTTAACACGTTCACTGTGTCGTGGCCCACTGGTGGGTCACGCAACGCAGTCGAGCCGTGCTGGCGCAAACAAGGCGTTTCTTGCAGTACGGCGACGATATGCTTCCACAAAGGCATGAAAATGCGTTTCCACTATCATATCACAGATGGCGGTAGAGATATGAAGCGCGCCTGTATTTATTGACATTGGTGCTTGCAATGCGTCTGATGATAAAGCTGACGGCTATCAGGAAACAGAGCAGAAAATGTTCCAGCTACCCGCTCCAGCCTTTTGTTCGGGCGCTTTCCACATGCGCAACGTACGTTTGAAAAGCGCTCACAATGTGTGCAAGAGCTCAGCTGAAGAATTGGTCTGTCCTTTCGCAATACTTGGCTCACTCTCAGTGCCAAGCCTCGTGGTCCTCATCCTTGTGCTTTCCATTTTTTACGGGCATTCAAAAATTGTGATGGACTGTCAAAAATTTGACGGAGGTACAGAAAACCAGAAGAAAAGACCCTGCGGTGGAAGCGGATCCGCCGGGACATACGGCAGCCCAAATACGTTGCCATCTACTTCGTGCGGCACAACTTCTGCTCCAGCGAACGTTGAGTGTTCAAGCAGCGACGACGACAGCCTCGAAGAGTTATTGGAAAGTTATTCTGAACTGTGGGACTGTGAGTCAAGCGTTTGCGGTGAAGCGGTATCTGAGGATTGGGAAAATGGTGATGTTCAGGCTACATTACCTGCCGAAAACTGGAATGCGATAACTATTAGAGTTAGAGCGATGTCGTATTCGAGCCCGCCTGTGCAAATCAGCCTCCCGACTAGCAACAATGATGCTCTCAGCTTGCTTTCTCTTTTTTTGACTGACGACATTTGGAACATGATGGTTCATGAAACAAAGAGGTATGGGAAGCAATACATAGACTGCAACGTCCTACAACAGATATCGCGCGTGAAGAAATAGACTGAGACAAACATGCAAGAAATGCAAGTGTTCGTTGGTGTACTGGCCTGCATGGGTCTAGTAAGGCTTCCTAATCTGCAGCACTACTGGGCAAGAAGCAATCTGTACGGCGTAAACTGCATTCGCCAGAACATGGCCCGCGACCGGTTTCTGCTGCTACTAAGGTTATGGAATTTCGCAGATAATGAGGAACCGAGCACACAGCAGGATCGTCTCTATCGTATTCGACCCTTGATGGAAAAAATGAATCACAATTTCTGCTCAGTGTTGGAGCCAGGCAAAGAGATTTTCATTGATGAAACGATGATTCCGTGGCACGGGCGCCTCCTCGCCTTTAGGCAATACATCCCTGGTAAAGCCCACAAGTATGGAGTCAAGCTATACAAGGCCTGCACGAAGGAGGGCTATACATTGAAAGTGCAAATATATGCCGGCAAATCTGGCACCATAGCGGGCATGGGGCATGCCGAAGAAGTAGTAGTAAATTTGATGGCGGGCTTCACCGGCTGTGGTAGCACACTGTTTGACGACAACTTCTACGCGAGCATGCCGCTTGCGTCACGGCTGTTGAAAGATGATATTTATGCGGCACTCTTCGATCGAACCGAAGGGGGCTTCCGAAAGAAGTTACACAAGCTACAGTAAAAAAGGGGGAAGTCGGTCTCGAATCCCACAACGGCGTAAAGGTGCTGAAGTGGTTGGATAAACGACCCGTTCTCATGATGACAACGGTTGCTGAGCATGACGCCAGCCTTGTTGATACAGGAAAAAAACGAGGAAGGGTGAGCCGACAATGAAACAGCGCAGAGTCCTCGACTACAACGTGGCGAAAAAGGCCGTAGACTACAGTGACCAAATGGCGCCCTACTACTCCTGCCTACGGAAAGGGCTCAAGTGGTATAGGAAAGCTGCGGTGGAGCTTATCACTGGAACTGCAGTTGTGAATGCATGGATTGTCCGTTCAGTGGTGGATAGTAAAACGTCGCCAATCATCGAATTCCGCGAGGAGTTAGCACGCGCACTCTTTGCCACAGCTCAGATTGAGACTGAAAGGACACGCGGAACGAAGCGCGCCCATACGCTGGAAAAGGCCTATGGACCTGCACAGTCTGTCCGAAGGAGATTGTACTGGATGCTACGCATCGCCGAGAACTCGCAGAAGTTCAGAGCAGGCAAGGGTAATGGCGAAGAAAGTTGTTACATTTTGCGCAAATTGCGCGGGAAGGCCATTTATGTGTTTGCCATGTTTCGATCTTCTGCACGAGTAGAACTGAACATAGACTACGTTTTAGACATCGTGAGCTGGTGGCACGTAAGACGTTTAGTTAACAATGCTGTGATTTGACCTGCTTTTTTTTCTCCCGAAAATTATTCTGGAAGTACTTCAATAAAATGTCGAGTTTGAGGTCTTGTTCTTGAGTCTTGGTGCTTAGTGAATGCTGAAACGCAGGGTCACGTGGCGTTGCCCCACAAAGGGGAGCTGGTCGGTGGGTCGTGAACGTAGCAGGCAACGGCTTCAAAACGCAAACTCTTTATTGTGGAAACTTGTCCATGCCCAGGAAAAATAGAAGAATCGAGGGAGCGAGAGCAACAAGCACCTCTGGCACTTGTTCGGACCAGAACGACCGAAACTCTTGGCCGCGCTCTAGTTACATAAAGCAGAAATTTTGTAGACAGAAAGGGCGCCGTTTTTCAAGGACAACCTTGAGAACGTGCTTCAGTCATGTTCACTGGGGATGAAGCGAGCAGAGTCGCGGTAATAAATGACTCTATAAATTCTCCAGATGTCGTATGCTACAAAGATACATTATCCATTTTGTTTTTCTGATCCATTTGGTCCTTTGCGTCAGGTCATTATTGTTCGATGACGTAGCCGTGCCGTTCAAATGTCCGTGGGAAGCGACCTGACTATTGGCTCATTGGCGACCGGACCTCACTATTGGATGCACCTTGCAGCCCATATTGAACCACAGCGTGCAACGAATGGCGAAGGCTATCGTCAACGCGGGTATCTGCTGCTTTTCATTTCTGTGATTGGTCGACTGCTGCTTTCGTCTGATGATTCCGTCAGGCTTACGTGACGCGAAATGGAGCGGAAGATGGACAATGGATTCTTATAAAATGCAGCCCCAGGGGAAGCAACTTCCTGGAAATGCACGGGCCAAGTGAACTTTCTGCGCTAGCATACATGATTGAAGTATCCCGCGCAAGCTGCGACCGAAAATGCCAGTAGAGCCATCTTTCAGCAGGCGGAAAAAACAGCCTCAGAAGTGTGACCCACCGGTGTGTCACGACGCACAAAGATCAAAACTATGATAAGGGGCCTCGCAGTGAACGTGTTAATACCGAACCTCGAAGCAGCTAGGCCTAGCATTGCCGCGGTGGTGGCTACGGCTGCAGGCGGATCTGTGTGCGAGTGTGCCGGAACGAGGCGACGAGGTCATCAAAATGACGGCGGTGGTGGTTTTGATTAATGCCGTTTCGGACCTGCAGTCACGGCAAAAATTCCAGAAAATCGGATACGATTCCTCTCTGTTGCTCGAGCCAGCATTACCGCGACTTTCGTTCCCTTTCAATAAAATGAGATAATTTTCCCTGATAGAAGCACAATTTCCCTGAGTTTTCCCTGAGTTCTTCCAGACTACTAAAAATCCCTGAGAATTCCCGGTTTTCCCGGTTGGTAGACACCCTGTGCAGGGTGTCTACTAAGTTGACATTTCCAAATTCCCCGATTTTTCCAGGTTTTCCAGGTTTTCCCTGAGTGAATTTGCTATATTCCCAGAGTGACACAGAACTTTGTTTTATGTCAAGACAGGCTCCCTACATCATGTTGCCCAATGGTGTCACTCTCTCGTAAGCATGTTAAAAAAATAAAAAGCAACTTAATCCAGTTTGAATAGTAAGGGGTAGTGTTTACTTTATTCAAAAAGAAAACAGAAGGGAGAGGTTAGTAAAATGCACAGGGAATAAGATATCTTCGAAAGAAATAGTAAAACCCATTGCAAATCAAGTCGAACATTCTCAAATACGAATATGAAAGAAATGCATGCAGAACATTCGAATATGAGCTATTTCTATCAACTGATAGCAAGCTAATTGTTATGAGGCCAGAACTTTATCACAAGTGAGATTATCTCGCAACAGCTTTTAAGTTAACCTCAACTGTCCTGACATACTCTCAGCCTCCACACAACGCCTCAGTGTTGCGTTTCACAATTTTAAAGAGTTTTTCTGCTTCGATAGGGACGCCTGCATCTCGGCATCAGCGAACACTTTGCTTTTAGAGTGCAAGCTCCTCCAAAAAAGTGGCGGCATGCTTCTTTTCCTGTTCATTACTGAATGCATAAGTCCTTTGTCTTCTTGTTCTCCTCCGGCTGCGCGTCCACTACACGGACTATTTGAAGCATCCTCTTGGACAATTGTACAGTAAGCATCCGATTTTTCAGACTCCCGAGGGGCCGCGAAAACGTCCGAAAAAATGAATGCCTGTCTTTTACAGCCTTTAAGGGTTCAAATCGCCACAGGCACTTCCGAAAAATCTCTGAAGGCCAACCAGTACACTTATTAGGCATATCGGTACTTGTACTGTGATGGGAGATGGCGGGTTCACGCGTGTATAAGTAAGGAATACCTACCGTGTCCCGTGACAGTTGCCCCTTCCCACGCTTGTTATGCATCACAGTGTAACATTACTATAATGAGGCGAAGCTGACTTTCGGAAACTGGCGTTGTGCAACGCACAGTGCTTTCCGAACTTCGAAGCCAATCGCGATGACCACAAAGGCGGTATCGGTGCCATTACTGACAGTGGCAGATTCTTTCAATGAAAAACACGACACAGAACGGCAAGAAGCTTATTACCGAACCTCGAAGCAGCTAGGTCTAGCATTGCCGCGGTGGTGGCAACGGCTGCAGGCGGATCTTCGTACGAGAGGCGGCGAGGTTATCAAAATGACGGCGGTGGTGGTTTTGATTAATGCCATTTCGGACCTGTGGCCACGGCAAAAAGTCCAGAAAATCGGACGGCGAAGGGTTCTTGTGTCCGAAATTTCAGACGTTCTTATACATTGACCCTATGGGCTATGTAGTTGTGCCGCGAAGCCATCCGAATTATCTGGCGTCCGGAAAGTCAGTCGACTGTACTCTGGCAACTCCTCCAGTCGACGCGGCGTCAAAGACCATTAGTTAAGATTCCTCTCTGTTGCTCGAGCGAGCATTACCACGACTTTCATTCCCTTTCACTAAAGCTACATCTAATTTTCCCTGATAGAAGCACAAATTCCCTGAGCTTTCCCTGAATTTTTCCACACTACTCAAAATCCCTGAGAATTCCCGGTTTTCCCGGTTGGTAGACACCCTGATTACACCTTGTGAGTGCCTTCTTTGTCCCTGCAGTTCACGTCTTAGGCCTGGAATCCCAAGTGGAGCTAAAGCACACATGGTAGGGTTACTTTTGTAAACAGTATGATAAAAGGTTAAGAAGTGTTTCAAAACCAACACTTATGTCCCGCTTTTTAAAGTAGCACTTTTCTAAATAAGTATGCCAAACAGTGTCGAGGCTGGACGAATTTCTGTGGGTCATGCACATTATCAACAGGTAAATAGTGCTGGCCTCACACGTTAATATTGGGGTATCTATGCACAAACCTAGCTGAACAAGCTAAGTAATTTGGCACGTAACTCAACATCTGGCCACAAACACAAACCACCAGCCTTTTTCTTCTATTTGATGTTGTAAAGCTACTTGTGTCTGTGTGGCAACATAACATACAATTTTGTATGTTTTTATTGCATTTATGTGTATTTCTTGTGTTTGAGATGTGTTTAACTTTTGTTGTTTTAACTTCCGTGCATGTGTCACAATTGAAAAAACAAACGCTAATTGAGGAAGTGGAATACCAATACAAAGCCAGCTGTGACTGCAGCTGCAGCATGTAGCTTTGCACATGGCGATCCTGCTGCCAAACCTGTTTGACAGTGACCATATTCAGCATAGTACTGTGGAGGATTGCACCCGCTGCCGCTTCGTCCTTGTGCATGCCTGCTGCAGCCATATTGCTGTACGAAACGCTGGAGGCATCCCTCAGAGTCTCTCTACGTCTGCATTGTTTCATGCACATTAATGCAAGACACACAGTTCACTGGCATTTCAGCACACAGGAAGCATTGCCACAAATGCAGCACCACTTGCTTGAAAAATATGGTAACGTGAAAGAAACTCCATGCCATTGCAAATTGCCACAGGGTTCTTGTGATCCCTTAGGGCTGGTTGCAATGCAATCACAAATATGTACGTATGATCTTGCTACTTAATCCACGTGGATTGCAAGATTGACAAACTCGGCAAAACTGCCATTGTAGTTGGCCATCTTGCTTTAGATAAGTAGCACTTAAAGGGACCCTACAGCGATTTTGTTGGTTTTGTACAAACATACCAAGTCGTGACACATTTAGGCACTCCGCATAAAGCATATAATTTATTATAATGTTTTAAAAATGTGCATTGCTATAGACTGCAGCAGCACGAGCACAACAGCACCGCTACCCTGTAGCAATTAACGTATAGGGCGCATGAGACGCCAGTTGGGCGAGCTATCCGAGTGGCTGTTTAGGTTGCGTTATCGATAATTTTTGCAACTTTATGGTGAACAAATGTTTGTAATAGTTGTAATGTTGGTTAATTTGTTCCTATAAAAAAGAAGCAACAGTAAAAATACACGACAATTTATCACTACACTCAAGCACTTCCAGCACACGGCAAGCGTCGTCTGCTTGTGTTACAATGTGCTCCATGTTGACACAAGCTGTGCGGCTAGTGTTGGTCGCATGCTTTCTTTTTGCGAGCACCATGGATCGCCCTTGTTAGGTAGTGGGCATGAAATCTAGTGATCGGCGATATATTAAGCTGCAACACTGTGTCCTTCTGCAAGGCAACAGGCAAGCAGAGTGGCTGCAGCACACCGGGCTGTTGGTATCGAATCAGCGCCAAGGTCTATGCATTTGGGGCTATCACTTCAAGTCAGAGGATTACTACCACAATAGAGTTTTAGTGTGTCCAGTATTGCAGTAAAGAGAAGCAATGGCAGGGCCCACCTTGATGTCAAATCGCTTCCGTGCACTTCCGACACGGAAGGCGAGCCACATGTTGACGACGACAGAGCCCACTCCAACAAGCACCACGTAGCCATAGTCCCTCAGCATCACCAGGTGGTATGTGGCCATGACTGAAACAATGCAGCCTGCAAGTTTAACATGCAATTAGCCCTATCTCGGAGAAACAAATGTGAATTTGCGAAGTTTTTGGGAGAGTTATTGCTTTGATGTCATCCTTCAAACCAGACCCAAAATTATACGCATTCACAACAGGTTCAGAACAAGCATGTTTGTCTCGTGGTGTGTGTGTGGGGGGGGGGGGGGGGAGATGTGCATGCATAATTTTGTGCCCGGTCTACTACAGCAAAGTACTGCTGCACTCAAAGGCTTGAACCAGCTTAAACACAATGGACACATGAAGAGACACTGCAAAACTGCTGTGTTGGATTGCAGGATGTTAGTGGTAAAGAGATTAAATAACAGAATCCAACTATGGTACTTTGAACTCTGAATCAGTGCCGTCAGAAATGCACACCAATGCATAGAGAATACAGTGAGAACATGGTCAAGTGTGACACATGAACAACATGCCGAAGCCGAGAGTTCCCACTATACTTTGTGTCGCTAAATAAGTGCAGTACTATGAAGGCTGTGGCTCATGTCAGCCAATCAGGATTGAGAAACATGCTGTGCAGTCAGATTCACAGATCACAGAATCATAAGCCTCCCCCCCAGCCCTACCTCCACTCCCCGCCTGATGATTTGTGCGCGACGGAAGGTGGCACGCTTCCTCCCGCTTTTCTCCCTTGCTAAGCCACCATCTTCGGCTCACCCATCCCCCGCTTCCATCCTACGTTTTCACGCGCACGTACAGCATGCGGCGCACGGTGACAATGTTATTGCCCTTGGCCTTTATACGGAACATGACAGTGACGGCAGGAATGCACCAGGAGTGTCAGTATAATTACTATCGCAATAACATAATAAGAGTATCCGGCAAATGAAGGGTCCCGTGGCCCATTACTTTCCTCAAAAGAAGTAACAAAATTGAACTTTCACCATGAGACAATGTGCTGCGCCGTAACAATGTCTTTTCTTAAATTAAGTGGAATACCTCCTCCACCCTGCCTACGCCACCACTCCTTAGACACTTTCCTAAAGCACTGCCAAGTTAATCTTAAGACTGGACAGCTAGTCGGCGGTCAACATTTTGCTGCCTCTTTCACTCCTTTTGGGTGGCGGTAGTTACCGGCATCTCCTGGGGTGTGAAGGAGAGTTTTCTCATCGATTCGGTGCCCGCATGCGTAAAAAAGAGTAAGAAAGTAAGTTCTCTACCGGGGACTCAGCTAGCTAACCATGCTCTTGGTTAAAAAACTAGCTCTGGTCGACAGCAGCCCGCGAATGTGCCCCTGCAGACCACAAACACACGACGCAAAGTAAGGCACACGCGTACACTCGCCCCGAGCGGCTCCCATGCAAAAAGGGCGCCTTGCCAACTTGGGGGAGCAAACACACACACAACCTTTCTCTTTGAAACGCAACTTTACTCTCTCTACGACACAGGCTACTGTACATGGCCAGGGTCATAAGACGCGGGGCTCGAGGCGGAGGAAGATGCCTACGGTCAGCGAAGGGGGTTGAACCGGGGGTGGCGGCGAGGCTGCAGGCATGCAGCCTGCTGCTTGCGGGACTGTATCCTCAATGTCTTCGAGGCACCTGGGTTTTTGAGAAAAACGGAGCCTGGTGCTCATGGTGCCATCTTCGTTGCTTACACATGATTAACTCAATATGCGTTCAGTTGTCACCATCTATTGCAACAGTCACACACATCGTTGTTTCTTCGGTAGTTCAACCTTCTTTGTTTACACTCATCCAGGGACCAGGAAAAGGACTCAGTTCGCAGTAAGTTGGTCTGTATGCTCTTCGAATGAGTTGCGGCCGGAGAAAACGCCAGCTGTGTTTAACTTTTCCTTTTGCCTCATTACCGCCTCGAGTGATGGCATGCCGTGATGCTGGCAGATCCTCGGAACCTATACCCATGATATGGGTTAGAAAGGTGGAAAATAAGGTCATGTGAAACAGCGTCCATCATCAAACCCTGCAATAACTGTCAAACCCATAGGCAATATGAATGTCGCCCATTACCTCGTCTGTATTTTCCCTAATTGTACAGCACTTTTCGTGCAAATTGGCAACTGGAAACAAGAGACGCAAGGAGTTTAGAAATTATGTGATCTACTAAGGGAGAGAGCCGACTCGAGAGCCAAACAGGAAGGAAAAGCGAAAATTAACAAATTAACAATTGTTTGTGAAAATATTTATGGATCAAGATCTTTTTGTTTAACAAGGAAGTAGAAAAAATGCCGCCGAAAGTGGAGAATGATTCCGTATGTTTTGAATGACTCTTCTACAATTATCAGTCGAGTCGCCTGACATAGCCACTTCTCTGCTGTGCTTATGTGGGTGGTTTTCTAACCTTTCGCAATGGGCGCAGTACGTCTAGAACCGCAGCGTCCGGCGCTCTATGCAATTGTACGGGACCTGCACCCTCGCATCATTACACAACTTTCCAATTAACGATATCAGTCGGTTTTGGCACTTGGTAGAGCAGTAAACGAGGGATTCACCCGCCGTGGCTGCTCAATGGCTATGGTGTTGGGCTGCTGAGCACGAATCCCGGCCACGGCGGCCGCGTTTGAATGGGGACGAAATGCGAAGACACCCGTGTAATTAGATTTAGGTGCACGTTAAAGAACCCCAGGTGGTCGAAATTTTCAGAGTCCTCCACTACGGCGTGCCTCATAATCAGAAAGTGGTTTTGAAACATAAAACCCACAGTAAAATGCACAGCAAAACATGTACAGCAGTAAAATGCACAGCAAGTAAAATGTCTTTAAAAAAAATTGCAAATCGAGTCGGACATGCCCAAACACGAATAAAAAGGAGATGCATACAGAAGCAAATATTTGGAATACGAGCTATTTCTACCAACTGATAGCAAGCTCAGTGGTATGAGGCCCGAACTTTGTCACAATTAAGATTCTCTCTCAAGAGCTCGTAAGTCAACCTCAGCTGTCCTGACATACTCTCAGCCCGCGCACGATGCCTCAGTGTTGTTTCACTACTTTAAAGAGTTTATTTGGGTGTGGATGATGAACACCTGCGTCCCGGCATCAGCCAACACTTTCTTTTTTGAGCTCAAGCTCCTTCAAAACGGCGGCACCACGCTTCCTTTCCCGTTCATTCCTCAATGCATAGGTTCTTTCTGTTCTTTTCCTCCTTCCGCCACTCGTTCGCCCCATGAACAATTTGAAGCATCTCCTTAGTCAGTTGCACAGTCCACGTCCGATTTTTCCTACTCCCTAGGGACTGTGAAAACGTCCGAAAAATCGGCCAGTTGGAAAATATAAATGCATGTCATTCACTGCCCTTAAGGGCTGAAACCGCCACAGGCACATTCGAAAATGCTCTGAAAGCCTGTCGGTACACATATTAGGCATATCGGTGCTCATACTGTAACAGGAGATCCCGGATGTACGCGTGTATTATTAAGGAATACATACTGTGACCCGTGACAATTGCCCCTTCAGACGCTTGTAATGCTTCACCGCAATACGTTTGCGTATGCTTCACCCCGTAACATTGCTGTACGAAGGCGAAGCTGACGTTCAGGAACCAGTGTTATTCAACGCACCATGCTTTCCGAGCTTCCAAGCCAATTGCGAGGACCGAGGACCAAATGCGAGTCGGTTTCATTGCTGACAGCAGCGAATTCTTTCAATGAAAAACACGGCACCCAACGGCAAGAAGCTTAAAAGCTAACGTCGAAGCAGCTAGGTCTAGCGTTGCCGCAGTGGTGGGTGGCTACGGC
Organism: Dermacentor andersoni; assembly: GCF_023375885.2. Taxonomy (NCBI): domain Eukaryota; kingdom Metazoa; phylum Arthropoda; class Arachnida; order Ixodida; family Ixodidae; genus Dermacentor; species Dermacentor andersoni. Next base: position 150,052,679 of record NC_092819.1, on the reverse strand, counting down.
TACCAGCGGAACTGCGTGCGAGAGCGCCGGTTCGAGGCGGCGAGGTAATCAAAACGGCAGCGGTGGTGGCTTTGATTAATGCCGTTTCGGACCTGCGGTCACGGCAAAAAGTCCGGAAAGTCGGACGGCGAAGGGGTCTTGCGTCCGAAATTTCAGACGTTCCGATACACTGACTATATGGGGGTACGTGGTGGTGCCGCGAAGCCGTCCAAATTATCGGGCATCCGGAAAGTCGGTCATTGACTGTACACTGGAAACTCCTCCAGCCGACGACAGGGCGCCAAAGACGATTTATTACGATTGCTGTCTATTACTCGAGCCAGCATTACCGCGACTTTCGACCCTTTCAACAAAATTACCGCTACTTTTCCCTGATAGAGGCACAAATTCCCCGAGTTTTTCCTGACTACTCAAAATCCCTGGGAATTCCCGGTTTTCCCGGTGGGTAGACACCCTGGCTTCAAGGATCGTTGGCGAACAAACCCCAACGGGCCGCGAAGGTACCGTCGAAGAGCAGCGGGAGAACGAGCTGCTCCTCCTCGGGCCAGCCCGAGAGGAAGCGACGTATCGTGCTAGAAGCTCGCGGATGCAGAAAAGTGCTGCACTCCAGCTGCCTCGTTAGCCCCGTGCACTGCGACGAATGCTACAGCTCGTGTCGGGCAACGGAATCATATTTATTTCAACAGCAGTGCGGACAGAAAGCCTGGTTGGGAAAAGCTCGACGACGGGTCTGCGCGTCCCTTATATACACAGACTCCATGCAGGGAAAAAAAAAAACAATAATGACAGGAACAACGGAAATAATTGGAATACTAACAACAGCGCAACATCGGAGAAGCAATAAAATAACAGCAATGAAAGAGCAAGACACCGATCAGTAAGATATATCCATTCGGTTATGGCTAAACTTGGGATATAACTAATTATGCAGTAAGAAGAGCCGGCTGCTTGTTCCAAGGCAGGAATGCTATCCCACTGCATGCTACCGATCATTCTGCCAAGCTTCCGTTCAGCTGGCGACATACGCACGGTCGGAGGCGGACGATGGGGCCCTTCTGGTTCTCTACTCTGGTTGGCTGACACGACCCATAGCTTTCGATACGCTGTACGGAATCGATGAGACGTAGCACGCTGGGGAAAAATCAAGACCTCGGTCAAGAAGTACACTGAAAGACGGCATTGGGGCAAGCCAATGTGTCGCGAGACCCTTCGTCTTGCGTACAGCATTGATACAGGCCAACTGTCGGCATTCCGCCGCCTCCGAAAGCGCGTCATTACGAATAACTCGAATTCCGAGCTCCGAGCTCTCACCGTCTGGCTCGTCACAGTCACTTTTCTCCCCAGTCCTTTCCTAATCTCGCCTAAGCAGGCAAGGAAGTGCACCGACTTATTGCGCAGAGGGCCCCCGATTGGTGTCGCTGTTGTGTCGCGACCAGGATGAATTAATTTTGAGCTTTTGTTCGTAAGCCTCGCCACTGACCCTCCAGCCCTCTGCTTAGGCAGCTGAGCCATCCTTGGGATAAGTGCTCATTATTTCTCTGACATCGGCGGAAGCCAGTCGACATGCCGCTCCAGGAAGGCCGCTTTACTTTGAGAGTCCCTTTTTTAATGTAGATTTCAACACCTCCGAGTGATCTATTTCAAGAAAAAATGAGCAAGGAATTGTTAGGCGAGATTAAAGAAACTTTTTTTTTATTTGATGTGTGCCCTGTTATACATGGTTTATTGCTAAATACATGAATGAACTAGTACACGCTCATATTATAAAAATGCAATAAACAGGTTTGACACCTGCATTTTGCAATGTTTCATTTCATTTTCCATTTTTATCATGTGCCGTGTCGAGGGTGCGATCCCAGCAAAAATATCGGTGCGGCGGCCTTCGAACCATGTCCGAACCACTGACGAATAGATGTGGTATGAATGGAAAACGAGGTGGATCATTAGAGAATACAGCCCCAGAGACGCGCGGCCACATCGAAAACGAGACATATGTATGACTATGCATGTATAGACATATGTATGTATGAATAAATAAATAAATAAGTGAGCGCCCGCAGACAAACTCTGATGCGCACATGTAGGAAAAACTAAACGAGTGAGCTGCTGTCTCGCGCGCGGCGCAGCAGAAGGCACGCACGCGGTCCGGTTTGCCAGAGCCCGTCTGCAAACACCACACGCATACGGGAGATTCGTGCGCGCGCGTAACGCTGTCAGCTATAGAAAAAGACAGTTTCACCACCGCCCCCGCTGTAACTGCGCGTGCGAGAACGACGAATATGAAGTGCGCGTCGTGAGCACGAGGCGAAGCGGTCTCTTCGATTCCACTGCACTTTCTGCTGCAGGAAGTGCAGCACTTTTGTGCTCGATATTCTGCAGTGCAGCGCACGCCGCCTGCACCGCGCTCTTCGATTTGAATTCGTGCAAAGCGAGTTCAGCTCGAGTCCACAGTTCTCCTGCGCTCACTACTTTAGATGTGCAGGCGTCGCGCAAGCTCTCCTTAGCTGACGACAAAGACACACCGCTAGTTGAATAATGTCGCGCGGACGTACTTCATATATCCCGCTTTGGTTGCAACAGTTTCATACAGCTGGCATAAAAATGTGCGTGCAGTGCAAGGTCGATGCCTGAATGATTGTGAGGGCAGTAAAGTCACGCGACGCGTTAAATAGCTGTCAATCGCATGCGTTTTCCTTGGAATGCGTTCGCTGACGAAATACCAGCATCCACGCCCACGTGGCGTCCTCATGACGCAGTTATATCCCGACAGCGAACATTGCAATCACGAAAAGAAAGTGCCCTTCTTTTTGGTAAGTACACATTTGTTAAAAGCGTTCACGAGAGGCCTACACTAAGTAGAAGGGAGATACTGTCAGATTGCAGAATCATGTCCGCACAGGTACCGAACTTAGTCAACAACAAGCATATGTTGCTGACTGTTGTCATTTCTTTTTTACCCGCGCCCGAATCCAATGCAAATGATTCGGCAAGTTTTTATAGAAATAGCGCTGATTCGAGTATTTGAAGCAAAGCCTTACACGCACCTAAATGGGCGCGAATCACGCAAAATCGAACGTGAGGAGCCATGATTCAATCTTTCGGAAATTAAGGACACATAATAGTGACCCCCCCCCCCCCATTCAAGGATCCATCCAGTAAAGCACGTTTTCGCAAACTCATTTCAGCAAGCTATACGCGTCCACGAAAATCCTTTCAGAGGAAGGGAGGAGGGAGCGCTATCACTCGCAAAGACTAACAGGGCGCAATGGGGCACAAATTTAAATTCCAATGTGATAACGCTAGAACCCGTTAGAATGCGTTAAGTCTACATCACAGGCGTGTAAACGATACGGTGAAAACGCAAGAAAACGACGATATTTGCAAGTCCGAGAGAGGTTAGAAGCAGAAACGACACGCTATCCGCAGACATTTACGGTAACGTATATACGTACCGTATACGAGCAAGCAATGCTTGTTGTGAACATATGGTTGCGGTGTTGATCGGAGATTTCCCAAAAGCAGATACGCACCCAACAGGCCAAACAGCATCGAGTATCGTTGCTACAGGAGGCCGCCTGCGCTGAGCGCTCTACTTCGTGCGGATTTTCATTCAAAGCACAAATAGGTACTAGATCGGGCAGACACACCCACAGGAAATGGACACGGCCAGCTGTCAACTAAGCTTTAGCTGAAAGGAGAACCAGGATATACACTTACGTAATTGGCAGCACATCACGAGAACAAATTTGGAAAGGGACACGATAGAATCGCTCAGTAATTCTGTGCAGCGCTGCGGAAGTTACGGACGGGCACCTCGACATATTTATCAGGAAGGAAAACACATCCAGGAGTTGTAGAGTCCACGCTCTGTTGCAAGCATATGCGTTTGCAGGCTTCGCAGCCTTGAAACTGCCGCGATGAACTGAGACAAAGTATAAAGAGCAATGTTAAAGGGGCACTAAATGAAAATGGTTAGCCGAGCTAGGCCAATGATTCACTCCTTAAGAGGCTTATCATTTCCCGCGTGCTAATATCGTATTGTAGCGCAGAAAATTGCCGCCGAAAGTCCCGCTGTTGCTCCTCAATTTGAACCGGCCGAGCCAAAAAGTACGCGTTGACATAAAATTCACGCTACCCCCCTCTAAGCCAGTGTCGCCCAAGATATACTAGAGTCCACGACAGGTGGCGCCATTCCGATTTCAAAGGCCTGTTCTCCCAGGGAATTACGACTTTGTTACAGACGCCTAATTTTTCAATCGAGCTCGAGTGAATATTTTCGCTTAGTGTACTTTTAAATTGACCTATATCCGTGCATAACGCTCCTGCAACAGCCACTCTTCCAGCGCCTGCATGCTTGGCACACCACAGAAGACGCAAGAACAAAAGACAGATGGCTACACTACACTCCCAGCTTGCCCTGAAGTCATGGATTTCGACAGCTACTATTTAGGCCTACTGAATAATTTGTGGGGTAAATGGCTACAGTGCGAACTAGAGAAGTTTCGAAACCTTCGCCTGCGCCACATACGCGCATATACCGGGGGGAGGGGGGCAAGGGGGCGCTTTCCCCCGCCTACGGTTGAAAGTGGGGGGCAAAGTATGTCATATGTCAACCCTCGTGTTTTTCATGTATTTTCGCGTAATACCTTCAGTCCCGAATTACGATCGACTGTCCATGAATGTGCGAAATTTACATAATTTTATCCGAGGGCGGCTGTAGACTCCACGTAGAAAGCAAGCCAAGGTGGGAGAATGACTCTGCATTTTATAGTGACCCATCATAATTACACAGTAATCAAATATTCATTTATTGCACAGTCAGTCATGCTAAGTTTCTTCACTAAATATATTGAATCACCCGCTCGAATTACGTGCATTACAACAAGGTGTTACGTTTCGCCTACAACGCGCGGTAATGCCGGCGCGGATGCAACGGACGCCGGGGCTTTGTTCAAAGCGGCGGACATTTTGGCCCGTCCGACGCCGCCGCAACGCCTACCCGCCAAGCGTGTCCAGGCGTGTTTCAGTGCCACGTGTCTTCGTGTGTGCGTGTGTGTGTGTGTGCCCTCGCTTGTCAAAGCGCGGCAGCCGGGTAGCGGAGTTCCCCGAATGAGGAGCCTGGACGTCTCTCGGCTCAACTGTTCGCGCCGTCGTGTGGGTGAGGGTTGGCGATGCGTCACTACACTCGGTTCAGCAGGTCTCTCGGCTCGACCGTGCGCGCCGTCGTGGGCTCATGCTCCGCCGTCCCGTGACCTTCATCCCGTGACCTTCATCCCGTGACCTTCCCTTTTGGACCGCGACGCCGAGAGTATAAGAGCAGCTGCCCCCGGACGCCAGGGGAGAGGCTCCGATTTGTACTGTTGAGTTACTTGCTCTCCCGTCTCTCCACTCCGGTCGACCTGACCGGCCGCTCTTTTGCTATGTTAGAATAAACAAGTTGTTCTGTTACCAGTCTTCTCATGCTTTGCCGGGACCTTCGGATGCTTCCAGTGCCCCAGGCCGCCAGGCCAACGCTACCCTTGGGGCTTGCGACCCATTGGCAATAACGGGCGTCAGCACCGAGACCCCAACAACTCGTGCCAGCGGTGCGATTACAACATCTGGTTGCCAGCGGTGAGATCGCGACAACGGAGGCCAGCAGCGAAGAGATGCGGTTGACTGTATGCTGAGCAGCTCAACGACCATCCGGGAGCAGTGCAACGAGCCCTGTGTGATGACTGGTTGCCTGCAGCGGAACGACTGCGCTGAAGTCTTGGCTGCGAGGTTTGGTGAGTGCGGGACTTTCTTCTTCTGAGTTTTGCCAGGCTTTTGTTAGTGTCAGAAACAGAGCTGGTAATTGTGGTTGTCGTTGCTGCCGGGTTAGTTTGCGGCAAGACAATAGTAGGCAGTAGAGAAAGCAGCATTCAGAGCAGCCATGGATTTGAAGTCGTTGCGCAAACCGAAATTGCTGGAGCTTGCAAGAGAGTTGGGTCTGGATGTCTCAGACAAACTCAGAAAACCAGAACTGCTAAGGGCTATTCTTGAGTTAGAAGCTGAGGATGACGAGCTGTCGGAATGCCTTGAGACCATTGAGGAGAGGGAGACGGCAAAAAGACAGGAGCGCGAACTTAAAGAGCAAAAAGAAAGACAGGAGCGTGAACTTAAAGAACAGAAAGAGAAAGATGAGCGCGAACGTAAAGAACAGATAGAACGAGAGCAACAAGAGAAAGAAAGAGAGCGCGACCGTCAACACGCTTTGGAAATGAAGCGTCTCGAGTTAGAGATGGAACGCGCTCGTAATGGAAGTCAGGCACACGGTGCAGGAGAACGAGTATTGTTCAAAATGACTGACCTGATGCGGCCGTTTAAGCTTGGAGAGGACATTGGTTTGTTCCTGGTTAACTTTGAGCGAACGTGCGAGAAGCAGGGGTTCTCTCGGGAAACGTGGCCACAGCGCTTGCTCACTTTGCTACCCGGCGAGGCGGCCGACGTAGTCGCTCGCTTGGAGAGAGAGGAGGCAGAGGATTTCGACAAAGTGAAATCGAGTCTGCTAAAAAAGTACCGGCTGTCAGCGGAGGCGTTCCGTCGGAAGTTTCGGGAAAATGAGAAAGGCAAAAGTGAGTCATATACAGAGTTTGCCTACAGGCTTATGTCAAACATGCAGGAGTGGCTCAAAGAAGAGAAAGCGTTTGGTGACCACGAGAAAGTTCTGCAGTGTTTCGGGCTAGAACAGTTTTATAGTCGGTTACCTGAGAACGTGCGGTACTGGGTCTTGGATAGGCCAGACGTTAGTACGGTGGCTAGAGCCGCTGAGTTAGCCGAGGAGTTTGTGACGCGTCGGGCTCGCGGAGCTAAGGACGGTCAAAAGGGTGAATTTGGCTCCAAGTTTGAGAGGCCGAAGTTCACACCCATGAGAGCAAAGGGGGATACACGTAGTGCGGATGCGAGTGAAAGCAGTCCGACCGAACGTAAGGAGACGGCGGCAACCGAAGCCGAACGCAGAAAGCGGTTCGAGACGAGGCAAGCGCGCGTTTGTTATACGTGCCAGAAGCCGGGTCACTTTTCGGCGCAGTGTCCAGAAACAAAAACACAAGTCGTGTTTTTGTCTATATGCAGCACTGACGAGAACATGAAGCTTCTCGAGCCTTACATGCGAGACCTCCTCGTGAACGGGAAAGAGTGCCGAGTGCTTCGCGATTCCGCAGCTACAATGGATGTAGTTCACCCCTCTTACGTAGAACCCGATATGTTCACAGGCGAGTGCGCATGGATCAAGCAAGCAGTGGAAGCTCATAGCGTGTGTCTGCCGGTAGCAAAAGTGCTTATTGAAGGACCTTTCGGAGCACTTGAGACGGAGGCCGCAGTGTCATCTATGCTGCCCCCCCAGTACCCGTACTTATTTTCGAACAGGTCCGATCACCTCCTGCGCGAGAAGGGGCTTTTGTTTGGTGAGGCTAGCGTTCAGGCCTTAACCAGATCGAAGGTTCGGGAGCTCGCTGCAAAGGCGGTAGTTGCGGGGCCGACGTTGTTGAATGATGAGAAAGGGTCAGAGGCGCAGCAAGCTGGTATTCAGAGCACGCCCGAACGGGATAAAATTGAGCCTGTAGCGTTAAAGGCACCAGATACTGGAGAGGAAATTCCCGACACGGGAAAATTAGAAGAGCTGTCTCCAGATTTGCTCATCGCGCCTACGTCAGACGGACTTAACAGGTTGCTAAAAGTCAGCCGGTCGGCTTTGATAGCCGAGCAAAAGAAGGATGGCAGCCTAGAAAACATACGCTGCATTGTCAAGGAAGGTATCGCCAAGAAAAATGCTCGCTTTGTGGAACGAGGTGGGGTCCTGTACCGGAAGTATCTAGACCGCAGGGGAGTGGAGTTCGATCAGCTGATCGTGCCTCAATGCTATCGTCAGGATCTGTTGCGCTTGTCGCATGGGGGTTCGTGGTCCGGACACCTAGGAGTTAAGAAAACTAAGGACCGTCTCTTGCAGGAGTACTATTGGCCAGGGTGTTTTCGGGACGCAGACCACTTTGTGAAGACATGCGACACCTGTCAGCGGGTGGGCAAGCCAGGGGACAAATCGAGGGCGCCGTTGAAGTTGGTACCTATCATTACGGAGCCTTTTAGACGGCTCGTTATTGATACAGTGGGACCTCTGCCGGTAACAGCCACGGGGTACCGACACATTTTGACTGTGATCTGCCCAGCGACAAAGTTCCCTGAAGCAGTGCCGCTTAAAGAACTCAGCTCAGTTGAGATAGTCAATGCACTACTGTCCATATTTGCGTGAATTGGTTTTCCTGCAGAAATCCAGTCATATCAGGGCACAGTGTTTACTAGCGCTTTGACGACAGCCTTTCTCGAAAGGTGCGGGGTAAGGCTGTTACACAGCTCAGTGCACCACCCCCAGTCGAATTCCGTGGAGAAGCTCCACTCCGTCATGAAGCGCGTGTTGAGAGCATTGTGTTTTGAACATCAAACCGACTGGGAGCTGTGTCTGCCTGGAGTGATGTTTGCATTAAGGACCGCGCCGCATGCGGCTACGGGGTTTTCGCCAGCTGAACTGGTGTACGGTCGCTCGCTGCGATCTCCGCTTCGCATGCTTCGAGAATCATGGGAAGGCAGGGGCGACGACCCAGTCGTGGTAGAGTACGTGCTTAAGCTCCTCGAACGCTTAAGAAGGGCACAGGAGTTGTCAGGTGAAGCAATGGCAGAGGCCCAGCAGAGGGCCAAGGTTTATTATGATCGGACAGCCAGGGCCCGTCGTTTTGAGGTGGGCGATGAGGTCATGATATTGCGCACATCGCTAAAGAACAAACTCGACGTGCAGTGGGAGGGCCCAGCACGGATTGTTCAAAAACTGTCGGACGTTAACTACGTGGTGAGTCTGCCAGGAAAGCGGAAAGCACAGCAAGTTTACCACTGTAATCTGCTCAAACCCTATAAGCAACGGGAAGCAGTGGTGTGCATGATGGTAAACGTGCCCGAAGAGCTTCCGGTCGAGCTTCCGGGACTAGGCTCAGTGACAAACAGGAAAGACACCGATCAAGTCATTAGTGACTTAATAAGTAAAGCATCGCTGTCGCCTGAGCAGAAAACAGAACTACACCAGCTCTTACAAGAGTTTCAAGGTCTGTTCTCTGAGAGGCCTGGTAGGACTTCTGTCCTTACTCATGACATAGAACTTACCTCCCCAGAGCCAGTACGATCCAAGGCGCACCGGGTGTCACCCCGCCAGAGCGATATTATGGAGGCTGAGGTAAAGAAAATGCTACAGCTCGGTGTTATTGAAGCGGGTGAGAGTGATTATACCTCCCCTTTGATTTTAGTTGAGGTACCGGGCAAGGAACCTCGTCCTTGCGTCGACTACCGCAGGCTTAATTCCATCACTAAGGATCAAATTTATCCGATCCCTAACATCGAGGAGCGCCTTGAGAGAGTGAGTAGCGCTCAGTTTATTTCCACCCTAGATCTTGTCAGGGGTTATTGGCAGGTTCCACTTACAGAAGAGGCTAGTAGGTATGCGGCGTTCATTTCACCAATGGGGACATTCCGTCCTAAAGTTTTGAGTTTTGGTTTGAAGAACGCACCATACTGTTTTTCAAGCCTCATGGATAAAGTGTTGCGAGGACAGCAAGAATTCGCTTTACCGTATCTAGACGACGTAGCGATATTCTCCGCATCCTGGCCTGAGCATATGGCGCACTTGCGGGCAGTGCTAACCCGCCTGCGCGATGCGGGCTTGACAGTCAAGGCTCCCAAGTGCCAGTTAGCACAGGCCGAGGTTGTCTACCTCGGACACGTGATTGGTCGGGGTCGTCGCCGCCCCTCTGAAATAAAGGTGGCCGCTGTGTGAGACTTCCCGCAACCGCGCACGAAGACCGATATTCGGTCGTTCTTAGGTGTCGCCGGCTACTATCAGAGGTACATCCCCAGGTACTCTGATATCGCGGCTCCCTTGACGGATGCTCTAAGAAAGACAGAGCCGCAAACAGTCGTCTGGGATGAGACGAAGGAAAGAGCTTTTAGCGCCCTAAAGAGCGCCCTAACAAGCCAGCCTGTGCTACGATCGCCCGACTACACAAAAGGGTTCGTTGTTCAGTGTGATGCTAGTGAGCGAGGCATGGGCGTTGTACTGTGCCAACGGGAAAATGGAGAAGTAGAACACCCCGTCCTGTATGCTAGTCGTAAGCTGACGAGTCGTGAGCAGGCGTATAGCGCCACCGAGAAAGAGTGTGCGTGTATCGTGTGGGCCGTTCAGAAATTGTCATGTTACCTAGCTGGCTCGAGGTTTATCATTGAAACGGATCACTGCCCTCTCCAATGGCTGCAGACCATCTCTCCCAAAAATGGCCGCCTCCTGCGCTGGAGCCTCGCTTTGCAACAATATTCCTTTGAGGTGCGTTACAAAAAGGGGAGTCTCAACGGTAACGCCGATGGCTTAAGTCGAAGCCCCTAACGTGGGAATCAGCCTCAAAATTGCTTGTTACTGATGTTTTTCTTCCTGAGGCAGGATTTTTTTTAACCTATTGCTTTTGTGTAGTGTTTCAAAGTGATGATGTGCTTTTTAGTGCAATTTTTCCGATTTGTGGACGCGTTCTGAGTGCTGCTAAACTACTGTAAGGAACTAGGCAGCAGTATAAAAGGGGAAAGAGCCTGGCAGGGCTTAGTGAGGGTTGTGCCGTGCTTGCTGACTGAGCGGTTGACTTTCAGGCGTGGTTCTAACGCTTGCCGGAAACGAGAACAAAAATGTCAACTCTCCCGAAGTCACTTTGCAGTGTCCTGTGTGCACCTGAACGTGAGAACGAGGGCTTCTCTGTGCGCTGCGCTCAAGAAACGCCAAAGGACGCCCGACTTCGGTTATGAGCATCATCGAGCGACATCCCTCCGGACAGCGGATGCAGTCCCCTGACCATCGGGATCTCCTTCCCCCGGCGGGGCGGTCTGTTACGTTTCGCCTACAACGCGCGGTAATGCCGGCGCGGATGCAACGGACGCCGGGGCTTTGTTCAAAGCGGCGGACATTTTGGCCCGTCCGACGCCGCCGCAACGCCTACCCGCCAAGCGTGTCCAGGCGTGTTTCAGTGCCACGTGTCTTCGTGTGTGCGTGTGTGTGTGTGTGTGTGCCCTCGCTTGTCAAAGCGCGGCAGCCGGGGAGCGGAGTTCCCCGAATGAGGAGCCTGGACGTCTCTCGGCTCAACTGTTCGCGCCGTCGTGTGGGTGAGGGTTGGCGATGCGTCACTACACTCGGTTCAGCAGGTCTCTCGGCTCGACCGTGCGCGCCGTCGTGGGCTCATGCTCCGCCGTCCCGTGACCTTCATCCCGTGACCTTCATCCCGTGACCTTCCCTTTTGGACCGCGACGCCGAGAGTATAAGAGCAGCTGCCCCCGGACGCCAGGGGAGAGGCTCCGATTTGTACTGTTGAGTTACTTGCTCTCCCGTCTCTCCACTCCGGTCGACCTGACCGGCCGCTCTTTTGCTATGTTAGAATAAACAAGTTGTTCTGTTACCAGTCTTCTCATGCTTTGCCGGGACCTTCGGATGCTTCCAGTGCCCCAGGCCGCCAGGCCAACGCTACCCTTGGGGCTTGCGACCCATTGGCAATAACGGGCGTCAGCACCGAGACCCCAACAACTCGTGCCAGCGGTGCGATTACAACAAAGGGAAGAAATCTTTGGCAGTTACTACCGGAACGCCCCACTTGAAACGCCCCGTCAAAGACGGTATATAGTGCCTTCGTGAAAGCGGTCGTGTGAAGCGATACATTTCACTCAGAAGTGAAATGGGCGTACTTTAAGAAAGCAGAATGTTCAATTTACTCAAAGCTTAATGTTCATTGTCTATTCCTTGCAATCACTGTACAGTAATCGCAAAAGTAAGTCGCGTTCACAAATGTGTACGCCATGACTGACGGGTAGATTACGAGATTCGCAGTTAGTTTCTCCGGCGTTCTCGGTGAGCTAAACAAGGCATGTTTGTATCTAGGGAAAATTAGGGGCATGGTATGTATAAGGTGTAGGCAATGCGCCAAATGGATGGGTTAAATGCGCTTCTTCCAGCAGAATAGGTGCGCAAGTGGTCCATAGCCTTATTAGTCTGTTTTACGAGCGGTGCAAGACTTAGGCGGTTGCGCTGGCATAATTGCAACAAAAACTGAGGTAAAATTTTGGGAACCTAAGGAGAACAGTATACGCCAAGTTTATGCGCGATGGTAAATATGTGTTGATCAAATAGAGAATTAAAAAAATTGTAGGCAAGTGTTCGAGATTATCACGCCTGCTATTAGCTAGGTTTCCCAGTATGTCCCAGGAGAACTCTGCGTTTGATATCTTATACTTTGAAGGAATAGGCAACACTTTAAGTCGAATGTGTTGGGTAGTTTTAACCTTTCTGGGTTATTTAGAAGCGTTACGAATAATTATTGAACCCTCTTTCTTTTTCTTACTTTTTCATGCCTGATATCTTGGTTTCACCTGGTGCCCTCACCGAACTAAAGGAGGCAGCTTCGTTACGTTTGGTGACTGCAAGGACAAGTTAACGGGTGATGTGGAGGTGAAGTTCAAAATAGATGGACAATTAGGGGTTTGGCAATAAATTACTTATGCAAGCACTCCAGAGCGTTATGAGCGTGTCTAACGAGCGCGGAAGAATTGAGCCCGCTGCCATGGCTACAAAAGCCACAGAGGCCACATTTAGCCAAAATTGGTGGTACACTATGGAAACTCTCTGTGCTAAGTTAAATGCCGTTGGATCAAACACAGCCTTTGTAAAAATTTTCTTATTGAAATGTTAGAGCGTGCGGTATGGCCGCTATCAGCTATGCTTCCCAGTGTCTCGACATAGCTGTAGATTACAAGTATACTCCCCTCCCCCCCCCCCCCACACACACACATACTCTAGACATAGTTGGTACGCCACTGCTGCGCCGAAATTACCCGAACACGAGAAATGCTCGCGACGCCACAGTGCACGTGCCAGCCGCCCGATCGTGTCCTCGCCGTGGCGGGTAAGGGGAGAGAGGGCAGGTGCACTGCATGCGATATACTACGCACACGCACTGTCCAACACGCGGTACTGGCACTGTACGCGCGCTGCACACAGTAGCAACGAGTCCACGCGTAGGTGCGCATGCGCAGAACGGCCGCACAGAATACACGCCCAAAAGCAGGCCACTATACGTACAGCACCGCTACGCGACACGCCGATTGTAGTGCGAGTTGGCCTTCGAGGGGAGAGGCAACAATTATAAGTAGCTGTTCGAGGGTTTGAGCGCAATTTTCGTGCCTACGAAGTTCACGAAAAATCATGCATGCCCTCCCCCACAGGAACCGTACACCCGGAACTTGAATTTTAAGGAGTATTATTATTTGTGCGTGTGCGCATGCGTGCGTGCGGGACTTTCTTCACGAGCAAGCTCCACGCACGAGACCAGGTTTTGTCTTGCATTCGGAAGATCCCACACCACAAGCGAACGTATTGGGAACCGCCCCGCACGATGGCCGTGCCGGTTTTGTCAAACATACGCAACCGCGCCTATTTCCTACACTGAAACACTGAACTGAGCGGTTCTGTAAGCGTTCATTTTGAAAACGTCGGGCGCCAGTTCTAGCCAGGACAGGAATAAGTTACCGTCTCTGGTGCACTGTCTTTTTTAATCGCGAACGGTTTATATTTAATCACTGTATCTTGGGCATAATCCGTCGCACGTCTGCGTGTGACGCGCTGGACGTCTAAACAAAGGAGAAACTGCAAATAGTGTACAGACGAACGCAGTTCAGAAAGAAAAGAAAGCATAGGCAAATGAAATTGGTCAATTCATTCACTGTCCCCTTCGCTTACACGTTGGTAAAAGCTTATGCCAGTGTGGCTTGTCCACTAACCTTGGTAATTACGCTTGTGAGCTAATGCAATCTGCGCATGTCACTCGGAATATTAATGGCGGTCTCTCTGCCCACGCCGCAAGTGACGTGAACGCCACCGCATTTTCACAATTAGGCTTTGCAACCAAGCGCTTGCGCAGCGTCACACCAATGTCGTTAAAATTCTGGGCTTTTACTTGACGAAACCATCTGAATGTAAGTAAACGAGCACGCAGTGAATAGCTTTGGAGAGATTGTGTTTCCTTGTCTGACCCCTTTCCTTAGAGGTATCTTCCTACTTTTCTTGTGCAGAATTAAGGTAGCTGTGGAATCTCCGCAGATATTTTCCAATATATTTACGTAGGCGGTCTGTACTCCATGATTACGTAATGCCTCTATGACTGCTGGTATCTCTACTGAGCCAGATTCCTTTTCGTAATTATGAAAGCCACATAGAGAGGCTGATTGTACTCTGCGGATTTCTCGATCACCTGATTAATGACATGAATGTGATCCATTGTAGAGCTATAGTATCTCTTCCTGAAGCCAGCCCCTTGGTTGACTAAAGCCCAGTGTTGCCATTATTCTATTGCAAATTATCTTGGTGAATATTTTATATAATACTCCCAGTAAGCTAATGGGCCTATTGCTTTTCAATGCTTTAACGTCTCCCTTTTTGTGGATTAGTATAAGGTTTGCATTCTTCCAGTTTTCTGGGACCCTTGCATGCAGTCGATAGACACTTCGTATAGAGAGCCGCCAGCTTTCCAAGCATTATGCCTCCTCCATCTTTGATTAAATCGACTGTTACTCCATCTTCTCATGCCGCTCTTCCCCGTTTCATGTCTTACAATGCCCTTCTGACATCATCGGCAGTTATAGGAGGAGTTTCTCCTGTTCATTCCTGCTTCGAATGGAGGTATCCTGACTACTCTGGGTACTGTACAGATCAGTACAGAATCCCTCCGCTGTTTTCACTGTATCTTCGACATTGCTGATGATATTACCCTGCATATCTTTCAGTGCGTGTATCTTGGTTTTTCCTATGCCAAGTTTCCTTCTCACTGGTTTCAGGCTGCGTCCATTTTTTACGGCTTCTTCAGTCTTCTCACGTTATAATTTCCGATATCCCTTATTTTCGCCTTGTTTACCAGTTTTGACAGTTCCGCGAATTCTACCTTATCTCTTGAGTTGGACACTTTCATTCTTTGTCGTTTCTTTATTAGGTCCCTTGTTACTTAGGAGAGCTTGCCTACTGGTTGCCTTGGTGTCTTGCCTCCCACTTCAATTGCCGCCTCTGAAGTGGGAGGCAAGGCACCAAGGCAACCAGTAGGCAAGCTCCCCCAAGTAACGAAGCAAGCTCTCCCTGCCTCTATATTCTGTCTCTATATATACCTGTGATGATCCCGCCCTCACCTCTTGCTTGCTTTCTTTCTTCTTTTTTTTTCATTATGAGAAAACGGAGTTCCACATTTTGCGCATCTAAATTTAGGGTATTTAAACCACGGGCCTTACATCAACAAAAAAAAATATGGATACAAAAGAACACAAGAAGGTACAAAAGAACGCAAGCACGGCCGTGGCTGTTTGGGTACGACGCTTAATTGGGTGCGCTATATCTGAAACTCCCGCTAAATCCATAATACCTAGCTCGCCATCATTGTGAGATGAGAATAGGCGAAAGCGTACTTGACCATCTACTGCTCGCAGAGGCAGCAGGGAGGAGCAAGCCGCAAGGACGAATTCGGATCGAAGGCGGCGGCCTAGGCGCCGCCATGTTACGCTGGCTACGCAATCCGCAACGCTAGCACCTACATCCAAAGGTTGGCGTGCGTACGTCGACCGAAAATCCCCAAGTTATTCATCGTGTTCTGAGCACGCGCAGTTTGGACCGGCTATTAGAGTGTACGAAAGAACTTTGCGTTCGTTCACACCAGAGACCTCAGATATCACGGAAATATGGAAATGCCGAAACTCCGTTATCACGTCACAATGCGACATCACAGTAAAGGTAGCAGAAGTGCTTCCAAGAGCCACTGCCAAGTTCAGGGTAAACGCGCAGGAGGGCAACACATCCTGCTTCCGGACCAGTGTGCGCAGCGCCACAGAGGAGCCAGTGCACAAGACGCAGACGAGATCAGAAGAACCAACCGGTATACCTACGCGTATAGGCTGCGCACCAACAAAAGTGCGGTCATGCCCGATCTCTTACTTCCGCACACTTGGCGCGTGCACATGCGAGACCTCGCTCAACCTACCGGCGACCGCAGTTTCGGGGCAGGACGTCACCGCCGCGTGTAAAGAGACGTCATCAGCGTCTGTCGGCGCGAGGGCGTCTCACCGCAAGTCGCTCCTTCACGCGTACGTCACAGCGGACTCCATCAGCGAGGAACGAAAAATAATAACGAATGGAGGCGACAGCCTCTGCCGCTCGAAGCCAGCCGGCTTGGGAGCGCGACGACCCCCCTGTCAACTTCCTCCATCCTCCCGACCTTGCGGCGCGGCATCCTCCTTTACGACGGAGAGCTTCTCGCAGCGCCAAAGCCACTTCAGCTAATGTGTATTAGCTCCGACGGCGTCGCGCCACGGCGGAGCAAAGGCCACACGAAGAATGCGCGCTGTCGTGGCGAGCAACGCCGCCCGTAAGAGTTTCATACAAAGCACCCTAGAGATAAACATGGCGCCAGTGTCTACGTCGTGCGCTGAACCGTGGAGGAAGCCAAATCTGTCGGCCCAACACGTGATCGCATGTCAAAGTGCGCAGTTGGTTTTTAGTGTTGCCAGTGCTCTGTAAGCAGAGTCACGGCAGGGCAGCCGAACAAGCGTGCACCGAATGAAGACTAATGGCATAGCTATCGGGAACCGAACGTCTCGGCAAATCTCGATCCTTGCTCCGTGATCTCGACGCAAGAGGATAAGCGTTGGGTCGCCACTGAGGCAAAGGGACTGGCTTCACAGAGCGTTCGCTTGCCAAGGTTGGCTTTGCATGACGTAATCCGAGCTCCTTACTTTTTTCCTTCCTCCCTGCGCTGAACAGTAGGGAGGTTCGATGACAATGGGAATGGTCGGTAACATACCCGTTTGTCTAAACTTAATCCTTCTGCCTTCGAAAGAGCTCGTGGGCTCTTATTTCGACGTTACCGAAGTCTATTTCTCGACGCCAATTCTTTCTATCGCGACAGTAATTCATTTTATGATTTACAGACAAACCAACCTTGCAATATGAAAAATACTGTGCGCAGTCGAAGCCAAGAAATACGAAAAGTTGAACAGTAAACCATTATTCTACATCACTCAAGATGACTGACTTAAAATTTCGACGTTATCTTTATTTTGTAAGTACGCTGTCACCCGGCACTTGCTGCTATGACCTGCGCTGTACACAAACAAAAATATCTGACGTTTATTCACGAAAAATCTGCCGGGTTCTGAAAGTGAGGCTCTGCAATTTCGGCCAGTGACCTATCACATTCTACTTCTGCTGTAAAGCGTTTGTAGCGACATGATCGTTAATGCGCAATTTCTTTATGGTTTTCCTCCGACGAGAACACTCACGCAACACAAAAGTTTTAAGAACCGTAACAAATTGTGGTTGGACAAAGCCTCAAAAGGTGTCGCTACCAACCTGGTTAGATTACTGCCGACATGGCTCCCGTAATTCGGTAAACCTCTAACGGTAACGGTCGAGCTAAACCTCTCCTATTGTCATGCCCACGTACTCTATTGAGGGGAAGAAAGTAAAATAACCCTCGATAATGAAGTCAAGCTTGGTACTAACAGTTACTCCCGCAAGAGAGTTTCAACACTCCCAGAGATTGAACGAACGCGCTACGGTACTGTTCAACAGCCGATGCGGAACGCCGTTACGGACCCGCAGTAACCAGTGCCCGAACAGAAAAACTGACCTTCGTCCGGGTGGCGCATTTTTCATTCAGAACTAGAAAAAATTCACCGACGATTACCATACGCCCTAATGCGAAATTTGAGCGCAGCTGTATATGTGTTTCAATTTCGCGATATATTGGCTGGCGCGCACAATATGTATTGTGCGGCACGTTGCCAACGGAGCGACGTGCCGCGCGACTGCCTCGCTAATCCGGAGATCGCGAGAGGCGGCGCGTGGGAGACGCGTGGGCGCGATTCACGGCAGCCGCCGCAGACAGACTTCCGCTCATGCAACGCTTTGTTTCCATACAGACGACCGCGCTACTCTGGCGCCATCTTGTAGCCATCGTCGCCGCAAAGCGCGTATTGGGCGGCACTACGCTTTTCTTACGCTTTCGCCACACCGTCCTCCTCCGCTTTCCTCCTCGCGCTCTCTTCGCTATCGCAGTCTTTCATCTCCCGTTGCGTTCCGCGTTCGCTTTCATCCTTCGCTGTGTTCGTTCGCTCGCTTACGAAGGAGAACGCCGACGCTCGCCGCAGCAACGGGCGCCAGAGAGCTGCGATCTGAAACTACTTTCAGTGTAACAACCCAACAGCACTCTCTTTGGGTCATTCTGTTCCGCACCTGAACGCCTTGCTTACACTAGGGACCGAACAATCAATATTACACTATCGTTTACAGCAGAGGCCTGCACTATTACCTTAAGCGTGGCTGACAATCTAATCGTCATATCGCTCACTTTTTTCTTTTCAATCATTTACGCTGATAAAATATTCCCAGTAATATAGGTTTTACGATTACCTAATATTAAGGAAACTCGCAGCTGAAGAACTGAAAACTGGGCGAGTTGGTACCGATTTATATTGTGTACTCACAGTACAAAGAAACTCGTAATGACTCACTCCTGTACATGCAATAATCCCGAATGATGGGTTGACAAAACGGCGTTTATTAAAGGGCCCCCTCACCAGGTCTTGCCATTTTGAGCTGGCAAGCGCCTTGAATTCAATGCGCGCTAATGAGTAGTACATCGCTACGCGCCGCGAGCTGAAATTTCAAGCCATACGCCATTTACGCTCCTCTTCCGGGCACAGCGCTCCCAGTCGGAGAGTCAACGCATACCGCGCAAATGCGCCTAGCTAGGTACATGGCAGTGCCGTGACGTCGCTCATGGTGGCACGTAATTCCCAGAAATATTCGAAGCAATAACTGTTGTTATTCGCGTAATCTGTTGCTTCAATAGACGAATTGAAGTTTAGCGGAACAAAACACCCAAACCGCATGTCTGCGTGTTTGTTTCACATCGCACCGCAGCAAGATATGTGCTTCCGTTTCCTCTAGTTGTTCCCACGTCGTGCAGTCACGCACGCATACAACAAAACTCATCTTCTACCGTGTTCCGAAGCGCGATCGTGATCTGTGATTCCGTTGTATCTGCCTCAGTGTAAGTCACTGACTTATGCCGCTAGTCAGGTGCTCTGGTGCACAGCGCGCAAAATCGTGCGCTGCGCGAATCGCACGGGGAACGTGTCCGTGAGACCTGTCCAACGAGCACTGGGCAGGCGTCACAATGCCCTCTGGAGCTTCCTGGCCGTTGCCACAATGCCCTTGCGACTCTCTGGCCGTCGACACAATGGCTTCTGGACGGCTGCAACTACGCGTGAGCACCCGCAAAAGCATTGCAGAAGCTGAAGCGCTTACTTTGTACTCGTGCGCAAGGAGCCCAAAAGGGAGCAGGTAGAACGGTAGAGCGGAAATGGAGGAGAAAGAGAATGCGTAAAGCCAGCGCCGTGAAGAAACGGGTGAAGAACAGCCTTGCCATTCTTCGCTCGTGGCAGCTTACATACATGGGAGAATCGCGAGAGAAGGGAAAAGCGCCGTCAGAAAGCAAGCTTAGTTTACTGCGTCCTCAAAAAAAAAAAAAAAAAAAAAAATAGTAGGTGACCTTAATCTGATTTGGGCGTTTCTTCGTGGCCCTCGCACCTCGGCGTTGGTGTTCTTCAGGTTAACTTTAGGCGAACGCAACGCACGAACCGAACTCGGAGGCAAATGTTTTTCATTAATAAGCCAGATAAATATCAGGCTACCTTATGTGTGACGTCATTAGTGGCGTGATTACTTCCACTTTATACTTCCGGGTTTCTAGGAATTTCGCCAAAGTCGTGCTCACGTGGCGATTCTCTGAAGTCTACGATTCCGCGCTTTGGTGTGTGGTAATCAGTGATTTCTAATTAATTCTAATTATTCCAGGCACTTCAGTAACTAAACTTGTAACTGAACTTATGCTCTGATTGATCTATAATGAAACCCATGAATTTCGTACTGTACTTTTTTTTCGTTTATTTTGAATTTCCTCCCCGGTTGTCTCAGGAGGTGAACCGGAAGTGCTGCGCAAGAAACAAGAACGTCACTCGATGCTCGTGCCACTAATAAAAGAAACGCTACTTCTGGACACAGGCAAATTGAGGACAAACTAAAAATTTGAATTCCGCGTACGGCACGGCACGTTTCTGTTATTTCTGAAAAATAAACGCCGTGCAAGTTTGTCCATGCGGACGACTGACGCATGAAGCTAGGACGTGCGGACGGAAAGCCAAGCACCACAGCGTTAAGACAACAAGCCAACACTTCAGCCACGATGGGATGCGTCGTGCGAGACAATGACAAGTGCTAACCTTCTCGCAGGATACCAACTATGGCGCACAAAAACGACTCGAGCAAACACTTCTCACTGTGTGCTCTGTGTACTTCGTAGACAAATAACTGCTGCACGCAAGGTAACATTTAATATCACATCAAGACTGTCGTATGCCGTCAACATCACTGCCAAATATCGTCAGTGATCGCAAACAGCACAGAAAGCTTCGCTTACATCGTCTTCCTTTCTTTTAAGAAGCCTAGGTTATTCTTGGATAAGCAAGAACTTCTGAAAAATATTATTTTGTAGGGGTTCCCTTTTAGGAGTGGGTCGCGCAGTATTAGCTGTGCATCAGTAAAAGGGACAACTTGTTCAGTGCTCAAATAACGATTCCTACAGACAACCAAGCTTTCTGCAACCTGAAACATAGGCACGTGATGGAAAATACGTCTCGTGGCAACTGATGCTGAGTGTACGCTGACGTCAGGGAGGCGCACTGCTGGCGTGAACCAGTGGCGGCTGTAAGACGCGACCCAGAAATAGCGTCGAAAAGTCGGTCCCAAAAGGCACCGCAACGCAATCAATCTAAAAGCGACCGAGCGCGTTCAAGTCGTAAAGAGGCACGCTATACAGAAGTCGGGCGCGAGCTGCGAAAACCGCTATCAGACACGACAGCTAGACCGCTGAATCTGCGCGGCGAACACGAGACAAGGACGGCGACCGGGAGGTGGGGGGGGGGGGGGTGTAATGCCCTCATCGTTCGAGCCGTCCCCACGCGCGTAAAGGTCGCAAGTGCTCGCTTCGTGCGGATGCGATGCGAGGCCCATCAAGAAGTAGGCATCAGCGCGAACTTTTCACACGCCGCGTCGCTGCATGGGAAGCGCCAAATTTGGGGGACCGCCATTTTTAATGACGACTTCACCTGGAAAGTGGGCAGGGCCGTACCACAACCATACGCATAGGTAGACTTCGCTGACGTGAGCGACTTCTGTCATATCGCTCGCCGAAGGGGTACTTCTGCGTTTACAGAGTTATATCCGGCTGTTTGAGCAGGGCTACAAAGTTGCAGGACAACATAGTTTGGATGAGCCTTGGAAGCAACCACAGAAGAGACGATTGTGGCGCTTTTTTGTCTCGTGGCGCTGGTTGACTGCGTTTACGGCTTTCACGGCGTGCACGCCTATCGTCGGTGCGGTGCAAATATTTAACGCGAGTCTTTCTGGCAACATTGTTGTAATAGCGCGGGCGACATTATCTCCGCAAGGTTGGCTGCACCGATAGACGTTGGAGTTCGTCAATACGTCCGGTAGCTCCCGAGTCCGCTACCCGAGTATAGCCGCTTGAGAAAGCACTCGCGGTCCGTGTAATCTGGATGATTATGGCACAATCCTTTTTTCTGCGCGCTGCCCTTTTCGAAAGGTAACGGGAGCAATTTCAAGCGGTAAAAACACTTACGTAAATCGGCCGCGAGAAGCGAATTGGTTCGGGCGGCGTTACTTCTTGCGACATTTCACCGAGGAGAACGCACGATGCTGAGTTTTCAAAATATAACCGCTTGACCGCGACATGCACGCAGTGTTAGCATGCAGGTAATACACGTTTCGGGGGCTAAGTGACTGGTCGGCTCGCTTGCTTCTCAGCAGAAAGCTTCCGGCGGGAAATTGACCCGGCTGAATTAAGCTATAGTGAACAGTGGTATGGGTATTTTACGCCAAGAACGACGCCATCCCTAAAGCACATTCCATAAACTTGAAGCGCTGCATACTTTTTCTTTTTTTTTTTCGACTCGAATGCGGTTCCTTCATGATGCATTCAAACGTAATCGCCAAAGAGCACAACTCCGACGCTATTACTTTCGCAATTTACAGAGACCGGATCAGGAAGAATAATAATATGCACCACCACAAACTGGCAATCATAGTAGGGGCATGTGTAAATGAATTTACATCACCGCATATATCTATAGGCTAAAACTGGTTTCGTGAGTCGACGTGATTGCATTCGGCCACGTTGTCGTACAGCCATCTTGACGATGCTGCGCTGACTCGGTGCACGTGGCAATCGAATGCGGTCACATGATAGAGGCACGAAGTAAACGCTGTAGACGCGCCCGTACATGGAGCGACCGACCGCGAATGTGTGCGCGACTACCGGGCGAAACTTGCTCCTCGTTCAGTACGAACTGGTGGTCTAGTTGGTTATACATGTCTATTGGATCACAGCGCACAATAAATGGCAAGGGACTGACAAGAGTCAAGACACCACAAAGCGCCGGCTCGCATCTCATTCCCCGTAACGCAGAATGTGTTGCACACGACAACCGATAACCGCGGGGAAAGCCCGTACGCTTTTCCCGTTCCGTATCCCATCCTCGCTCCATCTCGTGCTCTTCCCCGCTTTCCTGTGCGGAAATCGCGCAGCCCGTATAAGAGATATTGCC
Source organism: Dermacentor andersoni (assembly GCF_023375885.2). Classification (NCBI taxonomy): domain Eukaryota; kingdom Metazoa; phylum Arthropoda; class Arachnida; order Ixodida; family Ixodidae; genus Dermacentor; species Dermacentor andersoni. The sequence goes on along the minus strand of NC_092819.1, from coordinate 150,029,876 downwards.
TCACTCTAGTAAAGGGACCCTAATGAACAATAAATTAGTTTACATATATTTTACTTCGTAACTATTTCTGTTCCTTTCACACACAAAAAAAAAATTTGAGCATTACTAGACAAAACGCAGTGTCCAACTTACTTTAGTTACGGTTTGTTTTAATTTCGCGCTGAAATCTGAACAACAATACGAAGTTCAACGTATTTTTTCGTCCGTTTTGGCGCACGAAGAAGATGTAGTTGAGTCTTAGGGCCTTTAAGAATGGCAATGTAGTCCATTAACTCCAAACCAGACACAAGCAGGCGCTGTCAAAATGCATCGAGGATACGTCACAGCGCGGTGGCATCGCCGCGCGTCTCGCTGTTCGTAGTCCTTTTTCACCAAGCCTCCTCCCATGGGAAGTGGCCGCGCTGACACAGCTGAAATCACTGTTTCACGAGACGAGAAGAATTGGGATCGGGGGGCCTAAATCGAGGGGGCGTCTACGTGGATTTGCTAAAGCGACCCCCTCCCCCCCATTCCCCTTTCACACAATTTATTTATGGCGCCTATCGTATCTACGCTGCGGCTTTTGAACGAAAAATCATTTCATTTCTTCTTTAAACAAGTACGCGCATCTGACTTTTCGCGTTCGCCAGCGGCGACACTAGCGCGATTCACCGCACGTAAGCACTCGGTTCTGGTTCTCGCACGTCTTAACGACAACACACTCATTTGTTTCTTCCCGCTCGCAATTCCTTCGGGCGAGAGGCACAACGACCTCACGCTATGCAAAATCTCCCCGTATGCGTCCCCACGTGAGAGCATACGGCACAGGTACACTCAAAAGCCGGTCGCGTTTTCCACTTTGTGTTCCCTGCAAGAAACCTCAACAGCCGCATTCGGATCGCACCTACACGTTGCCCAGCATGCCGCATTTGCATATACAGAATTCACGGGTACCGGAGGGCCTATTCGCAAGCACTGTAACCGGGTTTTGTTTTGTTTTTTTCCCTGGCTGCGCGAAATTTTAAGCATCGCGCCTGTGGCAAATAGTACAAGTCTAACTTGATGAGGCGCACATTACTTCCAGGAGAAATCGAAGTGCTTAATTCAATAATTAACAAGATTGCACGAATTAATTATAATTAATTATTCTACCCAATATATTGCAATTTACGAATTGTAGCCACTGAGTTGGTCCGCAAGGCGTACTGGAACAAATTGTGGGGATGACACCTGTCCAACCTATCCTGAGATATTCATTTTTAAAAGTGTGCGACGAAGTACATCGGCGCTCCTGTTAGTTTCGTGTTTCAATGCATTAATATATATATATATATATATATATATATATATATATATATATATATATATATATATATATATATATATATATATATATATATATATATATATATTCATTCTCTCCTTTCCGTAGTGCCTCTGCGCCCTCAAAGTATTTTAAATAAATAAATAAATGAACAAATGCAACCCAGAGAAATGTATTGTGCATTAGTTAGAGCCTTTCCTCTCGGTTAGCTTTTTGCGCGCGTACGCGTACCCGAGTATCGTTTCCCAAGGGTCAAGCACCCAAAGGTCGCTACGTAAAGGGAGCTACAGCCATGTGGTAATACTAGTTTTATGGAGAAACAAAACATTGAACAAAACGAATAATGGATTTCATCAAACAAGGCGGATATATGCGTGGAATCAACGAGCAAACGCAGACTCAGAGAAAGAAATAAAAGAACATACCTAGAAAAAATCACGAGAACTGTTTAAGCATACAGTTAAAGAACACCGGATCACGCCAGCCGCGCAAAAGCAAAATAATAAAGAATAAAAAATTTTGTTGCCTTTCGCTCCATAAGTATATAAATGTATACAATATGTACAACTATAGGAAAAGCGGTCGCCCTCATCAATTTCCTTCTCTTGCGTCATCAATTTGAAGTTCATCGTGTGTTCCTGTCTCTGCCTGCCCATTAAAGTGTTCACGACGACTGTATTTCCCTAAGAACACCGTAAGCCGGGCGCACGCGTTGGATTTACAGAGTAGCAAGCGCAGTCATCGGTTAAGGCACGACCACGTGTTCAGAAATACAGAGATTAGTACCTGTTCCGAGATACCTGCATGCCGCTCCCCCATCCCCTAAATTTGAGGCGAAATGCTTTTGTTAATGTTCACCGTAACAGTTGAAAAATAATATGGTGGAAATAAAGCATTAAAGTTTATCAAACCAGTGTAGAAATTGTTCAGCTACTCAATATGTTGACTGCTTTAAGAAAAAAAAAACGCGCAAACTTATGGCGTTTTTCACTGGTCGTTTCGGATCAACTCGCTCCGCACCGGTAGGGTGGCTAGAAGGCCACCCTACCGGTGCCACCCTTCTAGGCACCCTAGCACCGGATCGCTCTCACTTGCTCCGCCGCCGAGGCGCGGGTTCGGGCGGAAATAGCTCGCGTCACTTCCGTCTTCAAACGAAATCGGGAAATCGGTAGCCGGTTGGTACGCACAACAGTGTGTTGCTTCGCAAAATGGCTGCGTTCGGTGCTGCTGCAGCGCTCACGTTTAGCGATGAGAGCTCGGACGACAGCGATTCCGAAGTGACAGAGGTGCTGTACGAAGCCTTCTACGCACGTTGTCCATGCACAATCCTTGCGGGCGCGACATGGAAATGACGGACTATGCGACTGCCACGGTCAAATTACACGCGGGGGACGGCGAGTTTGGTTGCCGTGGAAACGTACAGAACGGAAGTCGGCCATGGTTTTCGGAATCGTTTCGTGCGACGTGTACGCAGACTTCCTGTGTGATCCACCGCGGAGCGTTTTTGCGCTCCGCTGGCCGATTCGGATTTGTGAAACCCGAACGCTCGCTCGAGGATTTCGGCGGCCGCTCCAGATCGACCAGTGAAAAACGCCATTAGTTTTTTGTTAACGAACATTCTGCACTATACAGGGTGTCCCAGCCAAGTTTAGCCAGAATTTAAAAAGATGCGGATGCCACGTAGCTGGGCAGAACCAAGGTAATGTTGTTTGCCGTCGCTTGGAGATACTCAAACTATTTGTTTCATTCTGCCTAATTAGATGTAATTAGTCTTAAATAAATAATCAACTCAAATATTATAATTAGGCGAAAAGTGTAAATGCGAAAATTCTAGAGCAACATGCAATACTCCCGATACAGCTTTCTGTGCTCAATAAGTGCTACATAAGTTTTTCCGAGCGTGAAAGAAGCCCGCGAATAACGCAAAATGCCTCAAGATGCTGCAATCGCGCGGCAATGCATTCAGTGATCCGCGTATAACAGTTTCGAGGAAAAGCTTTCATTGTTCTCGAGGTCATCCTTGTAAATAAAGACGACTTCGCTATCGAAGAGCCTCATTTAAGGGTTGCGGAACGCGGGTTAAAACCAGCGTATTTCGTGGCTGACCTGGAGGGCGTTAAACATGTGCGTTTTCGCTTGCATACCATAGCGTCCATGCACCTTCGGAGCACGTCACAGCGACAGGGGATCGAACCCGCTATCTCGAGAGCACAACGCCGTCGCCACTGAAACATCGCGGCGGGTTCATTTCCCGGCACGAGAACCAGCAACGATGGCAAGAATGGTTTCAAGTTGCGTCACTCCGCGTAGCCTGTGCGGGCACCGAAACTTTAGGGCTAGCTCTCGTACACGTCAACGCGTGCTCGTAGGAATAGCGGCATTGACTCAAATTGGGCCTTTCTTTTCTTGCGTTATTTGACTAACGCAAATTCTTAAACCGACTACATTTTGTGCTTTGCCTGGCTTCACTTTGATTTAAAGCGCAGTTCTTAGGCGCTCGTTCCTGCGTTGAGCGTCGGCGTAACGAGCGAACGCGTAGCGTAGCGGGCAATGAAAGAAGGCGATAGCGAAGAGAGTGCGAGGAGGAAAGCAGCGGAAGCCACCTTGAAGCACCACCGGACGGCGCAGACGTCCGCACATGCGCGTATACGTAAGCGCACTACCGAACCAAAGATCGATGGGCCGGCTCTGGGAGTCCATGGTAAAACCACAATTGAGGCAGTGCAGGGTTACATGGATTGTGGACGTCAGAGGAGCACAGAGCAAAATTAGTTTTGAAGAAGGACTCGGGAGCATGGACGAAAATAAATGGGCAGCGCTAAACTGCACGAGTATCTGTACTTGAAAAGCGTGGACACAGAATGAAGGAAGAGGCCAAGAAATTTGGCAACCAAGTACAAGGTAATTGAAACTAAATAGACAACCAGAGATCATCAGAATGAAAGTGAGAGAAACAGAGACAGCGAATTGGATGCAAAGAATGGAAATGAAAAGGTCCATGGATATTTACGAGAGCGAGAAGAAAGAAAATAGAAGGGAAAATCTGTACGACAGCACAAATGACAGTGCCTTGCTATTTGAGGCTGAAGCCGGGTGCCAGCGGACAAAAACATTTCGGAGGAAATATTCGGGAAAAAATTAGGCATGTGTACGCTGCAGCAAAACCCGGAGACGACTCCGCACATAACAATTAAATGCGAAGGGATTCACCCAGTAAGAACCGTATGTAACGTACACCTTCCAGACGCGCTTTAGTTTTAAGTGGAAGGAAGCATCAACCGGTCAGCAGTCGAGCTAAGCAAGAGACGCGTAGAGTATTGATGAAAAAAAAAGCAAGGAAGTTGATACGACCGGATCCGTTACAGGCATAGTTAGCAATGCAAGTTAGAGAAGTTCTGAGGGGAAAAAAGGATTATGGAGATGTATGCAAACATGCTGGATAAAAACACCTATAGCGTACCTCATTAAATCTAGCAGGCTAGGCGACTATTTATCACCACCCCGTTTCACAGGGGATGCCATTTAATAATAATGATATTATTATTATTATTATTATTATTATTATTATTATTATTATTATTATTATTATTATTATTATTACCGTACGCATCCGCGGCTCTCTCGCCCAAAATTGGCTGCGGCTTGGCTCAGCTAACCCTGGATATGCAAAGCGAAAGTTTGGTTTACCCTGGTTAAGTCTTGGTTTCCCTTGGTTAACCTTTGATTTAGCTGTAGTTGTTATACTTAGGTATACAATCACCGTTAAGCCAGGTATGACGGCTGTGCCTAGGTCGGTGGCTGGACATGACTGATTAGGCTTGGGTGGGCACGCATCATTCGACGGTGCGATGCCTGTTGTGCCACAGGAAAGCGCAAGTGCTAGACGTGCAAAGAGACGCTGCGAGCATGCGCATCGTCGAAGCACAAACGGACAGGGCGCGAACGCGGTCTTTACATTGATCTCGACAATGCGACGCCTGTTGCATTCCGGACTCTCTCCAGAGAAGCAGCTCGCCGGGCGATATCCGCGGGGTGGTCAGACGCTGCTTATAAACGGCGGCTCAACGCATCCCGCTCCCGCACAACGCTCAGAGAAGACGGCCCAGCCTCGCTCACATCCATGGCCAAGCTCGCACTGACAACATAGAGAAAGAAAAAAAATGCTGACAAGGCGAGCGCGGCGCTCCTCCTAGCTAAAGCCCCTCCATACACGTTTCCGCCGACCAGAAAGCGGCGGTGGCGCGTGGATGCAGGGGCTTTAAGGCTAAACCCCATTAGCGCGATTTTGTGCGCGACAGCGACGAGCGACGGGTTCGCGCGACGGATCGGGCCGTCGCTTGAACAGATCGCTCGGTCTTGTCGCGCGATCGCTCGGTTTTGCAAATCTAGAATTCGTCGCTCGTCGCCCGGAAGTGCTATGAGCGACTAGCCAATAGCGCAAAGCCGGAACTGGATGTACATAACTCCAGTACTTCCGATTGTCGTACGGAACGAGCAAACGATTGAATTTTTATACGTGCAAGGATAAGAACCTACTGCAAGACTTTCAGGAATAGTTATGCTGCTTCTTACAGTAAAATACATCAACTTAAGTTAATAAAGCACGCGTCACGCTAGTTTCGGCGCCTATATTGCTGCCCTCATACCGGCAACACTGGGGAGACGTCGCTCGAAGTCATCGCTCGCATGGGGTGCAACTTGTAGGCGACGAGCGAACGCGACAGCCATCTCCATCGCGTCGCTTGTCGCTGTCGCGTGCAAGATCGCTTGCATGGGGTTTATACTTTACTCCTAGCCAGGCGCGTGGCGAGTCACGTGGTCAGGCGGCGACCCATATGCGGAGAGCGCATGCGCAAAGTCGGCGGCGGCGGCGGAGCTCGGCGCAGCGAGTCACACGATGCGTTGCCAGCTGCGGTCAAAATAAAGCCAAATTCGCGGCGATGGCGAAACTCGGCTGGACGAGGTTAGTAAAGCTCTCGCTTGAAAAAAAGAACCAGAAAGATCGCTTCGCGCACAGCGTTCGCCGCAAGCGTTCGCCGGTAAAGACTACGGTTGCATAAGCTGCAAAAGCCAGGAAGCGGCAACTGTGTGGCCGCTCTTTGTATAGCGCCGCGCATTGCGGCTCTGCCAGTCGGTGCGGTGATCGGTGCGATGCCTCAGTATATTGCTAAATGAAAACACTTGCAGAGCTACGCTCATATTTCGCATTATGGAGTATCGTAATCGACGGTTAACTTTTTTTTTAGTGTTCAGATGGTTGTTACTTAAAGAAAAAGACAAGGACAATTCTACTAAAAACATGAACCAAGGAGAGTATACATGTACAGTCAGTTTCACACTTAAGGGAAAACTTGGAACGCATTGCATCGCGATGCGGCGAGCGCTGGAGTCAAACGGCGGCAGCAGCAGCAGCTCGCGCAGGCGCTCGAGGGGCGGAGTCATCTGCATCGTCTGCCACGGCGGCGCGCGCTGGCCACATTGTGCCACAAGGGCCAGTGCACAGATTTCACCATTACTGCGGGAACTGAGCTGATATTCTTAACGTTGTGCGACGCCAAACTGAGCCTTTGTTGGCGATAATGGAGTTCCACAAACTTCTTTTGACAGCATGCTTCCTTGGTTGTTTCGAAAGGCCGAGGTACTGAGCGCGTGCACGTATATTTCTTTACTGCGTGTGCTACCGTAATACGCAGCGACAAGACGCACCAAGATGTGCAAGCAACGTGCTCAGTCTGACTCGAAACGAAAACAAAGCGCTCAATAATAATAACTATGGGGGTCAAACACGATGAAACAAACGGATACGAATGAAGGAATGTTTTAGGTCAAGACAGGAGACGATTTTTCTCGACAGTCATTCACTACACCAGAGAGACCCTGCGCGCCGGCGGGGAATAGGACACGTCACGCTCTGTACTTCAGTTAGTATCACGTCATGTCCCCAGCGGCAGCGACGACAGCGCTCATCCTGGAAGGCTGAGAAGTGTTGAGTGACTTGATCAGCGATGTGTTCATTCGCAGCACGTCTCAGTTGCTGACGATGGCGGACCGAAGCCTATCCTTGGGCGACCTATGGAAAGGATGGTGCGCCACCAATACCATAGTGGCGATACTTTCAATAAGCCGCAGACATTTTAAATGATGAGGCCCGGGGATTGGGGCGGCCACTCCAGGAGAGTGACAGCGCGCTCTTCGAGCAGTTCTTGCACAACACGAGCAGTGTGGATTGGCGGCCTATCGTGTTAGAATATATAGTCGCCTTCCGGGAACGGGCCGTCAAGAACGCATGGAATCAGTACATCGTCTATGATTGCCCTGCACCTTTCAGCGATGAACTTACCTTCGAGGCGTATCAGTGGGCGTCGGACAACGCTTAGTACAGAATACCGGCTCATTTCACGCAGTAACGATGAAATCTGCGCACTGCCCCTGAGAGTAGCACGCTTCCCGACAATGCAGACGACGCCGTTCAAGACCTCGCCCCTCGAGTATTTGCGCATGCGCGAGCTGCCGCCACCGCCTTGCCGATGCAATGCGCTCCAAGTTTTCCCCTAAGTGTGAAAGACTACATAGGAGTATCATACACTTCAAAAAAAAAAAAAATCGTGAACAAGACCAGCCAATCTCCTCTGAAAAAAAAAAAAAGAACGAATTAAGACGACTGCCTGCATTGATTCTACAAACGACTTGGCTAACAAAAAGTAGCCCAAATAAGCTCATAAAACTATATACGAGGGTATTTGCTTTTGAGACCGACGGGAACCTACGTCACCTCTGATAAACCTGTTTGCACAAGCACTGCACCACGCGTTGACGCCACCTGCAATGTTCCCTCGGACGACATTCTCTGTTACAAGCATTTTAGCTCTACTATTCATCGCGCCAGAATTTTGGCTACACACAAAGAAACTTCGTTTTTTCACTATCGCTACAGAGTTCCACTGCTTGCAGCGTCCGGTTTTAGTTTTTCCGATAACCGTACTACGACACTGTCGAACTGCATAGCATGTTGCGATCTATTCTGTCACTTTAACGGAACTACCGAGGAGCAGACAATATAGCAAAAAAAAGGGGGGGGGGGCGAAAAAAAGAAAGAACCGCCGTGATACAGCTGTTAAGAGTACACGACTCGCGACCGAAAATTCATGAGCACGAACCATGTCGGAAAACAATTTTCTTTCCCTTTTCCACTGTTGAGCGGACTCCTCGAGTAAGTGAGTGAGTGAGTGAGTGAGTGAGTGAGTGAGTGAGCGCGCTCTATAACTCGCTTTTGATCGGACGGACCAAAAAACTCGCGTTGCAACACTGTTCGCGATCAGTAGAATGACTTTCGCCATTACAACAGAAAAAGCCCCGGTGCGTTTATAGCAAACGGCCACCTGAAACGAGAGGACACCTGGCACTACAAAGCGCGCACACGTGCGCTTCTGTTTTCATTCCGGTTCCTCCGCCACTCTCCCAAAGCCTGCTCAAAACTTTCCTGCTTCTCGTTCAGCAGTCACGCTACACAGGCAGTCCGTGCCGCGTCGACCGGAAAGCGTTCGTTGGGGCTGCGCGCGAGGCGACGGTGTCGCTCGTCGAGCCAAGGGCACGTGTCGTTCGCTCGGGGCATCGACGATCGCCCGCCTCCGCGGACGAATGTCATCGGGATTCCGGCGTCCTTGGACCTTAACGACGTCGGGGACGATGTGTGCAGTCGCTGCATCGCGCGCGTTTTTCCTCGTCGGCGGCGACGTTGGCAGTGATGCGGCCGCGTACAGACCAGAACGACACGCTGAAAACTAGCAAGGCGCAAGTGGGGTGGACGTTCAGGAGAAAAAAATAAGCGGGGCTGCGTTACCTTTCTACATTTAACAAAAGTTAGAAATTAAATATTATTCTACAACATCAAGAAGACGCAAAAATATGATTTAGTGATTTCTAATGGCATCCCCTTCCAAACGGGGGATGGAAACAAATGGACACCTAGACCGCCCGAGGTAATCAGGCTTTACTCTATTACATGTCTGGCGTTCTGCGCGTCTCTTTACCGTAAAGTTAGGTATGTCTGTAATGATCCCGGCTCCATACCTTGCTTCTTCCTTGCTCCACATCTTGCTATAAGCGTGTCTCGCTTAGCCTGACCACTCGGCAGAAAATGAACGGGTGGCGGCGACGCCGTGTTTCAAGTTGTCGCCGTGACGTCGCCGATTCTGACAACGCCTGCTATGGCGAGGGCTTACACGGTCACTGGGTTATCGGTCAGCATACACCACATGGTTATTCTAGAGGAGTCGTAAACACTGAACTTAGCAAGTTTCACGAAACTACGCTGGGCCACGACGGCCAAAATACGAAAAAAAATCAGCTTTAGATCCATGACTTCCCACGGACGCACGAGCGCAAGGGCATAGAGGCGCGAAATTAAAAAAAAAAGAAAGTTAACCTCCCGACTTTCACTTTACTTTCTAATAATCAAGCAATTATCACGAATTTAACAAAGAAATTTAAAGCGAAGCATGATTCTAAACTGATTTAATGTTTCTCCCTCTCTAACTTTAAACAGGTCGTTGCCGTGTGAGACATCGCCGCCACGCACTAAATTGGTGGATTATGCCACCAAGCTGTTGGTTCAGCTTGCTGTTGACCCATACTCTTATCCAGGCGGTTTCTTGGCTTAATATACTGCAATTTAAATGAAATACTACCGACTCCAACTGCACCTCTAATTAATCAAGCGGTGCCTACGAAGTGTGTGCTCCGGTATGGAAATGTTGAGGGGTGGTCCGACCAATACAGGTAGGTGTTCTGACCATTCGCACTTCTAACCAGCAAATACAATCTTAAGGGAAGCTAGTTGAAAAGCCGGCATATGCAAGCTGCGACAATAACTGCGTGACGCGACAGTCAGTGTTTTTTTTTTTCTTTAGATCATACAAATCTTTAAATTAAAACAAGGTAATGAGTGCATGCAGCGAGCGTGGCGCTTTCGCAGAGCGAGTTCCCAGGCGAGGTGGACATAATTTTCCGCTATAATAAAGTAAACTTCAAAAGACTAAGGAACAAAAAAATTCTTAATGTTAAGTTTCATTCGTGCCTCGGGGGCAGTTACCTAAATGGTTGGTTTGGAGGCAGTTGGAGGCAGTGACGTTTGCACGTCCGCCCATCATTTAACCATCTTCAGGATAGCACCCAGTTCGAAATATTCGTCGTCAAATTTGAAACTCGATCGAGGCAGTATCGAGACTGAGCGCATGCCCCTGCGCGTCCGACGGCAACCTCCCGTGAATAAGTGTGGGACGGAGTTTGAATGACGGCATGCCGCCACAAATCTCCACCCGGCACACCCAGGCGCACCTGCTTGCAAGGTCAAGCGTGCCGTATCAGTGGCTGCCGACACTGGCCGAGGCGTTGTTCAGCTTCGAGATTGCTCGTGCTCGTCGTCGTCGCGGGGTGTTTCGGCCTGATACGATGGCAGCGGGGTCGCGTCTTTTCTGCGCTCCCTTGTAGGTGCGACGTCCAAGGTCTTTAAGAGATGAGGTCGCAATAAAATGTTAACCCCTTTCAAATTAGCCTTTTAAATAATTTCACCTAAGGCACTAATCAAATAGCTAAATAATGAATTTTTGTTAATTAGTCTTCAGGAGCTGACGTTATTGTAGCGGCAAAATATGTCCTCCTCGCATATAGGAGCCTCTCTGCAAAAACGTCACGTTCGCTGCGCTTACATAATAGCATTTTTATAAGGAAAACAACTATAATTGTCCAAAGAGGCAGTATATATACGACTATATAGCAACACCCATGGAGTGAAGCTTCAACTTATTAGGATTGCACATTGGGCAAGTTGTTAACTATCCATACTGCAATCTGTAAGCTGCTGTAATTAATCTATAGTAAACACGGTTGGTACATATAGTCCGCGTGCATACGTCACGTGTTCCCTTTGCTGGTCCCTCTCGTTTATAAGTGCCGCCGTTGAAGCACGTGATCACAACTTGCATACATGGATTATCTGTCGTCTAACACCGGAAACTATACTTTAATATAATTTTTAAAATGGGGGGGGGGGGGGAGGTAAGCGGGGAAAGTGCTGACAGTCGGACAACAGTCCAGCGCAAATGGGAACGTAACTTTAACGGGCCTTGGATGACCCGATAACGTGTAAATGGCCCTCAGTCTCTCAGGCACTCCCCAGAGCGCACAGTAATTTCAATGCAGCAACAAAGTTCACCATTCCAGGGGCACAAGCTGCCCAGCGATCGCCAGCAGCAGAACGAGACAGCGAGCTTTTTACGCGGTCATTGCCGAAACACTTATGACTACATTACAGTACGCACTGAGATCGTTTTATTCAAGAACGCCACCATCCTTAAACGAATTGTTCCCGCAATATTGTATCAAATAGCTGTCAAACGGCGCTAGACACTGCACATAAGTTTATAGGAACACCAAACGAAAGCAGCGTAAATACCTTTAAACTGATGGAGTATTAGTTGGAAAATATTTTCGCTAACTTCCACCTAAAAAGCTGGTTACTAGAAGAAAAAATGAAGGTCAGCATGTTACTTCTTTTAAAAGTTGCCCGTCAGAACCCGGCCCAGCGCCGCTAAGTCAGTGCAACGCCACGAACTTCAAACTAAGTTTTCTTATCTGTACCCCTGTTGTTCAGTAACTATTATAAAAGCTGAAGTTACTATAGTCTGAGACAAATAATTACTAGGTTATACGTACACGTGTCGCACTAAAACAAAATTTGCATAGACGCGCCAGCCAGTTGCGTTCACTTATTTACCTGACGTTAAGCGGTTTGGCACGTTTGAAAGAACATTTTTTTACGCGTACAGATCGGTCACTGTGTCGCTGGCTTCAGGATGAAACCTGAAAGTCTAGCCACATTTTATATCCCGATGCCGCTGCTCAGCCAAAGGTAGGATTTTGGCTCGAAACAACTAGCTTATATTTTTCGGATTAGCCTAGCATTTACATTTGCCGACCAAAGTCGTTAAGCTGTGGGCGGACTCCAGCTGGCCCAGCTCTGTCCGAGATGACGAGCGAGGCCACCGCGTCTTTTGCGGGTGGAGCTTCTTTGCAATTCTTAGGTTGTCATAGACTACACGGCTTTTTTTTTTTTTTTTTTAGAATACAGTATATAGTTCATATTCACTCAAATATTCATCGAGCGGCCACCGCCAGGGAGAGCTGGTACGGGAACTTCAAGGCTGCGTCGCCGCTCATCTTTCGCTTTCATGGCTCGCACAATTAATACCCGCCCTAAATGCAAAAATGACATTTTGGTAGTGTCAAAAAAAAAAAAAAAACCTTTTACTCTTTAGTTAGTGTCGCTTTAAACTGGCAAAATATTATTTAGAATACCTCCGTTGCGTTTAATTGGCAAAACAAAAGCTTGGCCGCTAGAAAGAAAAAAAAAAAAGCAATGGCCGAAAAGATTCCCCTTTTTGAATTTTGCGACGAGAGCGCAGCGCGGTGATGTCAGTGACGCGTGACGAATTTCGCAGTATATACAGTGGCGTACGGTAATCTTCGAGTGGAGGAAGTACTCAATTAGTCAGCGTTTAGCTTTTTTTTTGGCATTTTTGTAGCGCCTTCCCTGAGAGATGAATCCCCCTGAATTTTCTTTTACTTTTACCTTTCTGATTTTTCTCTGACGTGTACGACTATGAAACCATTGTCACGTGCACACATCTTCCTTTCCCTTGCAGGTCAACGCTGTTTGGTTTGTTTTGCAATCGTGTCTGTCGTGCTATTCAGCAACATTATTTATTTATTTATTTATTTATTTATCGGAGTACGCACAAGGTCGTTGTGGCGTTAAAGCAGAGAGGGGGCACAGCAAAAGGGACTGGAAGAAATCGTGCGGCAGGACCCGACTTATTTGTCAGTGTAAGTGAACGGCCGAACGCTTCTACGGAAAGCTAGTGCATGCTTTGTTAAATAAATGGTGCGCTAGACTGCGTGCATCGAATGAATTAGGTATCGCTCGTTGCTTCATTCGGTCATTCCGTAGAGAAGAGATCCGCTAACCAGCACACCTGTAAGGTTAGTACGGGTACATACAGGTGGCAGAGCCCCGATTCGCCACGTATGCTCTCTCCAGCAACGCGAGTGCCGGCGTACTGCCATCCTCCTCTCCCGCAGAGGACACCGGGGGAGAGGGCGAAACTCTAGGCAGGAGTAAATTATCAAGGGACTTTAGGCAGGAGGAGAGCCCTACTGCCTCCCCGGCCGCTCCAGCGCAGCGTCTATACACTTTCGGACGCCTCACGCAACGCGCAACAAACAGCACGCGCGTCCCAAAGCCCATCTCCGCAACTCGGATGCGCGAGAACACACTGGTGCCTTCGTGTCGGCGACAAGTCCAAGCACCGATCGCCAACCACGAAAGAGGCAGAGAATCTCTATTCGCCTTAAAAATTAAACACCAACCACGCGGAACGATTAGCGTACAGCAGTGACTGCGTATTCTAAATCCACCAGTCGCAAACAGAGGAGCAATTAACGATCGCGACGATGTTAACAATAGACCCATAAATACATTTGCATCGCCACGCACGAGAGCGGTATTCTTGCATTCACAACCTGTTGCGCCACTTCGCGGGCATTCTTTCTTTTAGCGCGTTTTGTCGTATATCATCAACAACAAGAATTTACCTTTGAGACTTGTCTTCGAACAATAATCGTACCTTGCGCGCACTCCATTTTCCAACGACACCCGCCGCGGAGTGGCCTCGGGACGCTGCACACTCGAGGTCCCGGGCTCCATCACGGTCGTATTTCGATGGGAGCGAAATGCGAAAAACGCGGTCGTGCATTTAGGGGCACCTTAAATAACCCCGAGTGGTCAAAATAAATCCCGAATGCTCCACTATACGGTGTGCCTCATAATTATCGCGGTTCCAGCGAGTAAAACCGCGCAATTTAGCACGTATTCCATTTTCTTTCTATCTTCGGCGTAGTGCTACCTCCGATTTCCCGTCACGAACGGCATCGCGCATCTGCGTGAAACAGCGCTCCGCACAGGAAGGTAGTGTTGCGTACTCCAGGGTAGCGTATCGTACTGCTGCCGAGTAGTAGCCGCGCCTGTCTATCGAAGCTCGACCGACGTTACTATTGGGTAGCGTGGCGTTGTCGGCGTGCTGCAGGCATCCGGTAGACCATGGCGACCGGGCAAGGACGAGTATTTCTAGTGCGAAACTTGCACGGTTTATTCAAAGGTTGATGAAAGATGATGAAAAGAGAATGAAGTGATCTAAAAAGTACATTTCGGAGCCCCTTAAATACGCTCTCTACAATCGCGGGAGGGATCTTGCTTCCGTCGACGTCACGTGACTGGCACAGAGTGATTCGCGGAAAGAGGACCCCTCCTCCTCTGGCTATACCGAGCCTCTGGTTATACCGAGCCTGCTGCAAGAAGGAGGGCGTCCCGCCTCCGGTTATAGCAAGCCTCGGGTCCGGGAATTGCAGACGCTTGTCCTCTTTTGGGCGTTGCTGGTTCGCGGAAGCTCCCCTGTTGAGCTTGACAGTTCGAGGAAAGGGTCCCTCTAAAGTCGCACACACACACACACAAAAGAGGCCTGAAAACACTGCGGGGCTTCCGCCAGACCGGCAGACACTCGAGATGACCATGGCGAATTAGGAAGTCACGCTTCATTTCGACGAGGCATGATGGGTGAAAGTCCTTTCTGCATGAGGTGCCAACAGTAGCAGGAGAAGTCACGCTTCATTTTGACGAGGCATGGTGTGAGAAAGTCCTTTCTGCACGAGGTGCCAACCGTAGCAAGAGAAGTCCCGCTTCATTTCGACGAGGCATGGTGGGAGAAAGTCCTTTCTGCACGAGGTGCTAGACGCCAGCCGTAACAGTAGCAGTCGCACAATGTTAGAGAAAGGAGGTGAACGCACGATGATTATGAATTAGGTATACAAGGTAAGCCCCCAAAGGGTGTTAAAAATCTTTGCAGAGACACGTGCACTTCACATGGTGCCTTTTCAACAGCGCTGCTACCACTCAACGTGCCAAGCCGTCAGGAGGGTAGCCAAGGAAGGTGGGGAAGGGCCCGTCCTGAAGTTTCTGAATACCAGCTGGCACGGCCGGGCTAGAGGGGTCGACGCGTGCGCAGCCAAACTAGAGGAGGCGCAGTTAACCGGCAGCGACTGCGCAGGGATATACCTGGCACACAGTTACGTGCCAGGTACACAGGTTCGCACTAGCGGGGGAAAACGCGCGCCGTGTGCCGCAGGTTGCAGAAGGCGCCAACAGTGGCGTGGGCACACTAGCGGGCGTCCTTGCCGCCGCGGCAAGAAAGCGAACCGCTGTCACCTGGATTCACTGCGAATCGACGATGCTGATTCTCTTCGCGCGTTTGCTCGCGCGAATGAATATGCCGCTCCTCGTTGGTATCCCCAATCGGCGGCGAGCGGCCTGTCGCAAAAGAGAGCTCCAACAACCATCCGCTTCCGCGGCAGGAAAAGTCGCCGCTCCCCCGCTTTCGCGGCACGCCGCGCGCGTTCATGCCGCTAGTGTGAACGTCTGCCGCCGTTACGCGGTCGAGTGCGAGGTTGTGGAACGTACGCGCAACACCTCGACGAAGCGATCTACTTTGTGTCGATGGCGGCCTGGCCCTCCGGAAGGCCGGCACCGAGGCCGTGACCGATAAAGAGAAGAATCGAAGATGCGGCGGCACTGTGTTACACACATAGATCGCGAACAGCGGTACGGCAAGCGCTTTATGGCCGAAGCCCAAGTTCTGTCCTCCAAAAGGAACTTTCAATTGTCGCTTACAGTCGCCATGCTAATTGTGTAACTTTTTAAACTAACATTATGTTTCTTTCTTTCCGTAGCATACGTTACATGTAATATAAAATGCTCAATGCCTTCTTACTGTATGTTTACTGTTATTAATGTAATTTTTGAAGTGAACTGCGATTACATATGCATTCCGTAAGACCATTTTTTTTCTTTCTTTCTATTGCTTTTCTGTAACTTGAAGTCAATGATGTAAATCAATACGCAACGAAGTCTTTTAGGTTGTTTCATCAATATTAGTCGCAGCGCGCGTTCATTGCAATAAGTTTGCCCAGATCGGTACCACCTAGGCAACAATAAATTCTCGAGCACCCGATTCTTGCTAATTCAAAAATAAATTAGGATGAACGCAGTGAATAATAATTACGGTTCGGCAGAATACTAGAACATTTACCTCACTGAAAAGAATGCTTAACGCTTAGAAATGGGCTACAGAAAATGCTGACATCTGTCACGCTTAGGTTTCACAGAATCTTTTCTCCCTCTCTTTCCCTCTCCTGTCTCCGAAAATGTCAAGAACAATGCCGAACGCTGTAGCCCACACCGACAAAGCATGTTAATGAGATCGTTGACCAACTATCAAAGAAACGTACTGCTCAGCGGGGGATAGCAACAAATATGCCGTGAACGCCATTTATATATATACAATTCGAGTAACCAGGATTTTTACACAGGAATTCGAAGACTTGGCAAATGCACCACGGTACCACCTTTGTTAAAGTGCGGATCACATGCATGGTTTTGAATGAGTCAATCGCGACTTTTGTTTGTTCAAAAGAATGGAAAGCCCTCTGAAAAGACCGCATTTTGGAAAAGGAGGGGGCACCAGCGCAAAGGGACAGCTGCCCTAGCCGCACTTCCCACGGAAAGGTTCCAGGGCTGTTTCGCGAAGTGCACGGAAAGACCGTCAGCGTGCGGAACTATACTGGTTCATGCCAACACAAGCGTTCGTTTTCTTTTGAAACGTGACCCCTGTTAACGGAGACGCGGCACGAATTGTACCCGACTTCTGTTGATTTAAACGTCCGAGTACCATACGATGAATGTGGCGTAGCACGTTTTGTATATTTTATTCGGAAACAGTGAATACACACAGACACGAAAACATAATTGGGTGAATAGATGTAGTGAGCGTCCCCTCTGGAACGGGGTGGTGGGTTGCGCCACCAAGCTCTTGCTATTATAATGCCTAATGTTCCACCTAGGTTTTAATAAAAAAAGAACCACGATGAATTCCCATAAACAAATTTCATGTGAACTCTGTTTTTGTGCGTCTCTGTATTTTGTGGTTTCCCTACTTTTCTTCCACCGATCTTCCGATCATTGTTTACCAATCTTTGTTCAAACGTTGCTCAAACCAAACGTTATTCCACCAATCTTTCAATCGTTGTGTGCAAATCGCAGCTCAGGCTGCATCACGCGCGCAGTCCCTTCCCGTTTCGTTGGCGCAAAGCTATGAACATGCACGTACACAAAAAGGGTACACAATCGTGCGTCTCACGAAAAACGCATGGAAAAAAAAAAGAGAAAGAAGGAAGGACTGTTTTACTTGGGATATGCCACCATACTTGGGACAATTTTGGCTCACACTCTCAGCAAGTCAGTGCTAATGGACAAGTGACCGGAAAACGATGTATTGAAGCGTTTCGAACGGGGGCGCCAAAGATAATCGCCGTGCTCGAACGTTCCATGGCTCATACGAGAATATCAGGAATGCCGTAATACTGGGTTCTATAAACGCTTGCAGCTTTCTTTTACAATAAAAAAATCTAGGTCAGTTACAGGTGCCACTGAATAGCCTGTGTTTTGTCAGAAATATTCAGGACACAATTTAGGGCTTAATATAATCATGGCTTGCAAGTCCAGCTGCCGCTTCCTGACCAATACTGCTGGGGTATAACCACACATACGAAAAAAAAAAAAAAGGAAGAGATAAGACCTTCGGGAGTTTATTTTGCATGAACGAGAACATACCATTTACAAGCGCGAAAGTGCCAGAGGCAAGTCAGCCGGAAAAAGCGCTCGTCTCGCACGAACGCATTGCGACACCGCTGATGCAACAAACACACTGTGCTTGTAACATTTCAGCGACGCAAATCACATCGCCACTTGCCTCATGTTACGCACAGAAACTAGCTGGACCTTCTCTCTCTCTCGACATTACGATCGCATACTTTGTCATATACCGTAAGCAGCTAGGCTGCAGAGAGAGCGCCGGCTAAGCAGGTGTGTCTGACGCAAGCAACCTGTAAATGCCAGTGTTCTGCCGGCTGGACAACGCCTGCGTATAACTGAAGCCTACACATTCACATTAAAAGCAAAAAAAAAAAAGCAACTGCAAAGTAATTAAGCCTAGACACCAAATCGAGATGTCCAATGAATACACTAAAATGGTGCCGGTGCGCGCGGCCGATTTTCAAGCACTTCGCTGAGGCGACGGCACAAGCGCTTTTTGATGTTTGCATGGTCGTGTTTTATTCGTATCTCAATGTGCAAGATGTAAGTAGTTTTCTCCCCTGCGACTTTATCCTCTCTCTTGCCTCCTTTCCCTTCCATCTAACAACACCCCACTCAGGTATCAACAGTGCGTTCAACATTGATTTGCCTTACTTTTCTTTATATAAAACAGAAATAAAAGAAAATATGTTACTTATTATACTACTACTGCTACTACAGTGAGTACCGGTATGCATAGGCCAACTTGTACCACCACAAAACGTGGCTAAATGTGGGCAAACAAGCGAAACCTCAACCCGAAGCAAACGTTTCGACAAAGGGGACTTGTCCCATTGCCCCCTCGCTCCGCCTTCCCGTGGACCCTTTGTCGTGTTCGAAGTTGCACGATCGCAGCATTGTCACGCAGATCGACCTGCTCGCTTTCAACCGTTAGCTGCAGCTGAAATATCGCATGTCTAACAAGAGACGATCAGACCAGTCGCACCATTCCTCTCGCAAGACTAGAGTTTCACGCCGCTTTCGAAAACGCGCGTGCGCCACGAACGTGCTGCGCATAGCCACGCCTACTGGAGGCTATCAATGACTCCTCTTTTTTGAGGAGTCAATACAGTTAAAGCACGCTGTTACTAATTAAAAATGTAGAAAGTACAGTAGCTTACCCAAGAGCTGTGCACAAGTGGAAATAGGCGACCAGCCGGCGTGAGGGCAGTGAAGGCCGTAGCAGCAACAGTCGCAAACAAGTGGCACAGGAAGCGCTGGAAGTGCTCGTGCTTTGAGAGGCGCGAACGGGCACGACTTGGCGCGGTTACCTTGCGACAATGCGCGCTAGCTGGCGCCACTATATAGTCAATATTTTACAAATAGTGAAATTTATATACAAGGATCGAGTGAAAAAATGTGTCCCGATAATTTTATAAAATGGGTATGATTGTTAATATTGTTGGGCGAAGATAAGTAACTGCCACGAACACAACACATAAAAAAAATCTTCGCCACTCAGACGCGACATCTGGCAGCCACAGCGGGAACCGGCTACAAGCATCCCAGTGGGACTGCGGACTGCGGTCCTTCCGGATTTTGGAGTTTTTTTAATCGCTTCGATCGTGGCGATGTGTGGACGAGGAATGTGACCCCCGGCCCGAAAAGGAAGGATGGAGCTGTCGCGCTGTAGGATCAGGCGCACCGGATGCAATGCCCTGAGAAGCTGTTAGTACGCTTTTTCTCATCCCTCGCCGTGTGCTGCACGCCCAACCACGGCGCGCGCGCGGTCGCATTGCGTATGTCTTTCTAATCGGTTCTCATTCGCCGCGCGAGCGGGCCTCCCATCTCCGCCGCCGCCGCTGTCAAAAGCGCGCCGCCGTCGGGCTAGCGGCGTGCGCTCGGCGTCGAATACTCGGCGCAGGATGTGGCCCACCCTCCCTGCAGCTTCCCGTGCGTGCATGCCGCACTGATGACCAGCGCAGAGATCTCGGCCCGAGCGTCGGGCATCTGTGCGGAGGAAGGGGGGAAGAAAAACGCAGAGACGAAGGAGCGCGTACGGCCGGAGCTCATCTCGGCGCGCGGGTGGGACGGGCCGCTTGCGCGCGCCCGACTCCATTGAAGCGCGCGGCGTCTGGCGATCACCAACGCGCGATTCGAAGATGTGCGTACGCGGCGACGTGCGGTCTGCGGTTTCACGACGAGGCGGAGTGTGCAACGCGCGCTGCCCGCACCTTTGCGATAGAGGCTACGGGCGCCGCCGGAGAGTGCAGGCGATCGCGCTTCTGTAGGAGCCGAGCAAACTCTGCATGTTGGCCGTAATTGCGAAACAGTGCTCGGTCGGGACCGCATCGTTTGCTCCTCCTCGATCCACTCTCTCCGTACGTTCGTGGGTGAAGAGCATATTACATCGACCTTTCCATATATACATGCGCTCCGGCTCCGGAGCGTACTACATACACTCTCACATATACTATGGTTACATCGATTTTTTTTTCTTCTCTTTCCGACCACCGCCTCGAAATCTTCAGGTTTCTATTGCACCGTGGGCCTCATCTGGGCGGACGGCGACTGCGTTTTCATCACACCGCTGCAGCCGCCCAAAAACTCGTCGACCAGTCATCATCAGGTCCACTTCTGCCGTCATCAGGTGCTCGGCTTGTTCAGGCGAGTGTGACCTAATTTTCTCTCGTCGCATCGCTTGGAGTGCGTCCTTGTCTACGTGATATCTCCCGAACCACGTATATCGCTTTTCTTACTTCAGAACAGAGCACAAAGCGCAGACGTTCTCTCGCGACGCAAAAAAAAAATATGTAATAAAATCGTACTCGATCGCCGAGCAGCGCTTCACATATCCTTTCACGTCGGGATCGCGCACATATATCGGCGCGCGTGCTCGTATTGAATAATTTATGGGCCAGTTTTTGATGCCTCAGTGGCGCTATAAAAGAGCCTCAGGGATGCTTCCAGCTATTTTATGTCCCCTTCTTATTTCTCTGCGTTGTGCATGCGGATCGATATCTAAAATCGCATATCGATGACCGTTCGTGTGTGAGCGCGCGCGGACGTGTTATCCGTGTGTTTTGTGCGGAGACGGATGGATGAAATGGTCCGCGGGAAAGAAGAATCGCGTGGTCGTTCCAGAGGCCTGAATTTCTTCCCGCGTGTATCTTGGCCTGATCCCGTGCGAAGCCGAGGCTGCACCAGTGCCAATTTACATCCTAAACCGTCAAATTGCGACGACGGCTTTGCAGAAAGCGTGCTCAGCCACAGTACTATGTGTGGTGCGGTGAAGTGTCCTTTGAGTGCAAACGTTACGATGTTCGCACAACCTCCGTGGCCTACGTACTTACTTTACGCCTACACTTGAAGGCCGAACGTTAATAAAATGCTCGAAGGTAAAATACATTGATGCGAATATGTCTGCCTAAAACGTGGTTTAGTCTTGCAAACGAACTTTTCATTCACTAGGCCTAAACTTCGTTTGGGGACTTGCACATGTGTGGAGGAATGTATGCTATGTTATAATACGATGCGCGACATAGTTCTGTGTGTTAATAGCGCCTATCCATAAAATTAGAGAACAGTGGCTTTGCAAATCACTTTTTGCTTCTTCTTGATTCGTCATGCTGTGACGTCGTGAGACGTATGGCAATTAAAAATTTGCCTAATTTATATGCTGCAGATGAGAAAATTAACTGTATGCATATTTCTTTTTGTCTTTTTAATTATATATTTGTTAAATATGCATTCAGCTCTATTGTAAAGACCACGTGCTTTTATATTCCGCGCAATCAAGGAAATTGTAGACTGAACAGGAAGAGCTTAGATTTGATCAGTGGCAACTGCTGGAGGATATTCATATTTCTGTTATGCACTTAATTGATATCAATATACCCAGTAATTGCAAGCAACGGATACCGGAGTCTCAGGGCTTACATCCTGACTCACGAACGCATGATATTTTCGTTGCCACATGCTTTGCAGTTGAGGTGAGCTTCTCCATGTTGCTAATTATATGAGGAACATTATACTGAAACTGCACATGCATGGTTAGGCAACTACAAAACTTCCCTCATGGATTCAGTATATGTATCACTTTGTCATATCAATGAAACATTGCTTCCATTATTTGTCAACAAAAGCTGCATTTAGTATTATATACATTATATGAACTTGCTACAATCGGGAAATTGTGCATTCACCTAGGAAACATATTTAGCTGGGTAGTGAGAACACATCAAATGGGTAATTGAGCTACTGAGTCAAGTAAGAACAAATTCTATCTGGTATTGCTAGATATATCTTTTACTGAAGTAACCGATGTGGGTTTTTTTATTTTCAGTGTTAAAATATAGCCACGAAATCTTTTTATTTTCTTCAAAAACAATATATTTGGCACTGTATGGTGACATTTCATGTAAATTGAACTTCGATATAATTTGAACACGAACTAATGAATTATCAGACATAACGAAGTAAATAATGTCTCACCGCTGTTACTAGTGCAAATTATGTGTGTTTATAGCGAATATCAGATATATAATGAAGCTATCTTTGTGCCAGATCCTACTTTGTTAAAAGTGGCCTTCGACTTACAATTGTCCGTCTGGCTCCATTGTTAACATATGTTTGACATTGTGCATGCTTCAAACCATCTGCTGCTTGCATTTTCGACTACAACTGATTGCATTCAGCATTGTAGCCACCATCAAGTTAGTGAGGGTAACAAACATATGTAATTAGCTGCAGAACTGCTTGTTTCATTTGGCAATTGATCACAGAAGGGAGTTGTGACAGGTTGACTCATAGCTCCTGATGGCTATCAATGAAGACTCTCGGAATGTCATTGACCTTCTTTCTATAGTGATACGAGAATTATTCATTCTTTTTGAACTAATGACCTTTCTTTTTTCGTATGCTTTGCATATATGGGGCAAAAAACAGTCAGTTGGCATAGTTACATTCCTGTGAAGCTATGGTTTCTCACGTTTTTTTTTGGTGATATTTCTGAGCAAGTAATTCTGCCCATGGTTTACCTGATATTTAAAATTGACCCTGTAATGTTATAAGTGCTTCATTTTATCCAAGCTTTCTTTCTTATTTTTTCCCACTTTCTTTGTTTAATCAGCATAGAGTGTCTTTTCTGTGCATGAAACAAATGTCTTGTAAATAATTAATACCATAACGAAGTATATTTGCTCATTTTAGGTCTTTTTCTTTTTTGCAACAACTATAGTAGCTTCCAGACTGCTTTCGCATAATTCTAAGCTGAGTAAGTGATACAGTACGGAAAAAATGTATATGAAAAATGTAATTGCTATCAAAATCTGGTGCACATAGGGAAAAAAAATTGCGAGTAGCACTTCAAGAAAAAAAAAGTTATTCTGAGCAGCACTTTGTGAAAAACAAAATATCTATTTTCTACATTATCTATTGTTACTTTGATGATGTACATTTCCCAGTTGCTGCTATGTGCACAGTGCAAAAGATACTAGCATTGCCCTCTTCTTTAGCTGTTTTTATTCCAACAGCAGCAGTGCTATGGCTGTTGCTATCTATATATATTCTATCCAAAGGAGAAACCATACATATCTTTATTTTACTATATTAAAACTATAATTGCATTTCAAAGATACAGCTTTTGATACAGTCACTCAAGACTTGTTATGGTCTGCAACCACATCTCTCGGGTCTGCAAAGCCCCACCAGTTCTCAATGTCCCTTGACTCTTTATCGCTTGGTCAGAGAGCTAATATATGTAAACCATGTGGTCCCTGAAGTTGGACATACAAACTAACACCTTTCTCATCCCCGTAGGTGCTTCCAAGGGGACTATTCTGAAATTTACTTTTACCTGTGCATATAGATCCGTGAGCTGAATGAGGGTGACAGGAAATGTTCTGGTAGCATTCATAAGCCCAACGTGTCTCGTTTGTGTTCACAGTTCTGCACTCGTACCACTTTTCTGACTCTGCCATTCATTTCAAAGCTTTCCCCAATCTCATACAGTCTTACTGAACTTGTGAAAAACATGTAACACCAGCAAATTTGACTCTAGGCCTCTCTACTTCAAGCTCGGCACACTGCTGACTTATACCAGTGTCACACAGTCACTTTTAGTAGCGATCGGGCCTGATCTGGATTTCAATTCTCCACCACGATTGGTTTGGTTCCGCTGCTTGCGCAAAGGAACCAATCACAACCTAGAAATTTGATCGGGCTTGATCACATTAGAAAGTGCACCGTGGGACGTCAGTATCAGCCGCAAGTTCATTGGTATCAACATTGGTGCAGCCGAACTAGTGGCTTTGGCTGAGCAGAATGAATTGGTGTCAGTAGCAGCAAGAAAGTAGGAGCAAGAACGATGATGATAATGACGATGAAAGATGGCAGAGAGGATACAATGCACAAAGGGATCAAAGAAAGGTAAACTGCTTTTTTTAACTAAGAAATGCGGGTGTGCAAATATTTTAAACTGAAAATTCAATTGAATTTTTTAATTGAATTGAATTTTATTTCTCGTTCATTCAAACGAGGGTAGACTGAGACTAAAGACATAAAGCCTGACAAAGGTCTCAGCCCCCGTGAATAACAGGTTTGACAGCAGATCACACACATATGCACAATTTTGCACATTACAACAGCATTGGTTACTGTGAAAATTCCAGGTAGCAATGTCCATGGTCATTAGTTTCTTCAAATTTATAGTACAATGTACAGCAACAGCTAAGTACAACTAAGCATTTCAGATTCTAATGGTATGCCAAAATTGTACAATTGTACAATTATACACGAAATAAATGTCAGCGAATTTATAGAGCAATATAGGGCAACAACATGCACAAAAAAAAAAAAAGATATATTGGCAAATTCAATTGCGTCTTTGAACTGTATAGTCACTATTCGTAAATACAAATACATATATTTTGAACAGTTCTAAAATATTTTATATCATTAGCTGTGGATGACCAAATATAATTAAGGTTGGAGCAAAAGTGGGACGAATTTCTTCCCAGAATTTGTACTAAACATAAAACATGAGAAAGTTACCTAGCAAAGCACTTAAGGAGCCAGAGTTTTATGGCTAAACTGTTGTCATTGTACTGGTTGAGGATCCTTGAGCACACAAGCAAACTGTTTATTTGTTCCCGATGCTTTGTGCTTTTACTGAATAACACTTCATAATGTGCAGTATGGTGACAGAAGCTTGCTGACATGCTGAATATACTAAGATATGAATATAGTTTTTATTAATGGTGAAAATGGCCTGTTCTATATCTAAAAAAAAACATTTGATATGCAATTTGATTTGTTTCTGGCACTATATTAGTTCATATTTGATTAATTCTCAAAAATTTCTATTTGCACACCTCTAATGGAAGAGTAGCAGCAACTGGAGTAGCTATCTCTACCTGTCTATTAATTATCAATGCAGTGAACCAACAGAAATTATGGCGCCTTGATCAAGTCAAAATAAAAGGTCAATGTTGTGCAGCCCTTATTGTCTTCTTTACCACACAAGCCTGGCATGGTGATGTGGTTATGTATACTATTCCCATGCATGTCACAGGGAGCACTATAAATTGCCAGTTACAAGTCCCCAAACAAGTGGGATGTGTCTGTCCTCATTCACTTCAGGAAATTAGTTCCTGCATCAGTTCTTGCATCAGTGACTGGCACATAAAGAAAATGCCTCCGTTATTCAACAACAGTGATCATGCCACGGTCATGCACCACATGGACAAACAACCCAAACCACCAGCAATGGAGGAGACAGCTCAAAGCACAAACAGTCGGTTTAAGAGGGACTAAAAGAGAGATTTTCCTGATCTTCTGTCCAAAGTACGCCCTTGCCAAGAACCAAGTGACTTCTGAAAACTTGGCCACTTCTTTTAACCTTGCCTTTAAGAAAAAACATGACAGTAGAGTCTGTCAATCTTTCTTTTGGGGGGGGGGGGGGGGGGGGGAGGGGAGCATACAAAGTGATTAAGTGATTGCAGTGTCACCAAATCTCAATGGCGTGACACTTTGCGGCTTGTCTATAGTCTGTACTCGAATATTGTCTATGCAGCGAAAATTTCCACTCCTGAACACCTATAGTTTACATGTACTGCACACCTACCAACTTTTACGATTTTATCATGAAATGCTGGATTTTTTAGTGCTCGTCTGTGTTTGTAACCTCTACACAAATATTTTACTATATTTTCATTTTTGGGGCATTTTAGGGCAAGAACAACTTGAAAAAAAGAAAAAGACATGCAGTTGCTAAGTGACCTTCATTATCCAATTTTTCAGACCTCTTGTGTCTGTTCCGCCTATAAAAACACTATGCACTGTTGCCGTGACAAGTTCGTGTTTTTTTGGTTTCATCTCTATCATACCTGTTTCAAAAAGATGTGTGAAACCTTTCCATGATCATTTGTTTGTGTAATCTGATTGTGGTTTTTGTGTCTTTCTGCATGAATGTTTTTTTTTGTTGTTAACAGCAAATAAGAATGAATGTTTTCGGTCAACCACTACGATGCTTGCCCTGTGTATGAGGTGGCCAGGTTAACCTCAAGCCTGGTCTTTGTCGCTACTTTGTTGCAGCATAAACTTCAATTCAAATCAAATTATACAGTCGTTCCTGTGAGTGTTGCATTAATAAACTTTATAAACATTTCTCCTTGTCTGTGGCACACTTCATTGTTGCTGTGGAGCAAGGTCCCTCTTTTCTTAGTATTTTAGTATTTTTTACCTTCCACTGTAGCGTATCTTTAATTCTAAGGCAACTCTGATCTGGGTCGTACATTCTTGTGTCAACTTGCAAACACGTTTGATCCCTGCTTGTGGAAGCTTGAGTGAATATAGACGTTCTGCACCTGTCATTCAGGGTTGACAAGAGTGGAGATTCAGCTTTGTCGGTGCAACATATTTATAAGTTTATTGCACAAAGCCACTGAAGTTGGAGCGGAAATCCAGGTTAGTCGGTTATTCATGATCATCTAATAACAGAACATAAAACTAGAGACAAACAGAGCAATGTTTATGTCTCTTCTGTGTTTGTCCCTTGTTTTGCATGGTGTTATTGGAAGTTAGAGCTTGTGCTATGTCCTTGTGGCTTTGCGTGATGAACTTATGGCAGGGTTCCCAGGCTTGGCTAGCTTGTACCAAATTGGTTACATACTGTTGGTGTCTGTTAGCTACAAAAATTTTGGAGATGCACTCGGCTGCATTCAAACTTTTTCTTGTGTTTAAACATAATACTAAGTCTAACATGCCTCTCATGTTTGCACTGAGTAGTGTCGAACATGGGTTTCTGTGACAACCATTTGTTTGCCACTTAGCTACTTTCTTGGCTGCTTTCGAGGACTATATTCACAAGAGTCCTTCTACTGAAGAGCCCTTCCTGATTGGCCATCGTTCAGGCTCTGCTCTTCATGATGGCAATCAGCTTGATAATGAGACAATCGCCACAGCTGTGGCCAACTGTAAACAACATTTTGATGGCTAAGTTTAGTACACATGCACAAACGCCCTGGCTACTGTGGCAGCCCAGTGGTAGAGTATCACAGATGTAATGCAAAAGGTTTGGCTCCTAACTACAGCACGTTGCCTTTTCATCCACTTTCATTTCACTTTTTCATGCACTTTCAGTTAAAAAGGACAGATAATTTCACATATGTTTTTTCTGGCTGTTCATCATCTGTTGGCTTCATGTTGTTGTAAATTGAAAAAAAAAATTAATCCCGCAGTGTCCCTTATTCTTTTAGCTTGTTGCATAACAGAAGTTTTGTGAATACAGGCCTTTGTCTTGCTGACTAGTGAGGACTGGATAGTTTCTTGCCTACTCTTGGGCACTCCGTGGATACTCATGTGTTTGGGGCTGAGCAATGTGCCTGACGTTACGGTGCAGGACGGTGCACGGCCTGTGCTACAGCAGCCCCAAGAAATGGCCCCCGCTGATCAGCGTGGTGGCCGAGCGGGTGGACGACGGCTCCCTGGAGCTCTCCATCTGGCGCATGAACACGGCCGTCCAGTGTGTCTCCTTCTCCAAGTGGGCCATCCTGGCTTTGCCCCAGCTGCCCGTCCTGCAAGGTGGGCGCATCCTTCCCTGCACTGTTTGTTTGCCTTTTTTTCACACAGCAGGGGCTATATTGCTGGCTCATGCTTCTAGTTGTTTTCACGTCCACCAGGATCGCCAGTGTTCATCACAAGAATCCCCATGTGCGTTGCACGAATTTATAACAAAATAAATAAAGAACGAATGGTTGTAGTGCTCCGCAAGAATTTCAACTTCAAACCCTTGATTCGCCACTCGTAGGTTTTACCTCACAGCCATTCTGCCAATGCTACAGCAGAGAAGAATACTGCACCTAGACAACGTGGTCATGCCACCAGCTACTACGGTTGGTTGACACACTGTGACTTAGTAATGCCATGCTTTGAAAGCTTCTGCATCGACCACCACCTAGATGAAAGCATTTAAATGAAGCCAGTGATCAGAAGTAAAAGGCAGTATAGAAAGGTGGAGGAAAGATAGGCTGTCTCTCCATTTCGCCACCACCACAGAGTGTCACCTCCACAAACAAAAAAGACAAGGGTGAGAGCCGACATTGAAGAAAATTCCCTTCTTTTCAAAAACAGATTGCTCAGGTGCACTGCAAATGTTAGCTCCAACCAATTCTGCATGATAGAGGGCAAGACTTATTGTGCACAACATTGCACCACCTATCACGTCACTACTTTGAATTGTTGACAAAGTTGCTATCTTCGTGTTTTATTGAAATGAAAACGAGAGAAGGAGGTCCATAATGTAATCCAAATTCTTGGCACTAACTGCTGGTTCGTCATCATCACTGGACAATCCCCATAATGAGTCCTGTTCAAAGACCGGTGTAGGTGGCAAAGAAGGCAGCTTTGAGGAGACAATATATAAGTGTGCATCGATGAAGACTGCTTTACTGTCTAGTGGCAGACAGCAAAGACAAGTAGTTTTCTTTGTGTGTGTGCTATAGTGAAAGCTGTATTGTTTTGCTTTTTGATTTTCTTTTTTCTGTTGCATTGTCATAAAATTGTCATTGTACTCTTACCTGCATCGTCACATACTGTCAAGGGTGGCAATTATAGGTCTCATTAAGTGCTTGATTCCACTTTTCACCGATAGTAACTTCCAAAACATTTTCTGGAAATTAAACTGATTTAGATTGAATTGACCAGGTAGCTGCAAGATATTGCTACGGAACAATATGTGCGATCACGAAAAGGCGAGCAGTGTGAAGACGACGACGACGATTAGAAGCTAGCGCGGGCTGTTGCCTCTTGGCCAAGCGCCTACGTTACAATATAGTGGAATCAATCAGCCATACTTACAAAATGAGTCGGCTTTCTTCAAGGCTTACTCACATAGAAAAAACTGTAGACATACACTTGAGGTAACGAGTCTGAACTGTGGATTAACATAACTAAAGGGGTGCTAAAGAGAAACATTTTTGGAGCTGTATTAGTAAATTCCCCTAACACAATACGTAGAAAATAATTTTTATCGTGACAAGGTACTTAATAAGAAAAAAAAAATATGCAGAAGTGAAAGACTAGTGCTGAAGCTACCTTGGAGGTTGCTGCACCAGATTGCCCTAACATCATGAATTTGGCGCTGTCTTCTCTGGCCTAGTTAATTTTTCACCGGTAAAGGTTGACTCCATTGTATTGTAAAAGGTCCAAAGACTGAACCTAGTAAGTTTCAAGAACTTCCACTGAGCCACAACTCCTCAAATGAAAAAAAAAAATTACTTCGAAATTCATGTCGCACTGACGCAGCAGCGCTGGGGTGTTGGCGTTAAATTAAAACAATAATAATAATAAAATTTGGCCTTGATTTTCTTTCTATAATCAGTCTTTTACCAAGAAGTCAATGAATATAAGGTTTTGAATGAATACTTTATCAACTAAACAGATTGAGTGTTTATCTTCAGTGCCCTTTTATGTGGTACTTCCCTTTTAGTTGGGATTAAGATTAAGAAGTGGGAGTTGGGCTGCTTATGTGACGGAGGTTGAGCAGATAAATGACAGTCTGTTAGATAAGAGGATAAATGCCAAAGAGACAGAGTTTATTTATTTATTTATTTATTTATTTATTTATTTATTTATTTATGACAGATTGTAAACACTAGTGACATGCGTAGTATGACATCACTTTGTCCTCCACAATTTTAAACTGTGAAGTGAATGAAGGATGCTGATGTGAATGAACAGAAGTGGAACACTGTCATGGACAGCGGAGGACTTGATGCAGCATTGAGATTAGAACATTTGCAGATGTAGGCTGGGTTTGGTCTATGCACGACAGAATTGACTTGAAATTTCCAGAAGGGATCTTCATTCTGCCACAAACTTGCTGTTGTTGATATCATTATTTATTAGTACAACTGGTATGTACTACTACTACCACTACTACCACTACTATATTACTGCTACGAAATAACAATAATTGTACCAGCTTTCATTAAATGTTTCGTC
Organism: Dermacentor andersoni; assembly: GCF_023375885.2. Taxonomy (NCBI): domain Eukaryota; kingdom Metazoa; phylum Arthropoda; class Arachnida; order Ixodida; family Ixodidae; genus Dermacentor; species Dermacentor andersoni. The sequence goes on along the minus strand of NC_092819.1, from coordinate 149,999,331 downwards.
TAATATGCACACACACAAAAAGAAGATAATGAGCCTGCCTATGTCGAGCTTGCCTGGTGCGTCCTTGCAGCAGTGACCATCTCATTTAAAAAGAATTCTGCTTCATACGTGCACAATAGAGGATAAAGCATCGTCTTTGCCCACCATAGTAGCTTATTTAGGTACGGCGCTCTATTGCTGCGCACCTGATGACAGGTTTGTGTCCCAGCCGCATTTTGATGGAGATGCAAGAACACTTGTAATGGCATGTTGAACTGGGCTGGTTGGCGCATCCTTGGTAGGGAATCGAAGAGCACTTCAGACAGGATGCTGAAGACAGGACAGGGCAGCGCTGTTACTCAGTACTGTGTCTGTCGTCCTTACTTTGTCCTGTCTGAATTGCTGTTCGATCCCACTCTAAGAACACTTGTATATTGTGCTTCGGGGGCATGTTAAAAGGCACCTGGGTAGTGAACGTTAAAGGAGCACTAAAGAAAAAAATAATTTCGGCTGCAATAGTAATGACTCTTCATCAATACTGATAAAGCCACTCTTACCATGAGAAGAGGCTTTGTAAGCAATAAAAAGTAGAAATACGAAAGACGGGTGTCGTCTTGAAATTCCCGCACCATTCAGCCATGACATTATGTCCATGGATATTTATGGCATCTGCTTAGGCCCAGTTATTATTTATTGGTAAAGACCGACAACACTGTATTCTAAAGATGCCGAACACTACACTTACGGTGGTGGGAATGCTGTGCCAATGTTGCTCTTATGCTGATTATATTAAAGGGCCTGAAAACTGGCCAGAATGTGTTGTGAGACGATGATGGAAATGAAATGGCCATCTTTTATAGTGATAGAATCGAGCATGCTGCTAGTTATTTACGTAGGAATTATAATTTCAAATTCTCAAAGACAGTTACAAAAACCAATAAGTGTCGCGGCCTGGCGGTGAAATCTTGGTGCTCCGGATGTATTCTATGAGATTACTGTACCCAAGTCGGCTGTTATTAAGTGTAGCATATTTAATGCTCAAAATTGCAGTTTGTACATTATTAGACTCTTGCGGCTTTATTCTATGCATATTGTGAAGTAAAAAAAGTCGATGGCAATAACGAGCAGCAAACGTGTCCCACGATGCATTGCAGCGCATATGCTGTCATATGTGTGCGAATTTACAAGTAAGTACTCAGAGCTGTGGCCTCCCTGTGAGATAAAAAATGCCATCAGCTAGTTGTGCTGTAAATGTGTGCCAGCACTACGTACAATATTAGCACACGCATGGCTATGGCCAGACACTGAACTGCATATCACGTGTAAAAGCGTCATTTCACTTTCAATAACTTACCTTGGCTTGGCTAAAAAACACCCTTGACTGGTTAGTGGCTAAAGCAGTTACACAGGAAACCACAAAAACATATAGCTATTATTGTAGACACAATTTAACACTGTGGAAAACATGAATCGCAGGAACGTCGGCTTGATAAACAAAATAACACTTTCTCACAGCTGTAGTCACACCTGTTATCTCCCTTCCACCAATGCTGGCATACAATTGCTATCGCACCCACTTATCAATGTTTTCAGCATGCACTACATCCTCACTGCAGGTAAAAAAATTTCTGAGATAAAGTTTTCCACAGCATTTTCCATGCTACCACTACATGATTACACAGTCTGACTGGTAAGCTTTCCATAGCAGTGGAAAGAAATATGGGTACCATAAAAATTGCTTGTCAGTCCCTTTAATGTTGGCAGACATCTTGAGATGCACTTGATAGAATTTTTCTGCCTTAATTGCACCATTCTTGCACCATGACATACTTCCGGTGGTGCAAAAGTTGGGGAGTTACCACACCATACAATACAAAGCTTGGCACTGCTGCATTCATCGGCTGCATTAGTTTGTGGTGTTATAGCCAGTGAGGTACAAACAACGCAGAACAACACCATTCATTCGAACAAATAATGGGTGTCAAGACCAAGACGATCAGCTACCCTTGCTTTTAAATATTGCTGAGAAGGAAATAAGCTTTAATACACCTACACTTAAAAACCATTATATGAACCTTTTCTGCTAAATCATGACATTTCGTACATATAAATAGAGTGCACCCTGAGCTGTAATCCTGGTATAAAAAGAGAACTCTGTGTCCTGAAGTATGTGTTGTTTTGTGTAGCATTTCAAGTTTGTTAGATATAAGTTCATGTGAATGATCTGTGTGCAACGTGCACGAAAAGAGTATGGCACTAAGTGTGTGCACAATGTAATAGACCTGTATAAAATGTAAATGTACCTGTATGTCAAATGATAACAGAAGCCGGCACCTCTGTCAGGACACACGGCCTTTAGCTCTTGCTGAAAAGCGAGAATATTTTTTGAGAGATTTTATTGTACTAAACTGGTTTTGTGTCCATTTAATGTTTGCTGACTTAAGCTGCGCAGCTGACGGCATGTCCTCTGCTCCCCTCTGCCAACATCACATGCTGCAATGAATCACTTTTTCTGTTCCCTGTGTTTATGAGGAAATGATTATAATTTATGTCAACTGAAGAGAACCGTCAACTAAACTTCGTTTCTCTGTGCGTGGTGCTCAGATCACAGGAGTAAGTGTTCCAAAAGAATATGTTGCCTGCCCCACTGGCTGTTCCAAGATGCTGAAAGGCAATCCCACCATTGCACTCTCGCTAAGGACAGAATGGCCCAAATATGAATATATACTTCAACAATTGTGATGTCGCACTAACATAACGGTACTTGAATTTTTTTTCTATTACATTCATAAAATAGAAGTTTGACCTTCAATTTCTTGAAGGGGCAGCGCGAAAAAACGAAGACAGAAGGCAGGAACACACAGGACAGCGCTGGTTTGTACCTGTATGGTGCAAGATGTTCAACCAGTACCAACTCGCCCAAATGTCGATCCTTCAATTTCTGTTCTAGTAGCAAACTTCTTCCAGCACAATTCACTAAAATTAAGTTTCGGGAGAACACTTTACAAGTGTAAATTGATTTAGTGTTTCTCCGTAGTGTCGCCTTAGAGGAGTATATTGGCACATACTTTCGGAGTTCAAACTATTCTGCGCACGTCCTGTACTGGGCAAGTTGGAAATGTATAATATCTTAGTAATTTGATACGAAAGTTGTATACCAATACTAGCTCTCAGTGTCAGTGGCATAATGTCATCATTGTGTATTGTGTCATCATCATAATGTTTTGCGACATCATAAAACAGTGTATAAGGAGTCCATAAAAGAATTAACAGGAGTGCTGTGCACATTTATGCTGGCTGTGCTCGCATGTGAGAGCAACAGGGTGAGATAGTGTATCATGATGCATCCACAGGCCTCCTAGATACTAAAACTGGAACACTGGTTTATAAAAACAAGTATTGGAGTAAGTTACATTGAACGTTTTGACATTTGCCAGTAGTTTAGAGCTTTAACCTTCCTTTATTGCAAAAGAAAAACAAGAGGCAAGTTGGAAGTGTCGTGGCAGTACTTTTTTAATCCAGAGCTATATACTACGGCATCTCAGTATTGGTTCAGGATGCCAAGCCCCACTGGCCGTAGCCCATGTTATTCCATCCCATTGCTTGTTTACAAACACTGAACGACAATGGCTAGGAGTAAAGGGCTCGGATATTGAGGCACAAACAGAAGATGCACGGGATTGGAGACAAGTGTAGAAGGGAGAGCTGGTTGCTCTGAAAAAAAAAATATATATATATATATGCATGCTAACAAGAGGATTGAGATATAACATAGCAAGCAGCAGTACGACATTACGTACGCTGCCAGTGTATTGTGGTACTCACCTGTCTGTTTTCGGCACGCTATCTTGCAGCAGGCTATCCTGCTCACTGACGCGAGACTCGAGGCGTGTCACAGCTGAGTGGGCGCCTTTGTTTGACGAGCCCTTGTCTTGAGAGCCCATTGTTCGAGCTTGCTAGGTCTTGAGCTGTAGTGCCTCCATTGTGCTTGGTTGGCTCGTAGCGAGTATTCCTCGTTCACTTTGCTGTCGTGGACATGCTTTTTACTAGCAATTGTCCCATTTGATGGGTAAATACTTGTTGAGCAATTTGGCCCAGTGTGCATTCTGAAAAAGATAAGCAGAACTGAACTGCGCACACTAACAAATTACTAGAGTGATAAATTTATTCAGTACTCTTTCATTCCGTAAAGAAAAAGAAAAGAAGACCTGAAATGGGACACACTTATGAAGCAGAAAAAAAAGAAAAAGCTCTTGTCCTACTATACGGTAGCAATTATTAGAATTCTGTGGTGTATTTAATGTCACAGTCTGCACACTTTTTTGTCTTAACACAAGAAGAGACCATATTGAATCATTTCTTTCTTTTTCTATTGGAGACTTGCTACATTGAAAGGCTTATAGATTAATCTGTGAAAAGCTTCCATTCCCACAATTTACTAACTGCCAATTTCCTAGTTGCAGTTTCACATGGTTTGCATTGAACTACTCAGTCCAAGAACAAATTATGGCAAACTTATGACCGATTATTTAGCTGCATTATAATATGAACTTTATTAGTAACTTGTCTAAAGAAAATATTGTTTGTCTATTTTCAAATCACATTTTAGTTAAATTTTTCAGTCAGTGCAATCATTCCATTTACTGCCCTTATGGCAATAATTGTTCCTAGCTATGGACACTAGCTTTTCTGGTTCTCTTTATAATTTTAACATTGAGCTCCGAAATGCATTGTTTTAAGGTTTGTTTGTTTGCTTGTTTTTAGTTTTTAAGTTAGGACTACCAGGAGGTTCTCTTTTTAGTCTGTTAGAAACTTCACTGTGGGTGCATACTCAACATGTTGCAATATATTGTGTTATAAAAAATCAGCTGAAACTTTCTACACTCTTAAAATAGTTATGCTTAATTTGTAACTTGCATATTAGCAGCATTTTTCTACCACCAAACTACACATGCTTGATATTGCACATTGTAGTGACGGTGAATAACCAGACACTGCCAAAACTGTCAGTCAAGTATCGAAGTCTGCATTGGACGAACCTGTGCCTCTAAAGACGAGTAACAGTTGAACCACAACAACAGCAGTGACCACAGTCGGTGGACTGCTGTCGGTGTCTGAGCTCATGGGTCAAGTACGACTGCTACATATGTGCGTATCACTGCACATTCCAGTGCAATCGCTATCGCTTGAGCACATTTGGGAATGTGTAACACTAGCCACATGAAGCAGGAATGTGATAAGATAAGTCTTTCCCAATAGAACTGGCGACGGCATACAAGAACGTTTAAACACAGTACGCACGGCTTGTGCTGAGTGATGCCTTGAAAACAGTGATGATCCGGTGAAAAATTGGTCACCAGCAAAATATAAAGCAATGCACACACGACGATGTCCCACTGAGAAAACATCATCCCAATGCTGCAAACAACGCGAAAGGCAAAACAAAAATCAAGTGTGAAAAATAAAAATAAGAAACCGAGCGAGATATCAGAATGAAACTTCCACAGTTTGCTAGCATGCGTAGAACATATTAAGGTGCACTGCATGGATAACTTCAGGTTACACACAGCACTGGTGTGACTGAGCACACGTTAGAATGTTGCATTCAGGCCAGCTGTTTCGATGCATCATAGAAAAGGTCATGAAACTGCAGTAGCATGTTGTATTGGGGTGGTTGGTACACTACTGAACTTCAAGGAAACAGCGAAAGAGCGCTAAAAATGGCCAGGCTTAGCTTGGTTAAGCCAAGAATGCGTTGCATATTGCGCGCGAGTTGGGGCCCAGCTTTTCCTCCGGCTGTCGTGACGTCACGTCACGTGGTTGCGCTAAAGGTCAATGGTGGCTGCCCGGCCGCGCCCAAGGGCTGAACTGAGTGATTGCAATGTGCAACGCATAAAACTCTAGTGTAGGGGTATGAGCCACTATGATGGCTCATACCCCCAATGGTGGCTGCCCAGCCGCGCCCAAGGGCTGAACTGAGTGATTGCAATATGCAACGCATAAAAAAGGATGGTGACAAGAGGAGACCAACGCCCTGCTTGCGTCCTCTCCTCACCGTCCCGTTTTTAGCGCAGTTTCCTTCAAGCTCATAGAACTGTGCGTAGCATGGTCGCGCTACAGCAGTCGCTGTCCAGATGCCACTATCAGCTTCTTGGTTAGAATGACAGCAGTCACGTGACTGAAAAAAAAGTGCCACCATGCACCTGTAAAAAATTATGTGGCTGCAATTTGGATAGTATAATGTTCAGACTTAATCAGAGTAGTGTACCTTGACTGGTGGCTAAAGGGTATTTGATAGCCTCTCTTTTGAACTATCTGCAATGCCTTAGAGTGCCAAATCTGACCTGCCTTCCTGAATAAACTTGAGAAATCAATTACCCGGTGCTTTGGTGAAGGTGCAACAGAAGTATTAAAACTGTGCTTTAGAGATAGCAAAATTTCTGTTTTAAGGTGCATTACTTGCACCACCGCAGACACCAGGAGCTGTGCGATTATCACTTCTTAATTCATTAATTAGTTAAAATCCCGGCCGCAGTGGCCGCATTTTGATGGGGACAAAATGCAAGAAATGCTCGTGCCCCAGGTGGTCAAAACTAATTTAGAGTCCCCCATTATGGCATGCCTCATAATCACATTGTGGTTTTGGCACATAAAGCCCCATAACTTCATTTGAATTAATTAGTTAAAATTATCCAACTGGAATTTTACTAATTACTGTGGGGAACACATTGCAACTGGTGCTTAGAAAACAAGAAGTATTCAAGGCATTTTCACTTTGTAGGTTTTCTGAAAGTAATGCCTGTTCTGAAAACCTGTTTGCAAACATAGTTGAATGCATTGACAATGTTCCAGTGATTATTTTTCCAGAAAGCCTTTTTCTTGCACGTTGTGGAGCAAAACTATGAAAAACATGACAGTATCTTGTGGCACACCTTAAAGATAAGTACCTTGAAAGTGGTGCCAGTCTTTCGGTATGTAAGTGGGCATGCCTTTAGTAGTGGCCGCCTACAATTCTCCAATCGAAAAATTTTAACCTGTTCAACTTTTTAGAGAAAACTCGTTATTTACATAAGCTATAATGTAATGCAGTTTCACCTGCTCTAACGTTGCGGTTCCTTTTGTCTTGTGACTGGCACAGCATGGCCTTACTTGCCTTTGTACTATTGAACCCAAATTAACCAAACAACCAATCGCAATGTGTGTCTTAAAGTAATTAAGTAGAAAAGTAATTAGTAAATCTTACCTATTTGAGTTGGTAATTGGTGATTATCACCCAGCTCGTGATGTCTACTGACACGAATAATGTGCAACCAAACAAATACTAAGCTTTTCATTCCCACTGCTCTGCTTTAATTATGCAGTCTTATTCTGAAGCACTTGGCCTAGAGAGCCGTCGTCTTACGTCTTCTACTGTATCTTAGCTGGTAACCTTTGGCACCACTCATACGTTTGGCACCAGTACATCACTGATTATGCATGCACATATGGTCGCAAGGATCTGCCGTGCTGGGTGGAAATCAGTTGCATTAAGCAGCTAGGCACAAGGTCACATGTTCAGTTGCTGTTTGCATAGTCTCATTTTAATAGAGATGAAATGCAAAGATGTTCATCTTCTTTGATCCAAATGCATGTTAAGAAAACTTCAGCTGGTCAAAGCCCTTATTGCTCGATATGGAGTTTCGGCGTACAAAACCCCTCAAATTAAGATTGCCGTCATTTTCCCAATTTTAAGAAGCGGGTAAGGCCTCTAATTCAGGTGTCTCTGTGCCAAGCACCTGTCAGACCAGACTTGCAAAAACAGGTCTGACGCGCATTTTTGACATGGATTTCTATAGAAACCACCAGACTTATTGAGTGACCGTCTGGTGGTTTCCTTAGAAATTCACATCGAAAATTTTGTTGGACAGCAATGGGTGACTTCATTTCCGCATACAACACCACGCAATGGGCTCTCTCTTGAAGTGTTGTCATTTATGGTATTTATTGAGCACCTGAAACAAAGCAATAGGTTCAAAAAAACTACAAAAAGGTTTTGAATTGTTTTACATGCTGCCACAAACTGCAGGTTTCTATGTATCATAGTCTTTGTTTATTTACTTCATTATAGAATCAAGGAGGTTTCATGTGTATGTTGGGAGCCAGAATTTTGGTCGCCATCACATGAATATTTCATGAATAAGCTTTGCTAATATTTTTTATGTCCATGGTGCAGATCATATGCTAGATGCAACTATATGAAGCACAGTGCCTGTTCACACCATCCTTATCCAAACATCTTTAACAGTCAGCATATTGAGTAATGACCCGCCACGGTGGCTTAGCGGCGATGGTGTTGCGCTGTTAAGCATGAGCTCGTGGTTGCAAATCTCGGCCGCATTTTGACGGGGGTGAAATGCAAAAGTGCCGGTGTTCCGTGCATTAGGGGCACATTAAAGATCCCCTTGTGGTCAAAATTAATCTGGAGTCCCCCACTATGGCGTGCCTCATAATCAAGTCATGGTTTTGGTGCGTGATACCCCAGAATTCAATTCAATTATTGAGTAATGGTGCACTTCATAGCATTCTTCAAAAAATGTTAGCTGTTGATTGTAATATTTTTTCGAGGTTGGCAGATCTGAATGTGTATGAATATATAGTTTACATACTGGCTGAACACAGAGGGAACACTGAATTAGTATTCAAGTTACATTTATTTGCACAGTTCGCCTGTTTTATTGAGCAAAATATATGGCGAGTGTACTATTTATTGCCCATTAGATAACCAGCTGCCACGAAAAAAAGAAAAAAAATTACAGGCTTTCATATCCCTTCTGAAGTGTAGTCAGCTCAGAACATCACTTGTATCTTCTAAATGTGGCTCATACTGTGTGATGTGTATTTCTGATTTTAATTAGCTTGATATTTAAATGTTTATGTAATATATTGCATTTGCATGAGGTCATTTTTAGGCTAATGACAGCACCTAATTGGGCTTGTTATTAAGAGCAAGCTTTAATTCAGCTGCTCTGATCTAGTTACATGGGTACGGAGAAATCGTTTTTCTCAGTAACCACTGCACCAAATTTGATTATGTTTGTTGCATTTAAAAGGAAGCTTAAAAACTGTAGCGAATACAAGAACCAAATTTTTTATTTATGTCATCAATTTTTAATAAGCAATGTTGAAAATTGTGAATCGTAACTCAGCTATAACTAATGATAACTAATTACTAATAATGACTAATAACTAAGTAAAATAGCAGCATAACTGAGCCCTGAGCTAAAGCTTCCTCTTAAGGTAAAGAGGAGGTCAATGTATTGTGTGCATGTGGCAATGAATTTCGCTGGAGGTCCCAAGGAGGTGGTGGGAGTGCTGCTTAACAGCTTATGCTGCCTTTAGTACGTGCTTGTTAAAGGCTACCTGAACATAGTAGGAATCTAGTGAAAGAAAATGTAGCATACCAGTTAAGGACCATAGAAGCAAGAACCCCTGCATTCTGCATGTCATTTTATTTCATTTATCCTCCATCACGCTACCATTATTAAGGGGAGTGGGTGGCATGTGAATGTAGTAAGACAGAAACCACAAACCAGCCAAGCTAAAAAGTTCAGCTTCCTCCCTACCCAGGGTCGGTAAATTCATTCAGTCATCTAAAAAATAACTTGCTGACCAGTAAAGAATAGTCGCTTGTTTTGGAGTAACTGCTACTACACAATATCCTCTCTTTACGCAGGGTGTCTTTGGCACCCCGAACGAGATGTCTTCTGCTTGGTGTTCAAAGACTCGGCACGCATCTACGTGGTCAACGAGGACAGCTCAGAGCTTCAGGAGGTCAAGACCATCACTCCATTTGCTGGGTCAGTGTCACAGCTGTTGGGCACGGTACTACGCTTGTAACTGTCGGGAGGCGTTGTAACAGCACTGACCACGTGCATGTAAAGAAGCCACTGACAGAACAGCAGCTCTCCTGTCTTCTTCTTGTCAGTCTTTTCCTTTCTGTTATTCTTTTTCTCTCAGTGCCTCCCCATTTTTATTCTTTTTCTTAATTTTGCTTCACACTTTTTTTTTTATTTATTATCTTTCTGCAAACTCTTATTTTCTACTCTTACATATTAAACATCTCTTTTATTTGGTGGCACATTTTTAAACAATTTAATTTGCTTTTCTAACTTAGCCTTTTTTCTCAGACACCACTATTTTTTTTTTTTCATTCTCTAATCCCTTTCGCAAGATTCCAGGTGTAAAAATGCTTGCATAATTGGCTTTAACTCCATGGTAAAGAACCTCAGATGTTCGAAACAAATCTACAGCCTTTTACTACAGTGCTGCATCAGGGCATTAAACTGGATCAATCATTTGCTCTTGCAGCAGAAGTTCGCTTGTGTCGACTGCTTATTCTGTATCCTCTTAGTTGCACTAGACCCTGTAAAATGTGCAGTACTAATCTGTTTACAGTATCAATGTAAAAGTATAGGCAAATTAACTACCGGTGGTGTCAATACTTTTTTGAAATTACTAATAGGGTAAAAAAGGATATCGATAGCACTTTTAATGGTATTACAATATTTTGCCACGAAACTATCTATAGTGTAACAAAATTTATCGATAGTGGCATGATCGATAGCACTTTTGATAGTGTAGGAACAGACGGCCCACAAAGGATTGCCATTTATTAAACAGATGACTGTGTTGATGTCGTGGCTACCATCGTCAAGCCTATATGCCTGATGGCGCTAGTCCAGTCTCTTCGTCTACCATGGGGCTCTATGAGTACTGTCCACTAGTTGCGGGTGTGCCAGTAGAGTACGGCATTCTTGGCAGAGATAAAAGCAGATTCAGCACCATTAGTCCACGATATTGTAACCAACAGTTACAACAGCCGTTTCTACGAAAACTAATTTATGCTGGGCGAACCTGTGCCCGTCAACAAAAATCAACTGAACACTCAACAACAAAAAACGTTGCTCGAGCTTCGCCCTTTGAACGTCGTTTTCCTCTTTGTCGCCTCCTGTTGTGTGCCAATTGTCCGATTCTCGCGCACGAGCCGCCGGCCTGTCAGCACCGGCCGAGCGTTGCCTTGCGGTGCTTTGCTTGACGCTCGCGGTGTGGTGGCTACGCAGTTGGGATATGTCGGTCGTCTTTTTCTTCTCGCAATGCTGGCGGCATTAGCCCCCTCCGAAAAAGCATCGTCCCGATGCTTAGGAAAGGCCTAGAGAGGCGAACTGCTTTAAAAGGACAGTGGTCAGAGGATGGCCGGTGCTAGGCTTGATCGTATGTGCAACATCTGATAATCAATGCCTTTCATAGTATGGCTTCATTCATACTACGTGTACGACCTCTGGGCGAGTCCTGCATCGTGTGGAGCAGACTTGGCCTTCAGGAGTTACCACGTAATTTAAGGGACTTAACCGGCGAAGTACTGTGTAGGGGCCAAAGTAACGGCGCAGTAACTTCTCCCAAAGACTGGGCATACGTATAGGCGTCCATACCCACACTTTGTCTCCGGGATTGTACTGTACCTCTCTTCGCCCTAGGTTGTACCGGTTTGCGTCGACGTATTGCTGTTGTATGATACGGTGCCTTGCCAACTGCCGTGCTTCTGCCCTTTCTATGTACTCACTAACGTCAGGGTCGTCTTCAGTGCTGTTGTCTACAGGTAACATCGCGTCTAGTGTCGTTGTTACTGTCCGACCGTAAACAAGTTCAAATGGCGTGAAATGTGCCGTTTCTTGTACTGCGGTATTATACACAAAGGTGGCATATGGTAGAATACTGTCCCATGTGCGATGGTCGACGTACACGTACATTGAAACCATGTCAGCGAGTGTTCTATTGAGCCGTTCAGTCAGGCCATTTGTTTGTGAATGGTACGCTGTGGTTTTTCTATGAGCAGTATGTGTTAGTTTCATAGCAGACTGCATCAAACGGGCCATAAAAGCTGTTCCTTTGTCTGTTATGAGTACCTTAGGTGCGCCATATCGCAATACTATGTGTGTGACAAAAAACTGAGCCACTTCAATGGCGGTTCCTTTTGTAAGAGAAGAGGTCTCGGCATACCGGGTCATATAATCGGTTGCTACCACAATCCACTGCTTTCCTGAGGTTGAAACGGGAAATGATCCAAGTAAATCCACTCCTATTTGTTCAAATGGCGCTGTTGGTGGCTGTATCGGTTGCAGAAAACCTGCTGGTTTGAGTGGCGGTGTTTTGCGTCTTTGACAATCTTGGCATGATTTGACATAGTGCTGCACTGAATCCATCAACTTCGGCCAGTAATATTTCTGACGGATTCTCGCCAGAGTCCTACTAACGCCTAAGTGGCCAGCTGCAGGGTCATCATGGCAAGCTTCTAAGATCTCAGCTCGCAGCGATGATGGTACGAGAAGTAGAAACGTCTCACCACTGTGCTCGAAGTTTCGTTTGTAGAGGACATTGTTCCGGAGGACATACGAACACAATCCGCGAACGAAAACTCGAGGCACGTTCACTTGTCGACCCTCCAGGTACTCGATGAGCAGGAGTAATTCCGGATCACTATGCTGATGATGAGCCATTTCCGTCGTATTCACAGCCCCAAGAAATGGGAAATCTTGCTCGTATTCAGGTGACATAGCCTCGATTGGTGCGCGTGATAAGCAATCAGCATCATTGTGCTTGATACCGTACTTGTAAACGACCGTGATGTCATACTCCTGTAGACGCAAACTCCATCTAGCGAGCCTTCCAGAAGGGTCCTTGAGGTTCGCCAGCCAGCACAATGAGTGATGATCGCTGATGGCTCGAAAAGGTCTGCCATATAAATATGGCCGGAACTTACTGATGGCCCATATAACCGCCAGGCATTCCTTTTCTGTAGCTGAGTAATTTGTCTCGGCTTTCGATAAGGTACGGCTTGCGTATGCAATGACTTTTTCTTCTCCATTCTGCCACTGAATAAGTATGGCACCGAGACCAACGTTACTCGCGTTGGTGGGGATGTCCGTTTCGGCGTTTTCATCAAAATGGGCAAGTATAGGAGGACTCTGCAAACGCCGTCGTAGCTCAGAGAAGGCGTCTTGTTCTTTCTCCCACACAAAAGGGACATCTTCTTTTGTCAGTCGCGTGAGTGGTTCGGCAATTTTAGAAAAATTTGCTACAAAACGCCTGTAGTAGGCACACAGTCCCAGGAAACGTCTAATAGCTTTTTTGTCTCTTGGCTTCGGAAACATTTCTACTGCAGTGATCTTCTCAGGATCGGGGCGGACGCCTTCAGCACTGACAATGTGTCCGAGAAAGCGGAGCTCGCGAAAGCCGAGGTGGCATTTTTCGGGTTTTATGGTCAATCCCGCCGTGCAAATAGCATCCAGAACTGCTCTCAGTCGCTGCACATGCTGCTTGAATGTAGTGGAGAAGACCACCACATCATCAAGGTAGACGAGGCACGACTGCCATTTCAGTCCGGAGAGAACAGTGTCCATCATCCGCTGGAATGTGGCTGGCGCAGAACACAGACCAAATGGAAGCACCTTAAACTCGTATAAACCGTCCGGTGTCACAAATGCCGTTTTTTCGCGATCTCGCTCATCCACTTCTATCTGCCAGTATTCGCTTTTGAGATCCAGAGAAGAGAAGAAGTAAGCATTGCATAGTTTGTCCAAGGTGTAGTCGATGTGGGGGAGTGGATGAACATCCCGCTTCGTGACGAGGTTGAGTTTCCTGTAGTCAACACAAAATCGTAGGGTGTTATCCTTCTTTTTGACCAGGACTACCAGAGATGCCCATGGACTATTGGATGGCTGTATTACATCGTCCTTGAGCATTTCCTGTACTTGACTTCTTAGCGCTTCTCTTTTCCTTGGAGCTACTCGGTACGGGTGTTGGCGAACTGGTCTTACAGGTTCTTCGACCACAATGCGGTGTTTTGCGACGGGAGTACGACGGACTTTCGATGAAGTCGAAAAGCATTCTGCAAACTCTGTGACCAAGTTCACAATCTCATCTCTTTGTAGTGATGACAGCTCTCGGTCAATGTCGGTAGAGGTAAGGACACTGTCTAAGGTGGCAGAAGCTGGTGATGCTGCATCGAGGGCTGACACATCTGCAAATTGTGCATAGTCATGAAGAGACGCTATGGTTGTTCCCTTCACCACTTGTTCTGCCTCATGGCCAAAGTTAGTCAAAAAGACGTCCGCATATCCGTTACGCAAGTGAACTAGGCCTCTTACCACGCATATTTGCTTTTCTAGTAGCAGCCCAATATTTCCGTCTGCAAGTCCCTCATAGTCACGAAATACGTCGCTCCTTACAACGACAGTCATACTGCACCGTGCCGGCACCGTCACGTCTTCATCCACAATACGGAGAGAGGAAATATGTAGCTGTTCTGTATCAGAAATGGTAACAGCATTTTCTGTGGAAAACAACACGCATGATTCTTGCAAGTCGATAATTGCGCCATTCATTTGCAAAAAGTCCATGCCCAGTATCAGATCACGGGAACACTCAGGGAGAACAATAAAGCTGCTGACGTATGTAAAGCCTCTAATTCCGATTCTTGCTGTGCACATTCCTACGAGCTCGACTAAGTGTCCCCCCGCTGTACGTATTGGAGATCCGGTCCAATGGGTCAATACCTTTTTCAATTTTCTGGCAAGTACGCTGCTAATAACTGAATAGTCCGCACCAGTGTCTATCAACGCAGTCACTTCGAAGTCGTCGATGATGACGCGCAACTCGGAAGTAACGGCGTCATCACTGCACTTGTCCGTCGTTTCGTCACTGCCGTCGGATTGGCGATGGAGGGCCTTCGGTGTTCCGGGCGTCAGCGGCCTTGCCTCCACTGGTCGCTGGCTCTAGTTTTCCTGTCGCGGACTTTGGGAGCGACACCTCGGTGAAATGGAAGAGGGACGCGGACTGGGCGACCTATAACGCATAGGTGCTGCTGATCGAGGTTCATGTTGCTGGGGGTTCTGAACAGTTTGGCGCGTAGATAAAAATGCCTCAATCTCATAAGGGCGCTCACCGTTTCGAGGGCAAGGCGCATTCACTACTCCGGCGATACTACTCGGCGATACTGGCATTCCCGGTATAGCTGACCAGCCTCTCCACAGTGGTAGTAGAGGGGACGTCGGTCTGCAGTGCGCCATACATCGCTTTTACGTGGGCTTCCTTCTGGCATGGGCTGCACATTGCGAGGAAGTACCTGGGGTATTGTGGCCGTTCGTCCAAAGTCGGCGCGTCCTAGGTCCTGACGTAAAGCTTGGGCGTACGATATCCGCGGCTGACGCTCTGGCTGTGCGTGGGGCCGTACCTGAGGCTCTGGCTCACAAATTACTTGCCGGACTTCTTCGTGTATGACATCAGCAAGTGAGGACACCGTAGGAGGGCTTTGGGGCATCTGCAGTTTCTGCAGCTCTTCCCTTACGACGGACCTCACCATTTCCCGTAGGATGTCCATGTTGTTGGGGAGGGCTCCTGACCCAACGTCAAATGATGCGACGCATACATCTCTGTTGTACTGCCTCGCACGCTGCTGCAGCATCTTCTCCATCGTCGTCGCCTCTGATCGAAATTCGGCTACAGTGCGGGGCAGATTACGAACCAGGCCAGCAAAGAGTTCCTGTTTCACACTGCGCATTAGGTGCCACAATTTCTTGTCCTCAGCCATGTTTGGGTCCTCAGCCCAGAGGTGGGTCATGTCTTCAATGTACATGGTCACACTTTCGTTGTTCCGCTGGTTCCTCGCCTGGAGAGCGGCTTCTGCCCTCTCTCTGCGGTCCGTGCTCGGGTACGTAGCTAGCAGCTCCCCTCGGAAGTCGTTCCACGACGATCGTGGTTTTGAAACCACGTGCGTGCAGATTCCGCCAGCGCGAAGTACACATGCCGGAGTTTCTTTGTCTCATCCCAACCGTTGCACCTGGCGACACGCTCGAAGTTTTCGAGCCAGTCCTCGGTGTGTGTCTCCGTGAAAGGATTCTGGCATCCGGGGTGAGTCAACGACGATGTGAGAAGGGGTTACTTGAGTAGCCATCGCACTGGTACCTCGGCTGGCTGCCGCCGCTGCCCTTGGTGAATCGGCAAGAGGACCAAACTCGGGGGCCTCACCTCGTATGCAGCGACTCGTGCGTTGGTCGACAGGCATTAATTCCGTTGGCTCGAAATTTCAGGGATCCGGGCTACCTTTCCTGGCATGTGTGGGGCTTGGAATCATACCCCGCACCTCCACCAGATATGTAACCAACAGTTACAACAGCCGTTTCTACGAAAACTAATTTATGCTGGGCGAACCTGTGCCCGTCAACAAAAATCGACTGAACACTCAACAACAACAAAAAACGTCCCTCGAGCTTCGCCCTTCAAGCGTCGTTCTCCTCTTTGTCGCCTCCTGTCACGTGCCAATCGTCTGATTCTCGTGCACGAGCCCCCGGCCTGTCAGCACCGGCCGAGCGTTGCCATGCGGTGCTTTGCTTGATGCTCGCGATGTGGCAGCTACGCAGTTGGGATATGTTGGTCGTCTTTTTCTTCTCGCAATGCTGGCGGCAATATTGGCATGCTAGCTCATAGTGTTCCAGAGAATAGAATGTGCAGAGGCTGCGAAATTGAAGCACAACGAAGAATGAAATGGCGATAGTAATTGATGAGGCCCAGAAACGCCCGTAATTGCTTTGTGGAAGACGGACATGGGAAATCTTTAGTGGCTTGGACCCGGGATGTGATTGGTTGGATGCCATGCTCGTCTACTCTATGGCCCAGGAAATCGAGAGAAGCAACGCTAAACTCACTTTTCAAAATCTTAACAACCAGGCCATATTGACGGAGGTGTTCAAACACCTTACGTAGGTCATATTCATGTTCCACAGCAGAGCGACTGAATACAAAAATGTCATCTAAATAGATGAAGCAACAAGTCTGGCCACGAAGTACTTGATCGATGAACTGCTGAAATGTTTGAGCATCATTTCGGAAGCCAAATGGCATGCGCACGTATTCAAACATGCCAAGAGGGGTAATGATTGTGGTTTTAGGAATGTCGGAAGGCTCGACAGGAATCTGATGGTCGACTTCTACTAGATTCACCATGCTAAATATGCAGAACCCATGAATCAATGCGGTGAAATCGTGGATGTGAGGTATAGGGTACCTATCGGGAATCGTCACTTTGTTTAAGGCGCAGTAATCGCCACACGGTCACCAATCACCCGTCTTCTTGGCCACCATATGTAAAGCAGATGACCAAGGGTTAGTGGAAGGACGAACGAAGCCCAACTCGAGCATGTGTTCGAATTCTTGCTTTGCAATTTTCAGACGGTATGGTGCTAAGTGGCAAGGTCGGGTGTATACTGGTGGTCCTTTAGTCACAATGTGGTGCGTGACATTGTGCACAGTGGCGTAGACAGAAATATCGTCCGGGGGGGGGGCCTCACATTGCAGCACCAGGGGCGTCTGCGTCAACAGGCGTTTGATGTGTTGCGACACCACATACCCGAGCACATGAGGTTTGGACCCTCCCGCGTGTAGCCACGCACGGCTTAGCCGTGTCCAGGGAAAGGGGGCTCCTGGGGGTCGAGCCGATGCTAGGTGTTTGGACCTTTAAGGCCCCCCGGCAGAGGCAACAGACCTCTTCGGCCTTGGCTTCACATAGACGGCACCTCCAGATTGACTCACCTGGAGGGCATCGGCAGTCGCCTTTTCCTGTCTCTCCCTCCTCGAATCTTCGTCTTTATCTCTCACTTTTTGACCTTTCCTGTCTCCTTCTCTCTTCTATTTACTTCCTTTCTCCTGGCAGCAAGGGTTAACCCCTGTGTGGCTATCCAACCTTGGGTGCACCATATTCGGTTATAGTGACAGCGTACGACTGGCGTCGTGCAGACTTGTATGCAAGCTCTGCCACGTCCCCTCATTGGGCTCCGTGGTGGGCGGTGAGCGCTGTTACCGAATGTATACATTTTTTCATGGAAACTTCTTTCCCCTCCCTTGTTGATCGCCCTCAGAAACGAGGGCGCACCGAAGATGTCTTCAAGTTTTTCGGACACCAAATCCAGAATTTTCCCCGCTCCACATTATTCATTCTGAAAAGCCAAACAAAGCAGTGCGAACCATTTCACCATTCCTTCTCTCAAAGTCCTTGACTGATGTTTTTGGTCCAGGTTACAAGGTGTCGAGGATGGCAAGTGGTGACCTCCTCCTGGAGCTCCGCGATCTGAAACAATATGAGAAAATACCGAAACTAGTGTCATTTGGGGAGACCCACATAACAGTAACCCCGCACCGTACAATGAACACCACCCGTGGTGTTGTGTCGGATGATGATTTGCTTGAGCTTACTGAAGTGGAACTCCTGGAGGGCTTCAGTGAGCAAAATGTTATCAATGTCAGAAGAATTAAGATGAGGCGAGATGGTAAAGAGATCCAAACCAAGCACCTAATAATCACCGTTGGTTCAAGTGTCCTGCCCGAGTCAATAGAGGCCGGGTACATCAAGCTCCGTGTTAGGCCATACGTGCCCAATCCACTCCGATGTTTCGAATGCCAGCGATTCGGCCACAGTTCGCAGAGCTGCCAAGGCCGCCAAACTTGTGCGAAATGCAGTGCCCATTAACACGCCACTGAAGCTTGTGAGAATGCTCTCCACTGTGTAAACTGTGACGGGGATCACGCCGCGTACTCGCGGTCGTGCCCATCCTGGAAAAAAAGAAAAGGAAATTGTAACGATCAAAGTAAAAGATAATATAGCATTCAAAGAGGCATGCAGGCGGGTAGCATACCTGCCAAAGAAAACCTTTGCCGAAGTCGCGCGTCAGGGGGCAGCGTCACAACGGCCTCCGGCGGCTGTCCGAACCACAGGCAGTGAGTCGGCAGTTACGCCACCTGCTGCCATGGTGGTTGCAGCTAGCGCTGCTCCGCCAACCAAGCAGAAGGAACCATTGACCCCGAAGGTGGGCGCAGCTGAGGCTGCCCCAACCTCCCCGACCCCTTCCAGCGCTGGCAACAGCCGGCGCAGCCGAATCCCTCAGGGAGCCCCATCGACCTCCGGGCTGGTGGGCGCAGGGGTCTTGACCTCCAAGGCGGGACTCTCTCTGGTAACTTCTCGATCGCAAGAGCACGTGTCCGGAGCCTCACTAGGGGCAATGGACACTACACCTGTCTTCAAGGTGCACCAAACGCCTAAGGAGCGGCGAGGCTCCCTCGAACGCTTCAGAAAGGGCAAAACCCCGATTACAGGGCCTCGAAAGAGCTCTGTAATCTAAGGCATCACTTCCGTTTCCGTACACACAGCACCAATTTTCTTTAAATATGGATACACAAATTATTCAATGGAATGTCAGAGGTCTTCTTAGAAACCTTGATGATGTTCAAGAACTTCTCTGCGAACTCACTCCAAAAGTGCTGTGTGTACGGGAAACCCATCTTAAATCTAGACACACTAACTTTCTTCGTCATTATGTTCTTTTTCGTAAAGATCGTGATGATGCCATCACGTCATCTGGCGGTGTAGCCATTATACTCGACAAAGGTATAGCGTGTCAACACATACAACTACAAACGCCCCTAAAGGCAGTGGCCGTTCGAGTCGTACTTCTAAACAAACTTATTACCATCTGCTCTCTGTACATACCCCCGCATTATCAGCTCCATAAACATGAATTCCATACATTAATAGATCAATTACCCCAACCCTATTTGGTTCTAGGAGATTTAAATGCACACAGCAACCTATGGGGTGACTCTCATTGCGATGTGCGAGGTCGACTGATTGAACAGTCTCTCTTTTCTTCTGGTGCATGTCTTTTGAATAGTAAGGCACCTACATATTATAACACTGCACATAATACCTATTCTTCTATAGACCTCAGTATTGCATCTCCCACCTTTTTACCTGATCTTAAATGGAGCGTTATTAGAAATACACACGGGAGCGACAATTTCCCAATAGTTCTGTGTACTCCGAAGATGAATGAATGTCTCCCACAGTTTCCTCGGTGGAAAACTGATTCAGTCGACTGGGAACAGTTCCAAAAGATTACTCACATATCGTGGGCTGACATTTCTGCTCTAAGCCTGGACATTGCGGTTGAATACTTCACCTTTTTTCTGATTGATGCCGCGACCAAATGTATCCCAGAAACAAAGGGATCATCTAAAAAGCGCCGTGTTCCGTGGTGGAACGAGGAGTGTCGTAACGCGCGTAAAAAGCACAACAAAGCATGGGGGTTTCTCCGCGATTCTCCGACTGCAGAAAACCTTGTTAATTTCAAGCATGTCAAATCTCAGGGAAGGAGAACGCGCCGACAAGCTAGAAGAGAGAGTTGTCAAAAATATATATCAGGAATTAACTCTTACACGGATGAGACAAAGGTCTGGAATAGAGTGTACAGAATAAAAGGTCGACAACCTTACTCGCTACCCTTAGTAAATACACAGGCAGATACTATGGATGACCAGGCGAACTTTCTAGGCACACATTTTGAATGCATATCCAGTTCGTCGCACTACTCTGACACATTTCAAAGACAAAAAACACGAATAGAATGGCAGCCATTAGTACGAAAAAGTGCAAAATGTGAGGTATACAATAGACCATTTGGCATAGCAGAGTTTCAAGCAGCACTAAACGGCTACAAGAAACCTACCCCAGGCTCCGACCGCATAATATATGAAATGTTAAAGCACTTGCCATCTGGAACACAAAAAACCCATCTTTTTTCTTTACAATGGTATATGGTCTTCCGGCCAGATTCCCTCTGTCTGGAAACAGGCCATTATAATTCCCATTCTGAAACAGGGTAAGGACCCTTCCTTGGCAAACAGTTATAGGCCGATAGCGTTGACAAGCTGCCTATGCAAACTCTTTGAAAGGATGGTGAATAAACGCTTGCTCGACTATCTTGAAATCAACAAAATATTAGACCCATACCAATGTGGTTTCAGGGAAGGTAGGTCGACGACAGACCAGCTTGTCCGCATGGAAATGTACATCCGTGAAGCCTTTATCCACAAACAGCTTGTCGTATCTGTATTCCTTGATATGGAAAGGGCATATGACACTATGTGGCACTTTGGGATCCTTCGGGATCTTTCTGGAATGGGTATACAAGGCAACTTGCTGACCATTATTGAGAGCTACCTGTCTGGCAGAACATTTCGCGTTAGAGTTGGCAATGTGCAGTCTCGATCATTCTCATAGGAGACAGGTGTACCGCAGGGTGGAGTGCCGAGCTGTACACTCTTTATTGTGAAAATGAACTCCTTACATACCATCATACCTCGCACACTCTTTTACTCGTTCTATCTGGACGATGTACAGATAGCTTTTAGGTCGTGCAATCTTAGCATCTGCGAGAGACAGCTACAGCTTGGCCTAGACAAACTCTCAAAGTGGTCAGAAGAAAATGGTTTTAAATTTAACCCCCAAAAAAGCACATGTGTTCTCTTCTTAAACAAGAGAGGCATGTCACCGGAACCCGCCATTGACCTTAATGGAGAACGACTATCGGTCAGCCTTGAACACAAATTTTTAGGTATTATCTTGGACACAAAACTTAATTTTATTCCGCACTTGAAATATCTTAAAGTGCAGTGCCTGAAGACAATGAACCTGCTGAAGCTACTTTCTTGAACAAACTGGGGCAGTGACAGGAGGAGGTGTTTGCTTAGCCTATATATGAGCTTGTATGATCACGCCTCGAGCTTGTATGAAGAGCCTTGTATGATCACGCCTCGACTACGCAGCCGTGGTGTACCAATCCGCATCGGACAGTGCTCTCAAAATTCTCGACCCAGTCCACAATCTAGGTATACAGCTGCCAACAGGCACATTTAGGACAAGCCCTGTGGAAAGTCTGTATGTCGAAGCGAACGAATGGTCCTTACACCTACGCAGAACATTAAAAAAACATTTTACATTTACATTTAAAAATGTAAATCGAATAACGAACATCCGTGCTACTCAACTGTACTTGACTTTTCCTCTGCAAGGCTTCACCGTAACTGCCCATCTGTTCGAGCTCCTCTGTCTGTGGGCTTAGAACAACTGGCTAATGAAACCGGTATTCAACATAGAGAAACAGTCCTAATGACTCCTACTAATCTTGCACCACCTTGGGAATGGCAGACTATCCAGTGTGATATGTCTTTCGTCGCAATAACAAAACATGCGCCTGAGGTGCATATACATTCACATTTTCTCGAACTCCAGGCGAAGTACTCCTGCGCGGAGTTTTATACAGACGCTTTAAAGTCTACTTATGGTGTAGCTTGTGCAGCGCTCGGACCTTCATTTTCAACGTCCGGTGCATTAAATCCAAACACCAGCATTTTCACAGCGGAGGCATACGCAATCCTCTCTGCTGTGAAACATATAAAACAAACAAGTATAACAAAGGCTGTCATATTCACAGACTCATTAAGCATAGTTAGTTGCATATCAAGTCTACGAAAACACAAGAACTCTATCCTGAATGAAGTCTACAACCTTCTATGTTCAGCATACATGTCTAACCAAATGATTGTTCTTTGTTGGGTGCCTGGCCATAGAGGCCTAGAGGGCAATGTAGCGCTGACGAAAGGGCTACATCCGTACCTTTTTGTGATGCAAGCATTAATATACCTGTACTCTACACAGACCCTAAGCCATTTTTATAGCATAAACTATGGAAATATTGGCAGCGGCAATGGGACACTCAGGTATCCAACAAACTGCACCTAATCAAACCAAAAATAGGAAACTGGATCTCTGAGAAAACAACACATCAGGAAGTACTGCTCTGTAGGTTAAGAATTGGGCACACCTATAGCACTCACTCGTATATTCTAACTGGAACTAACCCTCCGACATGCACGAGGTGTGGAAGTAGACTTACAGTCCTTCATGTTCTCATTCAGTGCCCATTATTGGAAGAGGAGAGAAAAAAGTTCTTCCCTTCCTTATACTGTCATAATATACCTCTACACCCAGTCTTCTTTTTAGGCAATGACCTTCTATTTAATTTTAAATCAGTGCTCAAGTTCTTAGAAGAAACTACTACCACAGAAATCATTTGGCCAGGCTATTTGTAGCACAGCCTCTGCTTAGAGGCTGTAGCTGCAATGAAATCACTTACAGAGCACATGCCTCGCAGCCCTTGCACCGAAGGGCTCCGCAGAGGCACTGGTGCTGCTATAAATTAACATGCTTTAGTATCTAATCCTTCACAACGTACTTTTACAACCATAGGACTCACTTTTCATTGACATTATTTGAATAGATACATATTTTACACCATTTACAGCGAACATTTTAGGCCAATATACAGCCACTCGATTACCGCCATATTCATCGATACTCATTGCCATTCATCGCCAAATGTCATGGCGCTCTTTGGCCATTCCTGGCCCTTGCGCCAAGAAACAATATCCATCAATCAATCACATTGCAGCACGGCCTCCTCCTAAAGAGGAAGCTTTGGCTCGGGTGCTCGTATCTAAATACATGTAGAAGGAGAATTCGTTTTTCTCAGCAACCAATGCACCAAATTTGACGAGGGTTCTTGCATTTAAAAGAAAAACTTAAATTCTAGTGACTGTTGGTTTCGAATTTTTCATTTAGGTTGTCAATTCTTTATTAAAAATTGACCAAAATCGAAAATCTTCAGAAAACGAAACTATCAAGCTTAAAGATCTAATTCAGCAATCAAAAATGATACAGTCGATCCCAGATATATCGAACCCGGATATATCGAATTATTGCCTATATCGAACAGTTGAAAAATCCCCTTGGGAATCCCGTGCAAAAGTATAGCGCTATTATTCGCGTATATAGAACTCCCGTGCACCGGCATATGGATGTATCGAACTCCGTGCTGAGCTGCGCCCCGGCAAGTGCGCTTCTCCGTCTATACCCCACTCCTGCAAGTGCGCTTCTCCCATCGCATCCCACCCCCGCAAGTGCGCTTCTCCTCACGAAGATCTCACGATGTTCCCGCGATCTCACGCACGCCGCCCCGCACTCTGAGAAAGGGGCGTGTGGGTAAAAGGCACGTGACGAGGAGCACTTGGAGTGCGATTGGGTGTGAAAGGGAAGCGGGAGGGAGAAACCACGCTGACCGCAGGTGCCCGTTTCCTGTGTTTTGGTTGGCTGACACTGCTGGCACAGCAAGACGAACGAGGTCAGTGCAGCTTGGGCTTGTGGTAGTGCGGAGACGCGGAGTGGTGTGTCTGTCGATTCGCTTTGTTCCTTTTATTCACGAGGCCAACATGAAGGCTTGAGACTCGTGTGGTGCAGTGCATTTTTCTTTCCGCTTTTGGCACATGTTCTGGAGCCATGGCCGCGAAAAAACACAAGAATTTTGATTTTTCAACAAAGGCGGACATCATTCGGCGGGTGGAGGCTGGCGAGAAAAAGTCGTCGGTCGCCGCAGCGTTCGGAATTCGTCGCAACACCCTGAGTACGATCCTCAAGAACAAAACCGATGTTAAGCTGAAGGCAGTGCAGTCCAGTCGCCCTGGAGCGTGTCGTGTGCGCGTCCCAACCTTTGACAAGGTCGAGAAGGCATTGTACGCCTGGTTTTTGGAGACACGTGCCAAGAACATACTTCAGCCTCTTGACCAAGGCATTGTGAAAGCGTTTAAGGTTGGGTACAGATGACGACTGGCGCAGAGGCTCCTAATCAACCTTCGATTAGGAATTGAACTCAAGGTGGACCTCCTTGGAGCCATTCAAATGCTGGCTGGTGCTTGGAACGACGTGAAGAAAAACACAATTGTGAACTGCTTCTGCAAAGCAGGCTTTGTGGTAGCTGCAGACGACGGATGTCTTGACTGTGAAGACGATGATGCTGGATGCCTGGACAGCGAATTTCGCGAGCTCTCTGCATTCCCAGGCGGCATCCCAGGCGGTTACAGCACGCGATTTCGTCAGCGCTGGCGACGGCGTGCAAGCTGTAGTGGATCGCGCTGATGTGGAGATTGTGGCTGACATCATGGGTGACGAGGATGCAGACTCGAGCAGCGGCTAAGGTTCCGATGAAGAGGACCAACCACCATGTACTGCAGCTGAACTTGCATCAGCTTTCAGCATCATTCGCCTCTGTTGTGGCACAATGGAAGGAACTGGCCTTTCTCATTTGGACACTGTCAACAAGCTTGAGGACAGCTTAATGAACTTGATGGTGCAGAAAAAAAAGTAAGCAAAGGTCACAGATATTTTTCTTCCGAAACAAAGTGCTATGGTCATCGCGCTGTGTTTTTGTTTTTTTACGTGCCTTGGAGGCACAGATCGGTAGCTTCCCATTAGTTATGACATCGGGAAACTGCCTTGAGATGTGTGGAGTCGTTAGAGAATCATTTGACATGCATATATTATATTTCGAATTATCAATATATTAAACTATTTCGTGATCCCCTTCAAGTTTGATATATCCGGGATCGACTGTATCACAATTCTGTCAATTCCACCTAATACATGTAATACATTTACAGCGGACAAAATTGCTATGTCACACATGAATCTCAAGAAGTTTAGGATTATGGAAATACGGCTTTCGCAGAATCCTTGTACACAACATAACCAATTCACGTAACATACGAATTGACACCCCAAATTTGTCTGCTTTGCCTGTTATAATAGATGCCGTTTGCAGAACAGTGACATGTGTTCTTGATGCAGAGCTATTAGTTTGTAAACGTCGTGCTTCTATTTTCTTGGAACTTTCGAGTTTTTCAAAATATTTTAAACAATGTTCAGGCCCTAAATCAACATTCCACTTCCAACAGACACTAGAATTTAACTTTCTCAATTTTAACAAATTTCAGTAAAAGCGATCCAGGGGTTATCACAGAAAAGCACTTTGCATTTTACATGTATTTGAATAGGCTGCGTCGGAGTTGGGCCTGAGCTAGAGCTTCCTCTTAAACAATTTGTCTGGGGATCAAATACATGCATAATAACTTGATTGCCATTGCCAAAGATGGTGCAATCGAATTCTTGAATGCTACGCACTGTCAAAACAAATAAAATATGTATTTTTTCATAAAAGAATATACTTGTATGTGCCAAAAATTGTGCCCAAAATAACTGATATCAATGCTTCCATGTTTTTTGTCTATTTAGTGAGGAAAGAAAATACCACACAAGCTTTAGAACTGTATCAGTTCGAAACCAGCAAAGCAGTGCATGCCGCTGATATGAAAAACGTAAAGGCCATGAAATTATTAAGTTGAGGTCAAATATGTCAATGAAACTTTGTCATTCAAGAAACTTGTTTAGATTCTTCTACATACGCAACGGTCAGTGAAAAATCTCAATAACGCTGTCATTTGTTCCAATGTATTATGCAGGAACAGCTGTCACCGGTCGCCTATTGCGAGTAATTGCACCGAAATACAGTCACAACAGAGAGCACGTATAAAAAGCAGGAGTTCTGCAAAATATATGAGGGCGAGTCAAATGAAAGTGAGCTAATGCAAATATTATGACAAACGGAGTGCTTCATTTAAAAGTAGTCTCCATGAGCATTTAGACATTTGTTCCATTGTCTAACGAGTCGTGCAATTCCTGTCCCATTAAACTCCTTGGGTTGCTGCTATAAAAAGTCTGCAACTGACTCTTTCACGTCATCATCCAACCCGAATCTGGTTCCCTTGAACTGTTTTTTCGGTTGTCCAAAAATGTGGAAGTCGCAAGACGACAGGTCTGAGCTGTATGGCAGATGTTGCAGCGTTTCCCACTTGAACATTGCCAGTTTTGTATTAACCACATCAGCGACGTAGTGACGGCATTGTCATGGAACAAGATGACCCCATTCATCAATTTTCCACGTAGTTTGATCTTGATTGTGGCACGCAGCCGATCCGGCATTTCACAATGACGAAAAGAATTGATAGTCTCTTAAGATTTAGCAAGTTCTATCAGTAATGGCCCCTGACGATCAAAAAAAAAAAAGTCGACAACACCTTTCCGGCAGAAATGACGGCCTTTCCTTTCTTTGGGGGTGGTGAATTCGAACGTTTCCACTGTAAGCTTTGCCGTCATGTTTTAGGCTTGTAGTAGTGGCACCATGGTTCGTCCCCGATCACAATTGCAGACAAGAAGTCGTCATCCTCATTGTGATACCGGATCAGATGAGTCAAGGCAGCGCTGAACTTCTGCATCTTCTGGTGGTGGTTCAAAATCTTGGGCTACCATTGCACATACAAGAGCCGATAACCGAGATGTTCATGAACTATGGCTTGAACCGAACTGTGACTGATGTTCGCACGCTCTGCCAGTTCATCAATGCTTATCCTCCGTTCTTGTCTCATCAGCTTATCAACCTTTGCAATTTTGTTAGGGGTTATTGCACGATGGCTTTGGCTCGGTCTCGGATCGTCTTTGCAACTTTCACGTCCTTCTTTGACCCGTTTTCTCGAACGCTTCACAGTGGCCAATGAAATGCAAAGTTCAAGGTACGTGGCAGCCATACGGCGACTAATTTCTTTTTGGAAAATACCTTCAGCTATCAAAAACCTCAGGGCACCATGCTGCTCAACTTCTGGAGTGCCCATTAAGTCAAGCAACCATGTTCAACCCAGTGTATGAGAGCATTAAAAAACATTTATCCTCACACCTGCGTGTCACTTTTGTAAATGAGAGATGCCTGTGTGCTATGTGCATGCCTCGCAAATAACGACCCGAACCATTATTGCACAGGATGGGTAGGCTCACATATTTATACGAACACTAAACCCACAAAGTTCCGCAATTGAAAATCTAAAGCACAACTTTGGAAATGTTAATGAACCTTTCACATCAAAAGTTTATGAGAACTTTATACCCATAAAGTTTCGGAATTGACATCCATGCGCTCCGTAGATTCTGTAGCCTCCGCAAGATGCCACAGTGAGCCATCACGTCTGCCATCAAAACGCCCTTGAAACTATGTGCTTGGATGGGGCTGCTTGCGTTATGTGACTCCCGGTGCATGGGTGTTGCCACGAAATCCAGCCTGAGTTCGTAATTTTCGTGGTGAAGTGCCTTTTCGAGCATGAAAAAGACATGCTAGACAAAATTCAGAATTATTTCCGGCGCCGGGGGTTGCTTTGGTCAGCGGTGTATGGACAGCATGAAAAAATTTTGGGGCGGGGTGCTGAAGCCCCATAAGCCCCCCCCTCCCCCTCCGCCCAGCTAGGACCCTGATTGTGCAGTATTGGACGATGTGGCGAGGGTGGTTCGAACAGCTCTGGAAATTCCAGCAGGATGGTAAACCATGGTTTCGGTATCTGGGTGTGTACTTGTACAAGACGCAAAGGTGGTGCAGACGTGGTGATATCTTGTACGGACGGGTTTGTTTAGGAGTCACGAAGGCAACAGTTGTGAAGGTCGACGAGAAGGTTAAACTTCCACAGAAAATCAGCACCGATGATTGGCCCGCAGACGTCAGCAGCGGTGAATAGCCATTGAAAAGGGTGTCGCAGACCAAGGTCAAGAGTGACAGAGTTCTAATTGTAGATTTTAATGCTGGACGGCAGTTGATGGCAGTGAGAAAAGACATGTCATGGCGATGTCTTCTGCAGTCTTGAACAGTAGAAGGAAAGACACAAATTTCCGCACCAGTGTCTACAAGATAGCGAACTTTTGTGACACGGTCGGTGACGTAGAAGAGACAGCTTGATGTAGGGCCAGTAGCACTAGCCGCCATCAGTGATTGGCCTGGAGAGTTGCAAGGCGGACGGCACTGCAGTGCGCGAGTGCCATATCTGGTGTGATACCAACAAATAAAGGAAGACGAAGGGCCTGACACGTTTTGGTCATGCAGGCTGCTGATAGTTGTTCGCACGAAAGCGTAAGGCAACTGGTTAGTTAGCTCCTCTACTTGCGCAGCAAGGTGTGCGCTTGAACTGTCGGGTTCGTCAAAGTGCTGCTGTAGCTGGGGTAGTGTTGCAATGGGTGCAGTACAACAGTCAACAGTGGACATCACAAGGTGGAAAGAATCCATAATCTGGTCTGCCATCGTCGCTAAGGACTCGACAGATGTAGTAGTAGGTGAGGCACATAAATTCATGCATACCTGGTTCGGTAGATGCTGTAAGAAGAGCTCCCGAAGGATTTTCGAGTCTGTTCCCAGGAGCTGTGCCATGCGGCAAAGCAGCTCAGTTGGTTATCTGTCACCAAGTTCCGCCGATGAGAGGAGCTGTTGAATCCGCCACGACTCAGAGTCGGTGGTGCACCATAGTAACATCTGCTTAAGGGTATCGTACTGATTATCGGGCAGAGGAGGTGGCAAAATGTTACGGACCAAAGCTGCAGTGGCCAGGTTAAGCGCACTCACGACGTTGTCATACTTGGTCACCTAAGATGTGACTCGGTGATGGCGAAACTGTGCCTTGATGTGGATAAACCAGAGTTCACAGTCCGAGGGCCAGAAATCTTGAAGTTTCAGTGCAGCAACAGATGATGTTCCATTTTTTTTGAGACGTCATTGTTCGGCGGTTGGTTCCATGGCGTCGAGAAGAAACTTGGTAGACATATACCATAGCGATATGGTATCACGTCCGTGATCACCAACTTGTAGGAACAGACAGCCCACAAAGGATTGCTATTTATTAAATGGATGGCTGCGTTGATGATGCGGCTACCATCGTCGG
Source organism: Dermacentor andersoni (assembly GCF_023375885.2). Classification (NCBI taxonomy): domain Eukaryota; kingdom Metazoa; phylum Arthropoda; class Arachnida; order Ixodida; family Ixodidae; genus Dermacentor; species Dermacentor andersoni. Next base: position 149,969,796 of record NC_092819.1, on the reverse strand, counting down.
GGCTCTATGAGTACTGTTCACTACAATAATATTATGGCAGTTCGCTGTTAACAGTGTCATCACTGGTTTTGAAAATCTTGGCTAATGATATCACAATAAGTTTTCAGATAACTGACCATCATTAACACTCAGTTTATAGTATTGGGAAAAGGGAAATGTCACCAAGTTGACGTTGCAGTGTTTACGTGCGCTACGTTGTGTGATTTTACATTATCGATAGTTAACTGTTGACTGGTATATCGACAGTTCGCCCAACAGTACTACGTATTGATATCAGTAGTGCACAGTTAATAGTATTATTGACAGTGCACTATTGACATTTTGATAATGACTCAACTATCAATAGTATCTATACTAGTCTTATTCATAGTTTAGCGTCACTTGCTTACAGATCTGTAGCTGTACAGTGCATTGAAAGACAGAAACCACTCCCACCTCTCAGGCACAGGAACTGGCTGCTGTGCTGCTTGGAAGGTTGACATCATTTGGGGTTTTGAGCACTTTTAAGAAAGATTAAGAAAGGAACAGAATGGATTTTCTCCTGTGCTGTCCCTGTTTCTGTCCACAGAAAATATCCACTAAAACCTACTAAGTGCCTGAAGGAGAGTAGGTGGACATGCCAGTTGTACCCAGCTTATCTTTTCACAATCAATCTGTTCAGCTGGCAATGGCACAGGGGCATTAGCAGCAGAACACTGCTAGGCAAGTTGTAAAAGTTGTGATCTGTGTTTGAAACAGTGCAAGCGAGTTGTTGCTAATCCGACGTCGTCTTGTTGCAGGTCTCGGTTTGTGTGTGGTACCTGGAGCAAAAATGGCAAGAGGCTTATCTTGGCGACGGAGTCAACTCTTATGGTGAGTTTCGATCACTCCACCTCCCAGCAAGACTGCATGGTATGCTGTGTGTTCTGAACTTCTTCTTCAAGGGTACAGTTGTGGCTAAGTTGCGAAATGGTGACAGTGATGACTGGCAAGTTATTACAAGCATTTCATATAATCGTAAACTGGGCTAGTCATTATATGGTATAGTACTGGTTCATAATTAACAACAAGGCAAAAAAACAGGGATAGAGAAACACGCAAGAATGACAGGAGCACGACGCTGGCTATCAACTCATTAATTGTGTCGCTTCTCGTTTCTATAGCGGACGGGCCACCTTATGCTGCATGTTTATTGCCAAACACAGGAGAAACAGAACAAAAAAGAAATGCAGGAAAACAAAACTTGGAATATTAACCTCTTCTGTAACTTAGCAGAACTGGGTTTATCCACATGTTTCTGGTAAAAATGGCCCAAGGAGGAGCTCAGCTCGTCAACGGTACTTTACATTTTCTAGCAATGCCATGGACAAGGCTCATGCTTTTTCATCCGTTTGGTAGATGGCAGCATGCAATCCATGGGGCAGTGCAAGCAGAAGCGAATTTATTCTTTTTTAAAAAGTGCTACATTTTGGCAACTAGGGTTCTCAAAGATAATTTGGCCATTTTTGGTTAGAATTTGGAATTATAGCGTGGCATGGAAAGGGTTAAGCCCCACCAACCAATGCAGTCAATCCATCAGAGAGTTTGTTTCTGCAGAAGTACAGTACAATAAGTGCCCCAGTTTATGTCTACATAATCCCACTATTTTACAGAATTGTGAATTTTTCACTAAACTCAGAAAAATACGCAATGTATGTGCAGTAACTACACTGAAGCAGGGTTTGGGTATGGGCTAGTTGGTATTCGGCTAGTTGGTGCTTGTCTTCATCATTCTTTCAGTCCCTCTGTCTATGTACGCACTGTAAGTGATGTTTGCAGTAACTACATTCTGCTACATGTTGCGTGACAAGTAAGGACAATGGAGCAAGAGAAATGTTTATAATGTGTGTGAATGCGGTGATGTGTGTTTTTCCTTCTTATTGTCCCCAGAAAATACAATATGTGTCAGTCCTGCTATGTTTCAGTAGGCAGGCTATGACAGGCTAAAGTCATGTGACATCTACCATTGAACAGGCACATCTGTGTGCACAGTTTAACCCTTTAAGTGCCGTGCCCCAGCATACTCGTCTGGGCACCAATGCACACCGCGAATGCACAATTTGCAAATGTGAAAAATTGATAGACTGGTTGTGCCAGCTACACAAAGGTTGGTTAAACTAATATTGTATGGCAGACCTAGCTATAAAACAAATGGCATGACAAAGCTTGTCTTATCTGTTTGAATTGCTCACCAACACAAAAGGGCTGCACATTTTTTTGAACGATGCACAAATTCAAGAACTTCTTATGAACTCTGATTTAGAGGACATTGATCAAGTGGCAATGACAGCTTTGAAGGGGTAATGTGGGCTGTGAAAACTGATTATCCTAATTAACATAATCAATTAGCATGTCTTAATTTTTATGAAAATATCTTTATTAAAAGTATTTGTAAAATGTTCAGCAACATATAGCTGACAAATAGGATTTGAATTTAAAGCCTGTTATGTGTTATAGACGAAAATTTCAGCACACAGCAGGTGCCAACACTTGAAACATTTGAAACACTTGGCACCCAAAGGGCTAACAAAGAAAACTAAGAAATGCAATTCCTTTTGTGGTTGCCAGACGTCAAGCATCTCTTGTGCTGCAAGTTACGTATTAATTTAGGTAGTTAATTACCAGCAAGCAAGTCCAGAACCACGTGTACTCACGAACAGCTTTCTGTGGCAATGAAGTGGATGAGCTACAGGAGGATGAGCTTCTGCATGTGTCTATACTGCACCAAGTAGTCCAGCAGCACCTGACAATGCTTTTGGCTTCTCGGAACAGATACTGAATCAGTGTAGCATGTGCGATGGTTCTGCATCTTCCCAAATGTGAACGAGAAAAGTAGAAAAATAACTCAAGATTTAACACATTGGTGCATTTTGTCTTATTTTGCTTTTGTGAATAAGATGCCCATGCTTTCTCTTCTCCAGCTTGAACTAATGCATATGAGAACGTGAGACTTCAGGAGCGCTCAGAACTATTCCGGCACACTTTCCTTATCCACATCTTTCGTGCCTTTTTCTCGCTGCAGTTTTACAGCATACCATGTTCCGACATCGAGCAGACGGAAATGGAGGTCATTCTCGGACTGGAAAGGCAAGTGCAAGGAGTTTATGCAAAGCTTTGTTTGTGAGCCGGGGTTGTCAACAGTCGTAACACAACAAATGAATACAGGCAGCGGTTATATCGCTGCACTGCTCGGCCATCATAGTTGGCCTCTCCTTAAATGGTAGTTTCTTTAATGTTTGATAGCATCTGTTGGCTTGTCAACAAAAAACATAGACTGCTGTTTTCTCATGTTCTCTGATGTCTAACAAATATTTTATGATATGTATATATATATATATATATATATATATATATATATATATATATATATATATATATATATATATATATATATATATATATATATATATATATGTATGTATATATAGTTAGAGGAGCTGGCGTGCCACTCCCTGAAAAATTTGTTGGCTTCATCTGTGGTCACTTGACCTTTTGCAACAGCGCGCACAAATGCAGTGTTTCACTGTACTTGCTCACAGGTGCTGCCTTTCTCTGTCACATCGAAATGCCACTAATGCCAATCACATGCAGGGTGTGCTGTATCGAGGGACTGGACGGGGACCGGTTTGTGTGCACGGTGGAGCTTCCCCTGGACAGCATGGTAGTGAGGAGCCGCTCGGAGCGCTACCTCATGGACCAGACTCGGGGGCCCCTGGAGACCCTGCTCAACATCCATGCGGCCACTGAGGTCGGTCCTCCTTCCGCCAGGGTCTCTTAGTTGCCACACCGTTGCGGTACTAGTGTCAAAAGGGTGTTGGCTGCAACAAAAAATTGCGGCAGGGCCAATCTCTCGATGACTGTCTAGGGTAATGCGTTAGCATTAAATCAATATAATGACACAAGGTATCGCCACTGCTGAAACAAGTTATGTATGAGGCACGTAGTGCAGTGGAACTCCTCTTTCACGCTTCTCCAAGAACACTCGGCATCATCTAGTGCTGTCACCGCAAAGCCTGCGCGTGACCTCCAAAATGCACGGCGTGCCAGTGCATGCAAACACTGAAAAATGCGCCATGCGACAGCCGGTCTCCTCTCTCACGCTTCTTTGTGGACACGCTGTTGCATCGAGGCCTCCGAGATGACAATCGTGGCGCGCTGGTGCCTGCGATCACTGAGAATTGTTCCTCCACATGCCGCACACTCAGTGGCATGCACTCGGGGACCCAAGTTTGCGAGAGGTTCAGTGAAGAGCAGCACATACCGAGCGCATGCGTGGCACAGCTCGCTAAAGCGTTGGCGTGAAATGCGTTCACTGAAAAGCGGCACGCACCCCGTGCATTTGTGACACAGTCTACAAATGCGTTGGACTGCTGTCCTCGAGGAACCCTTGTGACATGGGTTCAATTCCGCTTGGCATCAGAGAAATTTAAGGGATCTTTTTCATCATTGTAGGGCAGCATATTCCCAGTGGCACATACCTAATTACCCAATTTGGCATCAAAGAGGTTTATTGAAGACCAGCACAAACCGAGTAGCACACACCCAGTGCTCCAGGTCGGCTTGAAGGAAATTTTTTGAAACAGCAGTGTTTAATACCTAGTCTGGTGTCTACAGTGGCCCCTGTCAGCATGAAAGAGCTTCATTGAAGAGCTGCACGTATGTACACATTGGCGCATACCCAGAGAACCAAATTAATTCAATGGTTATGAACCCTGTTACCTCAGTACAGCAGCTCGATGCACTAATCATTCGACCACAGACTGCACAGTGAAGGAGGTAGGCGGAAAAACGGTTCAATACAAACATGGATGGATGGATGGATGGGTGGATGGATGGGTGGATGGATGGGTGGGTGGATGGATGGATGGATGGATGGATGGATGGATGGATGGATGGATGGATGGATGGATGGATGGATGGGTGGGTGGGTGGGTGGGTGGATGGATGGATGGATGGATGGATGGATGGATGGGTGGGTGGATGGATGCGTGGCTGGATGGGTGGATGGATGGACGGACGGATGGCCCCAGGAAAGTGCATGAAGTAACTAAAGAATAGAAACGCATTGAAAGAAAAAAACTGCAGCAGAACCCATCTCCCAATGACTGTCGACAGTAATGCACTAACATAGAATGAATATAGCAACACAACGTATTGTCAGCGTCAAAGCAAGGTATATATGAGATGTGTATTGCAGCAGGACTCCTCTTTTGCGCTTCCTTAAGAACACTCAGCACCATCCAGTGCCGCCACCATGATGCCTGCGTGTGGCCTCAGAAACGCGTAGAACCTGTCAAACCCATCATGCAGCAACCAGGCTCCTCTATTGCGCTTATTTCTGTACATGCTGCGCCATCTAGTGGCACTGCCACGAAGTCCACACACGGCCTCCGACGCAAGAAGCATGGTGCACTGTTGCCTATGAACACTGAGAATTGTTCCCTCGCTTCCCGCACACTCAGTGGCACATACTCAGTAATCCAAGTTGGCGAGCAGTTCATCTAAGGTTGACCCATATCCAGAGCATTCTTGGCGCAGCTTGCTAAAGCTCTGGCATGAAAGGCATTCGTTTAAAAGCGGCACATACCCAGTGCGTTTGTTGCGCTGCCTGCTAATGCGTCGGCTTGCTGTCCTTGAGGAACCCTTGTGACATGGTTTTGATTCCACTTGGCATTGGAGAAATTTAAGGGACTTTTTTTCATCATTGCAGAGTGGCACACTCCCACAAGCACGCACCTATATTCAAAAGTTGGTGTCAAGGACGTTCATTGAAGTGTGCCACAAACCTACAGGCAAAAACCTAGAGCAGGAAAATAAATACCAACATACCATACTTATTTGTGTAAGGCCTGCACCCTGGCAAAAATTTCGAAAAGAAGCTTCAGTAAGAGTCACGTGATGCATATCTATGTCCTCATAATTTGTACAAGTCACTATTAGTAGCACTAGTTATGGTCCTACCAACAATAGCATCATTGTGATCACCATATCCTGCTGGATTGCAATTACACAACGTAGATCCAGCATGTTTCAGCTGTAACACTGCACTGTGGCATACTTGTTTAGCTGCAGTGCGCTTCAAGGCACATTCAGAGGGCATCACTACAGGAAGTGCAAGTGTGAATTCTGAACATGTGGTGTGTAGTTTTGTTTGGGACCACCTTCAAGAGCCTCAAAGTGATGAGAATCTCAAACAGTAATCGACGGCTTGGAGGACGACCAGGTTTGGGAGAGGACTGGTGAGGTGAGCTTGTCGAATGACAAGGGCAGCTGAAGCAACGATGACGACTGAATGACTGAATAAGTGTGTGTTCATAGCAGTTGGTCGCCAGTGGTTGGCGTTATTGTGCATGGCAGTTGGAGCGCAGTTCGAGGCTTTATTGAGTAGCCATAAACGTGCCTATTGTAAGGCCTGTGTTCACTGCAAAAAACCTGAAAAAATGTGCAGGCTTCACAGAAGTAAATACAGTGTATAGCCAAGTATGAATATGTCAAACATAGAGGAGATTATGAATAAGTTTGATATATTGAATCCATTATCTGAAGATGTGAAGATGTAATCTGTAAATTGAACCACCATAAGTCGTTGCTGGCTTCCTGCTGCCACAAGAAACCATAGCCTCAAGGTTACCGCATTCAGGACCCCACAATTTGTGAAGCTCTTCATGGCAAAACTGTGCTAAATGTACACAGACCCTTGCCCAAAGTACGAGCTTAATTACGTACAGCATGCAACCTGCAATGCACTGCAAGATGTGGCTATGGCACACCACTAGCTGACACACAGGGCCACTGCACTGAAGTGGGCAGCTGCTGTATGACATAAGGCAGCACATCATGGAAAAGGCTGCCAGCATAGCTACACAGTGGCATATTTGCTTGGATGTAGGTTGGGCTCAATTGCAGCTTGATAGCTAATTAGTAGGGGACTGAAATGTTCGTAAAAGAGTATTGACGCGATATTTTCAACACTTCATTTCTTGCGTCAAATGAAGGTCCGGGACCTCTGAGAAGAAATACCGGCAAGCCTCAAAGCACCCTAAATAATTTAGTATAACATCTTTTTTACTGCCAATTTAGTTTTGTTTCTATAATGTGTCATGATGTCATGATGCAGAAGGTAGTCATGTGGAAGCAGGACATTGCGATGTTCTGACACTTACTCCAGCTTGCTTGTTTGTATGCTATGGTGATATATCAGCCCTCACAGTGAGTAGCAGCATACAAAATGACCGGGCAAGCCGTAGCGAGTGTCAAAACGTCGTAATGACTGGCTCCCAGGTGACCATGTACTGCACCATGACATCTCAACGCAGTATCCTTCTGGGAAAAGAAACCAAAACTGGTTGCAGAAAAGCTAATATATTAAATTATGCACGGTGCTCTGAGGCTTGTGACTGTTCTTTCTATAGTTTGGAGGTCTAGGACCTTCATTTAATGCAAAAAACATGAATAGTCCAAAATATGTCAGTATACCTTTAAAAAAGAAGTCTTTTTTTTTTTAAATGCAAGCAAGCTAGAGAGGGCATCAACAACAGCAACATGAATATAGTTTTATATTCAATCATAGTCTGTGGCATGATGGAACACAGCACAAAACGTGAGGAAAAATGGAACGCACTGCTCTCTGTCATGTCAACACATCAACTAGCCCAGCAAAGCATCTTGCTCGATGGATGGGCTAGTTGGTTCAGATTACAAAAACTATAATAACAAGCACACAGACAAAGTGCTAACTGTGTGCATTTATTATCGCATGCCATACGCCTTATATACGTGGAGAAAATATATAGGACCGAGAAAAGAATTCTAAAAGGGGACAGAAGACACGTGAGGCATTCCTATCACACATTCATCCGAGAGATCACAAAACCATGGCAAAAAAAATGCTGGCTCTCTTGTAATCGAGAGTAGATGTAAGCATGAAACGGCTACTGGCAAAGCAGATTGGTCGGAATAATTACAATTACTCGCAACCATCCGCAGCGTGCTGGACGCTGCTGGCCTGGTCACACAGCGTGGTGCCATCTCTCAAAGGAGGTGGCACAAAAGCTGCACCGCAGCACTGACATAAGGCAGCACGTCATGTGACATAAGGCAGTACATCATGTGTTTTCAATTCTGGCACTGAAAAGAGCACAGGCAACCCTGTCTCAGTGCCAAAAGATGACAATCAAGTGTATGGTGCATTTTATCTGCCTTTTGAATGTCGCTATTGCAAATGACAAATTGAGCTTCAGCACACTAGAAGTTACAGCTTAAGTGATATTGTGAACATTAGGAAGAGCTCATAAGCAATATTTCTTTTAAGCTTGTTTGGGCACTAACTAGCGTACGTAATACAGTCCTGTACAAAGGGTTGGGGGCCAGAGACCACATTTTCTTAAGTTTTGACTGTTTGCCCGGATGATCTCGTTTTGCTCTCATGATGATGCCCGGATGTTCCCGTTTCGTTCTCGCCCCATTCTTGTCCCATTCTCGTCTTGAGTGCCCAGATAACAGCTCTGGGTTATGGCTCAAGGTCTCTTGAAGGTCACCAACAATGGGAGCTAAAAGCATTTTATGCTTAACAACTCGGTTTCTTTTGCAAAGTTGGTTAGTCTCAAAGGCCTTAAGACCTCTCTTGTGCATTTATCGAGGTAATTAACAAAAGTTTAACACTAGGAAAGCATAGGAGTATGTTTGTATTTTGAAGATGCAAGACAAGTTTTTCAGAGATGCCGAGCTTGCTTTTGTTGCTTTTGTGCTCTCTTAGCCAATGTATCAGTCCCATGGTTTTATTATCTCCTGTGCCAGTGTTCACAAATCATTTGTGTCATTGTATCTCATCAAATACCACGTCATGCCAGCTCTTCAATTCTTAACTTATTACGTATAGGTCATTGCAGGCTCCCTGTGGACATCAGATGGCATAAGGTGCATGAAAGTTGTGGGTGAACAGGATCTTAAAAACTGAGCTGACTTAATAGCCTTGGATTCAATATATTTAAAAAAATATATTGGCCTGGATTTGAAAACAGTGTACATTCATTTAGAGATTGCAGTGAGCTGTAAGAACATCCTCTAGGAATAGATGAAGGACAAATCAGTCATCTCAGTGAAAATATCTCATTGTGTTCGGTCCAGCTGGCTTATGTCTCAAAACACATCCAAACCAACTGGAGCCAGTTTGAAACTAATACATTGAGACAACATAAACCATTTACACCAGACTCTGTGAGGTTTTTCAACCAAGATATCAGTAGGGTCTGTTCAGTTAAGGGTTTGTGTTTAGTTAGGGGTGGTTAAAATTTCTGTCACGCTTCTATTTGGTTAGCTCCATACAGGTTTGGAGTCACATTACTGACACAGGAATTATTTTTTAAAGTAGTGTGCAGAAATTCACTTCAGCAGCTGTGCGAAGCGAACTTTACACTTGAGAATTGCTGTTGTTCTCAGATTGTCATTCTCAGTTTCGCTGAAATACGGTCAAGTAGGGCCCCTGCACCCAAAATGAAATTTGTCCAAAGTTGTGCAACAGAGTATCAAGGTGACCTGTCCTATTGAGTGTCTCCTAGCGGACCATTATAACTACGCAAATTCTGCAACACGCAGGGTCCACTGGAAGGCAGCTCGCAGCTGTTTCTACTACAGTGGAACCCGGACACGGACAAGCCAGAAGTCCGAAGCTGGGACGAGCTTTATGGCATCCTCTCACCTGACCTCTTGGCTGTCGAGGTAGTGTCGACCTGCCAGCTGGCATGTGCCACCGTGTTGTTATTCCTATTGACAACATGAAGTTCAGGCTTCCAAGCAACTAGACATATTAGTACAAGTCCAAAGGAGTAGCAGGGCTTCTCAACAGGCTTCTGCGGAAGCATTGAAGTGCCACTATTGTGGGCGCTTAACAGGAGAATTTTCTAACTGCAGCAATCAATGCATGGTGCTAAGCTGCATTTGGATACAGAAATGTTCAGTGTTGCATGACAAAGTTAAGTTGACGTCATTGCGCACAGAATCTAGGGATTATTCATATTACAGCACAAAATGGCAGCACTCATAAATTGAAAATAAAATTGTCTGTGAGTAGCTCAGTCTAGGCGTAATTATTTATTCACATACAGCCTCCCAAATTTCTAATAATATCTTGCATGCATTGATTACACAGCACATCAGTATGCCTTATAATGGTGAGAGGTGGTGAGGTTGGCAATAGTATGTACAAGCATCGTATGCTATGCTGTTCCCTTCAGGAAGGCACACACCCTGGCAGAGTTTGCTGTGCAGCCCTGTATAGTAAAAGCAGGTGTGATGACACGTGCATGACTAAGCTAGATGTATCATCTGCAGTGCACTTCTTTTATTGCGAAGCAATACTACCTTAGGTCGCACTTCAGCCCATTCCGTGGCGAGGCAGTGGTAGGCACCATTGACCTTTAGCGTGACCTCGCTGCGTGACGTCACACCACGTGACCTAGAGTGACGTCACACCAGCTGTGTAAAAACGGGGCCCCATCTCACGCCGTCGCGAGGCGAGGTGGTAGCCGCCAACGGCGGCCTAACACACTATTGCTTCGCAATAACCAGGCTTAACCAAGCTAAGCCACGGCCACTTTTTTTTTTATTACTGAAGCCCACACATGCGCCAGGAAATTAAGATTAAAAAAATTAAGAGGGACATTTTTCTGTACGTGCAAGGTTCCATATAAAAGAAATGACAACCATTCCACTCTGTGAAGATGGAATGACAGCGAAAGCTGACGATAGTCAAAGCTCTCAAAAGAAAAAGCAAAGTGCTTTCACTGCCATTTCATCTTCACAGAGTGGAATGATTGTAATTTTTTGCATTGCAAGTCAGGCGTCGTTGCTCGTTCGGAGGTACATGGGCTCGCGATTGTCATTTTAGTTCAGCATCGCGGGAATGTTCTTTGTCGGTGCTTTCGCGCCAGCGCCGTGTACGTTCTCGTTACTCTTCCCTCCAGTGTTCTTCGTACGCATGTTGTTCTTCGGGTGTACGAACTATACGTGTCCGCCCCATTGATAACCCAGCTATATTTAGTGCCAATACCTCTCCTGCTTATATACTGCGATAACCTTGATGTCACGCTATTGTTCATGGCAAGCGTTCTAATCTGTTCCGCATTTTGACATCTTTGTCGCTGCACTGCACCTGTATGGGTTTGTCAGAGATCGCCAAGTACGTTTCTGTTGCCGGACACCCAAAAAACTATGGAAGGTTAGTCATATACAGCTTTCGCTGTAAAAGCAGTAACTGGCCTTGTTATATGTGGTAGTGTACAATGGGACCTTGTGGATAACAAAAGCAGGGCGCATGCTCTGCCGAAGCGAACAGCGGAACAGATAGTACTCTCACTTGAAAGCTAGCGCATACTATCGTCAATCTCACTGCCTCTCATCATTATAAGGCACTGACATGCTGCGTGGTCAGTGCTCGTGTGATATATTATTAAAAATTAAGGAGGCTGTACATCACAAGTTCAAAATGAAACATTGCATGAAGCGGGGTTACAGAAATTCTCCGAGTTTAGATTTTGTACACTATAGAGATAGATGTATAGCTGGTAGAAAGTGTCGTTAAATAACACTAAGTGATGATTAGATTGGTTACAAAAAATTAGAGGTGTTCAAATAGCAAAATTTCCAAACTGGATATAATATTCTGAAAAACGCCTTTCGAATATTGAATGAAATATAAAATAATTTCCCATTTATAAACGCAATGAAATACGAAGTTTTTGTGGAGTCCGTCTGCTAAAGAAATGAGGCTCATCTACATTACTTGATATGCATGCATGTAATATGCCTTTCACAACAGCATTTCTAGTCAACTGAGAAGCTTGTAAATTAGAAACAACTGCTTTTTATTATCGGCTCTCCAGGAGCATAATCATTCGGAATGGTCCTCACTTACGTCAACCTCTCTCCTCGAGAGACTCCAACAAGTGTTGTTATCCTATATCTTAGAACAGAAACGAATATTCAACACTTTTGAATAATGGGTTCTCAAATTGAATACAAGTCTACTAACAAAGACTGTTCAATTGGTATTCAAAATTTCAAATATTCGCACACCCCTACAAGAAATATAATGCATTGCTGGAAGTGGAGTTACACAAAGCACAAAAAATGTATGCATATGATTATCAGAAATTTATGACATCTTATCAGTTCAGTGAGTACAATTAAGCACATAAAAGAGGGAAAAAGTAGTGAAACACAGTATTACACGACACTCAGTGCTGTTAATGAAGAAGTTTTGTGACTTAACAAAGTCTTTGTAATTTAAAATAGTTTCATGTGCAGCATGTTCTATCTTTAGCGAAGAAATTTTAATGACACTCACTAATAGTGTTATCTGTGGCATTTCTAATGCACAAAGAAAAAAGGCAATGCTGAGCACTGAGTGTATTTAACTATTGATACATTGATAACTGGCAAGATTGTGTAGGCAACATGATGTGTGATGTAGCTGAACTTATGAGTGTGAACTGTGTTGTGCTAGAGGCAAGGGAAGTGTGACATCCCTATGGGACTATACATAGGAGTAACAGCGATAATTTTTATTAGTCATGCTAAAATGTCAGTTGTAATCATGGGAGCATAAATGTGCAGCATGGTATTTAACAGCTTCAATGAAACGAATTAGATAGCATGGTGTCTACCAACCGGGGAAAACCGGGAATTCTCAGGGATTTTGAATAGTCTGGAAATACTCAGGGAAAACTCTGGGAATTTGTGCTTCTATCAAGGAAAATTATCTGTAATTTTATTGAAAGGGTACGAAATTCGAGGTAATGCTGGCTGGAGTAACAAAGAGGAATCGTAACGAATCTACTTTGACGCCGTGTCGTCGGCTGGAGGAGTTGCCAGTGTACAATCAACGACCGACTTTCCGGACGCCCGATAATTCGGACAGCTTCGCGGCACCACCACGTACCCCATAGAGTTTGTATAAGAACGTCTGAAATTTCGAGCGCAAGAACCTTTCGCTGTCCCATTTTTCCGATATCTTGCCGTGACCGCAGGACCGAAATGGCATTGCTCAAACAAAGCCACCACCTCCACCATTTTGATTACCTCGTCGCCTCTAACGGCGCTCTCGCGCGCAGATACGCGTGCATCTGTAGCTGCCACCACCGCGGCAGCGCTAGACCTAACTGCTTCGACGTTCGCTGGTAAGCTTCTTGCCGTTCGGTGCCGTACTTTTCATTGAAAGAATTCGCCACTGTCAGCAATGCGACTCCGCCTTTGTCGTTCTCGCTATTAGCTTCGAAGCTCAGAAAGCACGGCGTGTTACATAATGCCGGTTTCAGAAAGTTATCTTCGCCTTAGTACAGTAATGTCATGTGGTGAAGCATGCGCAATAGTATTGCGGTGAAGCATAACAAGCGCGGGAAGGGGCAATAGTCACGGGACGCCGCGTGTATTCCTAAATTATACACACCTGCACTCTCCATCTGTAGTCACAGTACGAGCACCACTATGCCTAACAAGTGTACTGACAGGCATTCAGAGCTCTTTCGGGGTGTTTGTGGCGATTTGAGCCCTTAAGGGCAGTAGAGGACATGCGTTCATTTTGTCGAACTGCCCGATTTTTCGGGTGTTTTCGCGGCCCCTAGGGAGTACTAAAAATCGTACGTTGACTGTGCAACTGACCAAGAGGATGCTTCAAATGGTTCGCGAAGCGAACGCTCGTCGGAAGGAAGACGGGAACAGAAAGGACCTACGCATTGAGGAATGAACGGGAAACGAAGCGTACTGCCACCGTTTTGAAGGAGCTTGAGCTCAAAAAACAAAGTTTCGGCTAATGTCGAGATGCAGGTGTCCCTCATCCCAAACCAAAATAAACTCTTTAAAGCAGTGAAACACAACACTGAGGTGTCGTACGCGGGCTAAGAGTATGTCAGGACAGTTGAGGGTGACTTTTAACAGCTGTTGAGAGAGAATCTCACTTGTGACAGAGTTCGGACATCATACCAATGAGCTTGTAATGAATTGATAGAAATAGCTCATGTTCGAAAGTATTTGCTTCTGTATGCATATTCTTTTTATTCATATTTGATAACGTTCGACTCGGTTCGCAATAGGCTCTACCATTTTTTCTTTTCCGCAGGTATTTTATTTGCTGAGCGTTTCACTAGCCCCCCTCTCCCCCTCTTCTGTTTTCTTATTGAATAAAATAAGCACTACTCCTTATTATAAAAACTCGATTAAGTCGTTCTTTATGTTTTATCGTGTTTACTTAGAGAGTGACAGCATCAGGCAACATGATTTCAGCCCGCCTTGACATAAAACAAAATTCTGTGTCACTCAGAAAATTTTGCAAAGGCACTCAGGGAAAACCTGAAAAACTCAGGGAATTTGGAAATGTCAGCTTGGTAGACACCCTGGATAGGCTTAGTGAGGTGAAATATTTGAAGCAATAGCTCTAAATAATAATCCATGGCAGCTCATTCGAATAGAACATGTACGTTACGCATTGTACTATAAGGGTCATTTGTGTTCATTATAGGCATTGCAGCTTGTCCAGAAAACTCTGGACAACCTGTTGTCCTTGTATTGTGCAATAAACTGCAGAAAAAAAATGGTATGAAGATGGAGCGCTAGGGGAGACGAGACATACACTGAATTGACAACTAATGCTTTATTCTCAAATACACATGTATACTTGAGGTAACAACAGAATTCAAAGCTGGAAGAATAAGACTCCCTTGTTCTTTTATAGGTATACACATATCAAGAGCCAACAATGTGTAAAGGCATACATTTAGAATTCCTTTATACATGTGCTGCCTGGCCTTGGACTAGTGTAGTATATTTGCTTTCTTAAAGCAAGCTACCGTCATGAGCTGATAATACTGTTAGTTATTTATCATGAGAAAAAAAAAAACTAATAAAAAATTTGCATGGCAGTCTTTTTGTACCACTTATGATATTAAATATGGCAGCACATGCATTAATAAACAATGCTGACTTTTCTGTGTCTTCTAGCTATTGATGTGTACAGCTATAAAAAGAAAGAATGCAGTTGTGCACTTTCGCTGTTTTATATGTGTGGCTATCTTGAGTATGTTGTATGTGTGTTGTTTACAGATAACGCTTCAGTTATCAATTAAGTGCATGCCTTGTCTTCTCCTCTGCACTGTGTATCTATTTTCTCACGATTACAAAGAAGGCGCCAAAAAAACAACAGACGAAGGAAGGAGACATGAGACATGTAGGCGCACTAACAACTGAGTGTTTTATTTATTGACATGGGAATATATAGCTGCTGTCAAGGATCAAAACAACAAGAAGAAACAGGGCCGTCATCTGCATTGCACAAGGAAGGTGATGATTGTATCAGTGAAGCCTCAGTTTTTCTTTCGACAAAGGAACTGGCGTATCTTGGGAGCGACACTTAGAAGTTATTCTGTATTGTCGCTTCCTTGCGCGATGCAGATGACGGCCCTGTTTCTTCTTGTTGTTTTGATCCTTGACAGCAGCTATATATTCCCATGTCAAGAAATAAAACGCTCAGTTGTTAGTGTGCCTACGTGTCTCGTGTCTCCTTCCTTCGTCTTGTTTTTCTGGCGCCTTCTTTGTAATCATGCATAACAAACTCGCCCACCAGCATGTGCTCAGTATTTTCTCACGCTGTGTCTTTCACAAAATCACAACAAAGTGTTCCCTTGTAAACAGCACTCGTTTTGTTTCTGCACAGACAAGCATCAGGTCCCCTCGCTTTCCTTTTCAGCCTTCATCGAACCTCATCGTGGTCGGGAGCAACAGCTGCCACACCCTGTACGTGTACGGCATTGTCGACGAGCAGCTTGAAAAGCTCCACGACATTGTGAGTTGGACTTGAAAGGGTTTCACAACAGCTGCTCCCCTTTGTGCCTCTCACTACATACTTTAGAAAAGGCTTTCACTAATCTTTTTTAAACCTGACAGGCTCGTCAGTGTGGGGATCACACAGTGGCATGGTGTGTCACTGTTTACCATCGGTGTGCCTTTCACCAAGAAATGCAAAGCGCTCAGAAAAGTCAGCAGTTGTTATTGCTTTCTTCAACACGAACAGCTGAACTCTTATGTGCTAGTCAACAAAGCACCAGTGAGATGTCAGCCAAACCTTTTTTATTTTGCTAGGAGGTGTATGGAGAAAGATGGCTCGGAGTGGTGTGGTTACAAAAATTTTTTATATGCTGACTTGATGACCAAGGTTTAAACAACAAAGTTTTAGCACATTGACAGAACGTATGCTTGTAACGAATATTTAATACAGCAAATGTATTTATTTCCATGTCTGTTCCTGCTTTCTTATGTTTTATTTATTTATTTTATTTACAAAATACTGCAGACTACAAAGTCCAAGCAGGAAGGGCAAAAGAAAAGGAAACTTCGTATGCAGTGATTGCAAACATAAAGTAAGATAAAAGATGAAAAGGGCTGTACAAACACTTTCATATGACTATTGTATACAATCACAGTTATTAACAGCATAAAAAATTATGTAGTGTATTGGAAAATCTTTGGCAAGTATGACATATTCCGGTAATTTGTTCTAGTCCTCAGCTGTTCGTGGGAAATAAGAATACCTAAACATATTAGTTTTGGCAAAATAAGGTGTGCTTATGGCACATTTTAGCTGTGGTTAGAAGGATTATGCGAGGTTAAATCAAAGTTAACTTATAATTAACAGGGATGGAAGTGCTGCACCAACCTGCGCCATCTTGTGCCAAACCATCGAGATGCACCAACCTGCGCCAAAATGCCAATTTCGAATGAACTTGCCAAAATTAGCAGGATGTGCATGTTCGGTGGCAAGTACACAGCCATAGACATGCATTGGCTGGCGCTTAGCCCTGCAATCCAAGCCTAAGCTAACCATTTCAGCATCGGCGTCGTTGGAGTGTGGGTGTGTTTGGTGGCATAACTGTAACTAGGCCACAAGAAAATGAAAACCGTTTTGTGCTATACAATGGACTACAACTGTTTTATGAAAGTGTTACACATTTGCGTATAAGCGGACCAGCTAAAGACGATTTGATCTGGCACTCATTTCATGAGGCACTCGGGAAGGAAAGCCGCACTGAATGAATAAGCTCATACAATCTGCCCAGCGATCAGTTTTGTTATACATTTTAGCACACGACTTTGCGCCCTAATGGTACATCAGTGTCGATTCATGGCCGAACGCCGTATGTGTGACGTTCCAAATCCATTTGGCACGTGCACCAAGTCCGGTTACCGGGATGATCTAGTGCGGCACGCTCACAAACGAATTGCTCGCTTTCATGAAGCTTTTTGGTCACGAATACCTAACGACAACTGCAATCATCACTCAAACTTGCACTCAGACTACACTATTTTCTGCCCCGCCACACCACACAAAATCAGGCTCTTGCCACCGCAGAACGCAAGCTAAGGATGACAAGCTTCATATTTTGTCAACCTCAGCGGCTAAATTGTGGTCGTAATTGACCCGCCGTGGTTGCTTAGTAGCTTTGGTGCTGTGCTGCTAAGCACGAGGTTGCGGGATCAAATCCCGGCCACGGTGGCCACGTTTCGAGGGGGGCAAATTGTGGCCGTGTACTTAGATTTAGGTGTACGTTGAAGTACCCCAGGTGGTCGAAATTAATCCGTTGGCCTCCACTACAGCGTGCCTCATAATCAGTCGTTTTGGCACATAAAACCCCCCCTTTTTTTGTTTTTTGTGGTCATAATTACACGTTTGGCGAAACTGCAAACCTCTTAAATTGCGTTCGCGGCAACGACGTTCACAACGCGACTTGCACACATCGAGTCCAAAAATTTTAATGCAACATTGTTCAACACACGAAATATCGATTGCCA
Source organism: Dermacentor andersoni (assembly GCF_023375885.2). NCBI lineage: Eukaryota > Metazoa > Arthropoda > Arachnida > Ixodida > Ixodidae > Dermacentor > Dermacentor andersoni. The sequence continues at coordinate 149,951,943 of NC_092819.1, read as the reverse complement.
TCTTACGCTGGCTTTATGGCGCCTGTGGCGGAACCGCAAATAAGCCTGAATAACCAAGCTTATTCAAAATATTGGTCGATAACGCAGACCGGAGAGCCAGGGGACATTTTTATCTCTTTATTGTTTTCAAAAATACCTTTCAGCTTTTTCTCGGCAAGCGGTGTGAAATACTGGCAAACGAGCAATGAATAGTACGTAACTTCACATTTATTCTGCACTATTCTGCTATCTTAAGTGAAGGTCGCCAAGAATTAAAAATTACCTGAAGCACCATGCGAACGGCATTCACTGTACCTTGATAGGTGCAGTGAATGGTGACCACTGTGAATATTTCTCATTCATTGTGCACAAATACCTTTAATTAGATCAATTTATAAATTTACCTAATCGATGAGATGGCAATGAATAAGTTGTGGATGATGTTGACCAATGCCCGCCAGCCACATTTAAAACAAACTAAGATTTGTGAAAACTTTTTCAATGAGAAAGAAAGCCCGTGAAACAGATAAAAAAGAAATTTTAAAAGCAGCTGTGACTGTGACAACGGTTCTGAGCACTGAAAATTGCACCAATCTTTACGCAAACCTCGTCACATAGAGGCACTGGGGACAAGCAGCTACACTTTTTTCTCATCACGTCAGCAGTTCTTGGTGCGCATCTTCGGTCGCTATCAAATGCAAAGGAGTGCCACTAGTTAACGGTTTGCTTTATGAACCGTACAAGACCGTGACCCATGTTTGCACATTCGTAATACTATACGCAATGCACCGAAGAAGATGTTTATGTCTGAGACCACTTATATTACCAGTGCAAGGACGCGTTGTCACATCGATATTTAAACAAATTTGCAGGCATTTTCTTTTTCTCTTTGTCGGAAAAAAAAAACCCACACAAGAACTAGGTCACTATATACCCTGTTATGTGTCATTTATCGATGTATTCCACAACCTTTTCATTGGCACCTTATTGAATAAGTAAGGTAATAACAGTTGGTTCATTAAAATTAAATATTAGTTGCTTGTTCACAAAGAATAAAAAAAACTTAACTAGCATTATCAAAAGCCTATCAACATAGAGTAGGCGCTATTTTCGGAAAACCCTCGGTTATTTTTTTATTGACCACATTAGTTGCCACAGCCGGTATGTAATTTAATGGTGGTTTCTGAGACACCTGTATTCCTTTGTAGCTTCATGCTACAGTCAGGTGGATGGCAATTCTTCCCTGTCATGAATTTTGCTTGCCTCGGGCTTCTGCAGAACTGATCTGGCATAATCTACTAGTGTTTTGCAAAGAGAAATAAAGAATACCTTTTCTTCATACGCCTGTATTTCACTACCTTTACTAAGCTGCTCCAAAATGCATATTTACTGCTCCAAAACAGACAATTCCTGCTCCAAACTTGCTTCAAAGTGAGAAAGTTGCTGCTCCCAGAGCTGCTCTAAAACTTCCATGGCCACTTTTATCCCTGAATTAACTAAAGATTGTAAATAGCGTAATCGGACTGCTGTCCTTTTTCTCCCTGAAGGGGTTTAATCTGATTGGCTGACGTGAGAGTACACGGGGAATCGATTATCTTGCATGTAATAAATCTGAAGCCAACTGAACAGGGCTCGACTGTATACTTTGTCATAGCCGTTTGTTATGTCGAGGTCCAACTGTAGTCGTATGTCCACAGGTTAGTGGGCGAGAATACCAACCTAGGGTTGTCATGCCTCACTGTAAATTTCGCCTGTGAAGCCCCATTTGCGCATGCGCACGCACAGAACCTCCCCAAGGAGGAGCGGCCCAAGGGGGTGACAATCCACAACCAGGAGGCGTTGCTGATGATGGCCAAGCTGCCCGAGGAAGAGCGCCAGGTGCTGTCGCTGCCACGCTCGGAGTTTGTCGAGTACGAAGTTGTCCTCCAGAGCATCCCACTGTCAGCCCAGCCCCAGGGGGCGTGCACGCTTCAGAGCCTGCTGGGTCAGGCTGCCGCCAAGTCGTCTGCTTCGCTCGACAGCGCCGTCTCAGACCCCATCGCCAGGTATGGCCGCCTGTACGTGACAGCATCCTTCTGCTTGTTCTATTATACTTGCACGAACATGCCGAGCCAGTTGCTGGCCAATTCGCGAGTGTCCGAAATTGATGCTTCGTGTGTTAAAAAGACACTCAACTCGGTTGTCTGCCATGGGGAATCATTGGCCACGGTGGTCGGCTGCTAAACACAGGGTCGTGGGTTTCATACTCAGTCGTCTTCAGACTCTGCAGTTATCCATGTATCTCTTACAAAGGGGGCCCCCCTGCACCGTGCCTTGAGGTTAGTTTGCACCAAGCTGCAAACATCTCAACCAAGTTTTGTAGTTAGGCGCAGTGTGTGTGGAGCTAACAAACACAATGTGCAGTTGGCTCCCCCTGCTTTCAAAGAGAGGGTCTCTTTTTGCCATCTCTGGAACTGCCAGCTGATGGCAGGTTGCAGCAGCAGCCCATGAACGTCAGCCATTGGACAATCATTCCCGACCACAAGTTACGTGTGCCAAAGCTCGCACATTCATGTGCCCCCTTCCAGATTTGTCACGAATTAATAGGGGGCATGCTACAGTTGAGCCCACTTATAACAATATTCAGGTGCCAAAAAAGTCCCTTGGTTATAACAGATAATTATTATAACCGGGTAGCATGAAAAAAAGCAATGGGTCAAACATTCAAACATTTCATTTAGATAGAAAGAAGCAGTGTTGAACCCACTTATAGCACTACCGGCCTTAACAATACTCGAATCTAACAATGAGCAGTTGCCCCTCCCTGAACTTTTGTGTGTTCCTATGGTACATTATTGACTATAACAATTAAATCTGGCTACTTGGTGTCTGTGCCCGAAAGAAAGGGAATACGGAATCCAGGAATATAAAAAAAAAAAGCCAACTGCTTCCACCTTTGTGCCACACATCCTGCACGGCACATCTTAGTCACCCCTCTCCAATAACTCTTCCACCTCTCCGACATCGGCGAGAGGTTGGAAGGGAGAGGGGCATGGCACAAAGGAGGATGTGGCAAAGCAAACATGTCTTTTTTTTTTTTTTAATTCGAAGCAATGCGATGAAGGCGTGCTATGTGCGGAAGGTGTGTGCGGCACAGAGGCCAGTGTGACAAAGGGGCTCGTGTTTTTTATTGGCATGAGCACTGAGTGACACTCTTGTTTCTTGCACAGCACTTCCGGTTCACTTCCCGATACAACCGGGGATGAAATTCAAAATAACTCGGAAAAGAACAGAAAAAAATAATATGGTACAAAATTAATAGGTTTCACTATAGATATGATATCAGAGCATAAGTTTAGTTAGAAGTTTAGTTACTGAAGCATCTGGAATAATTAGAATTAATTAGAGATCACTGATTATGGAACACTAAAGCACAGAATTGTACACTTAGAGACCTGCCACGTGAACACGACTCTGGCGAAATTTCTGGAAACCCGGAAGTAGAAAGTGAAATTAATGACATCACTAATGATGTCACACACAAGAAGGTTGCATGATATTTAACCGGCTAATTAATGGAAAGTGGTTGCCTGGCACAGACTGAACATTGACCTACCAGAGCGGATGCGACGTCACTCCCTCTCTCTCGCTTTTCCTCTCCCAGCACTCACCTGCTTGCTCGCTCGCTTGCTGGCAACATGCTCTGACATCAGCACCAGAGAGGGCACGTAAGGTGCGTTTTGTGTGCTGCTCGCTATGGGGCTACGCCCCACCAGGTGGCACACGCTGCGCTTCCTCCTCACCCTCCCTCGCTCCTTGCCCGCACATCATGCCAGGGGAAAGACATTCGCTCACTTAACCTAAGGAACACCAACACCAAGGTGCGAGTGCCACTAAGAGACACCTAAGTCAAAGATTAAGTTCGCCTACCATTTTTCTTTTTTGAGGATTTGGATTTCCTTTTTTCTTTCAGAGAATGCACCCTGTAGCCAGATTCTTATAACCAATAACGCGGCATGGAAGCATTGTAGTAAGCAGTTTATATTACCCTAAAACATATACAAAAGTTGATTGTGCATCAGTTGCTCATTGTTATACCCTATATATTGTTAGAACCAGTATCGTTATAAGCGGGTTTGACTGTAGTGCCATAGCAGTCTGTTCCGATTTAGTCCTTGTGGCCCTCTAAATTGTTCCTGTTATGCATTTTAAGGCTCTGCATTGATGAGGGCAATGTACACCCAGTGACACGTATGGTGCTTCACCTGATTTTGTTTTCTTTTTCACCCTCATCCAGTGATGGTTGCGACAGACACTGTGACTGCACGAGTAAACAGGGTACGGTGTCATTTGCCACCATGACTGCATGAGGGTAAAGCGGGCACTCCCTCTGTTGCTTTCAATCATTTTTTTATCCGCCACTTCGCCTTCTTAGCTGTTGTCTAGTTGCTTGCTTTTGTTTATCACTTTGCTCATTGTGTGCTACTTTGGTTCACAGACTGGCACTGATTGAAATGTTTAATTAAAGTTGACCGGTGCTTGTGCAAGAATGTGAAAGAACACAAAAATCACATTCCGCAGCCCTGAGTGAAGGACTGTGTTAAGCCCCTCCACTGCAATGTGCCCCTTTGCATGACCTAGCAATCCCAATCATAAATAAATACTAAATAAATAAATAATACAACTGAACGAATGTTTACAAAAGCAGTGCATACAACTGGTCTTCTCTTGAACACTGCAGTGCACTGCTGAGTAACTTGGCACTTTGTACCTCCGCAAGCGGGCACATTGATCCTCCATGTGGCAGTTCGGGCTCTCGGCGACAGGGCGATATTTGTAGTACTTCTCCATTGTATCAGTTGCACAAGTGAGGAACAACTCCTGTGAAAGATGCATACCTCAAGAATGGAACAAACAAGAAAAACTATTACTTCGGCTTGAACAGGCTGAGTCTGTGTGTGCATGCTTAAAACATGCGTGAGGTTCAGGGCACGAGTATTGAGACAGTGCGTCGTCGTCAATCTTAGAGGCCATGGAATCGGCTAGTGCTTACCTGCCTGCCTTGCTGGACAGTACTCAAAAACCGCAAGATTAGCACATGTTGTTCATTTAACACCACTTTTCAGGTTTAAATTTTAATCCTGAAAGAAAGGAGTTTGTATTTTGTAATACCAACTCCTTGTAATACGAAATACTTTCATGTAACACTTTCACGGCGGCAGAACATTTTTAGGTACTCGATTTACATGCGTTGTGACCCACCGGTGAATCACACTCCTCTGCATCCTTCTCGGGCTCCAGAAAGATAGTGCAGCCACCTTTGGCATTAGGTGCCTTCACTTGAAAGATGTAAAGCTAATTTTTTGCCTTTACTGCGTCGTCTTGTGTTGAACCACAAAGTGCTAGCCATCAGAAAACAAAGTCAGCTTTTCTTTTATGAAAAACTTTAATTGTTAAATATTTAGACTAAATTAAAAGTGAGTAAAGCTCAACAGCTTTAGACGATGTCTGGAAGTTCGTTTTAAAATCCTGCTTGGGTAATCGTTAAAGTTTGCTCACTTCACAGGTTTCACTTGTGTGTAGAATTGACGCATGGAAAACACATGAACGGTTTGCCTGGGCATTCTTGACAAAAGGTGGTCACTTTGCTCACTTTCACCTTTGCTACAATCAGGCTACTACTGGTTCTAGTGGAAGCATATAGCAGCCAGTGCAGTGCCGCCGACTCTTTTGTGCTGACTCGCCAGTCTTTTCAAGCATGTAGGTACACTTCTTTCCACGTGTTTTCTTGCTACTTTCTGGACGAGCGCTGTATAGTTAGTGAACAAGCCAGTTCCTCTTGAAATTTTCTAACTGGCGTAGCATTTCCTTCGGCCATGCAATGGATGTTCCACACATTGACGATAGCACTTCCGGCATGCGACTCTATGGCCACTTTTCGATACCACTTGAGTTTTTTTTTCCAAGACTGCTGTAATATGGACACCATTTGGTCGCTATAATGACCACCTTTCTTTGCTGCGCTGTAATCGAGAATCAAACCCCGGCCCTCAGTCCCCAGCAGCTGCGAAGCAACTGACCACGGCAGTGGTCAGACCTGTGATGCAGCAGAGGGTGCTAAGAATCCCTGGCTCCGGACAGGCCGCCATTGGAATATGAACCTGACAACGTTTAACTCTAGAACGCTATCTAGTGAGGCGAGTCTAGCAGTGCTATTGGAGGAATTAGAGGGCAGTAAATGGGATATAATAGGGCTCAGTGAAGTTAGGAGGCCAAAAGAAGCATATACAGTGCTAAAAAGCGGGCACATCCTGTGCTACCGGGGCTTAGCAGAGAGACGAGACCTAGGAGTCGGATTCCTGATTAATAAGAATATAGCTGGTAACATAGAGGAATTCTATAGCATTAACGAGAGGGCGGCAGGTCTTGTTGTGTAACTTAATAAGAGGTACAAAATGAAGGTTGTACAGGTCTACGCCCCTACATCCAGTTATGGTGACCAGGAAGTCGAAAGCTTCTATGAAGACATGGAATCGGCGATGTAGAGTGAAAACAAAATGCACTATACTGATGGGCGACTTCAATGCCAAGGTAGGCAAGAAGCAGGCTGGAGACAAGGCAGTGGAGGAATATGGCATAGGTTCTAGGAATAGCAGGGGAGAGTTATTAGTAGCGTTTGCGGAACAGAATAATATGCGGATAATGAATACCCTCTTCCACAAGCGGGATAGCCGAAAGTGGACGTGGAGGAGCCCGAACGGCGAGACTAGAAATGAAATAGACTCTGCGCTAACCCAGGCATCATAAACCATGTGGACGTGCTCGGCAAGGTGCGCTGCAGTGACCATAGGGTGGTAAGAACTCGAATTAGCCTAGACCTGAGGAGGGAACGGAAGAAACTGGTACATAAGAAGCCGATCAATGAGTTAGCGGTAAGAGGGAAAATAGAGGAATTCCAGATCAAGCTACAGAACAGGTATTTGGCTTTAACTCAGGAAGAGGACCTTAAGTGTTGAAGCAATGAACGACAATCTTATGGGCATCATTAAGGAGTGTGCAATAGAAGTCGGCGGTAACTCCGTTAGACAGGATACCAGTAAGCTATCGCAGAAGACGAAAGATCTGATCAAGAAACGCCAATGTATGAAAGCCTCTAACCCTACAGCTAGAATAGAACTGGCAGAACTTTCGAAGCTAATCAACAAGCGTAAGACAGCTAACATAAGGAAGTATAATATGGATAGAATTGAACATGCTCTCAGGAACAGAGGAAGCCTAAAGGCAGTGAAGAAGAAACTAGGAATTGGCAAGAATCAGATGTATGCATTAAGAGACAAAGCCGGCAATATCATTACTAATATGGATGAGATAGTTCAAGTGGCTGAGGAGTTCTATAGAGATTTATACAGTACCAGGGGCACCCACAACGATAATGGAAGAGAGAATAGTCTAGAGGAATTCGAAATCTCACAGGTAACGCCAGAAGAAGTAAAGAAAGCCTTGGGAGCTATGCAAAAGGGGAAGGCAGCTGGGGAGAATCAGGTAACAGCAGATTTGTTGCAGGATGGTATGCAGATTGTTCTAGAGAAACTGGCCACCCTGTATACGCAATGCCTCATGACCTCGAGCGTACCAGAATCTTGGAAGAACGCTAACATAATCCTAATCCATGAGAAAGAGGACGCCAAAGACTTGAAAAATTCTAGACCGATCAGCTTACTGTCAGTTGCCTACAAACTATTTACTAAGGTAATCGCAAATAGAATCAGGAACACCTTAGACTTGTGTCAAGCAAAGGACCAGGCAGGATTCCATAAAGGCTACTCAACAATAGACCATATTCACACTGTCAATCAGGTGATAAGAGAAATGTGCGGAATATAACCAACCCTTATATGTAGCTTTCGTTGATTACGAGAAAGCGTTTGATTCTGTCGAAACCTCAGCAGTCATGGAGGCATTACGGAATCAGGGTGTAGACGAGCCGTATGTAAAAATACTGAAAGATATCTATAGCGGCTCCACAGCCACCGTAGTCCTCCATAAAGAAAGCAACAAAATCCCAATAAAGAAAGGCATCAGGCAGGCAGGTACGATCTCTCCAATGCTATTCACAGAGTGTTTACAGGACGTATTCAGATACCTGGATAGGGAAGAATTGGGGATAAAAGTTAATGGAGAATACCTTAGTAACTTGCGATTTGCTGATGATATTGCCTTGCTTAGTAACTCAGGGGACCAATTGCAATGCATGCTCACTGACCTAGAGAGGCAAAGCAGAAGAGTGGGTCTAAAAAATAATATGCAGGAAACTAAAGTAATGTTTAACAGTCTCGGAAGAAAACAGCAATTTACAATAGATAGCGAGGCACTGGAAGTGGTAAGGGAATACATCTACTTAGGGCATGTAGTGACGACGAATCCGGATCATGAGACGGAAATAATCAGAAGAATAAGAATGGGCTGGGGTGCGTTTGGCAGGCATTCTCAGATCATGAACAGCAGGTTGCCATTATCCCTCAAGAGAAAAGTGTATAACAGCTGTGTCTTACCAGCACGCACGTACGGGGCAGAAACCTGGAGGCTTACGAAAAGGGTTCTACTTAAATTGAGGACGACGCAACGAGCTATGGAAAGAAGAATGATGAGTGTAACGTTAAGGGATAAGAAAAGAGCAGATTGGGTGAGGGAACAAATGCGAGTTAATGACATCTTAGTTGAAATCAAGAAAAAAGAAATGGGCATGGGCAGGACATGTAATGAGGAGGGAAGATAACCGATGCTCATTAAGGGTTATGGACTGGATTCCAAGGGAAGGTAAGCATAGCAGGGGGCGGCAGAAAGTTAGGTGGGCGGATCAGATTAAGAAGTTTGCAGGGACGACATGGCCACAATTAGTACATGACCGGGGCTATTGGAGAAGCATGGGAGAGGCCTTTGCCCTGCAGTGGGCGTAACCAGGCTGATGATGATGATGATGAATCGAGAACAGCCTGAGGCTTCGTGACTGTTGTACCATCTCTTGTTTTCTTCGTGGTGTTTTACGAAACAACTTGAAATAAAGCAATTAAATTGACTTGAACTGGCCTCTTGCCTACCCACTTCAGCACTTTCACTCTGTCTTTGGACTGAAGTCTGATCACACTATCTTTAATACCCTTTCCTTCGGTCACAACTTTTCCCAGTCCTTTCCTGTTTAGGCGAATTGTACCACAAATACATGTGCCCACCTTTAGCAGGCGAATAGCGATTGACACACTGGTGCAGAAGTTGTCCACGTTTAGCATGCATCTGGCTCCCTCGTGTTTCTCCACGAGTTTCATTGCCACATCTTTGGCTTGTCCAACGCCAAGTTGTCGACCAGACTTTCCAGTGTATGCGTCAACTTTCAATGTTCTTTAGTATATGCCTTGAAGAGTTTGACTCCATACTTGTGAGTTTTACCGAGAATGTATTGTCTGAACAAAAGTTGGCGACATTATGACACCATGGTTTCATCAACTGCAACTTTGTTTCGCAGCTTGAGCACAGCAGCAAACTTCTTGTTCAGTTTGTCTACAAAAGGTTGGATCTTGAAGACACAATGCCGCATCTCTGTTGGCAGCTCATTGTCCCCAAAATGCGAGAACCTGAAAAGCTGCAGAAAGTCGTCTCGGGTCATATTCTGAAGAATGATTTGTACTCCATACAAGTAACTTTTTGCCCATTAGTCACTTATAGTAGTAAGTCGGACAAGGCCAATACAAATCAGGATTCCAACAAATGTTTTCATTTCTTCAACCGCAAGTTACATTTTGAAGTAGTTGATTCCAACATTTGTTGCGCAAACCTGTTTCCTTCATCAACCATAATTTGCCAGTCTGTGATAATCATTGAACATAAAGGCAGGGCACTATTGCTAGATTGCACCTGAATTATTTTTGGAGGCCTAGAGTATGGCATCACATTTAGGGAAGTAGTCATTGCCGGTGCCCACTTGTCTGCTGACGAACCAGGTAAGGCGAGAGAATTGTCTCCTGAATTGTCCACCTAGGAAAAATCAGTCAAGTCCAACTCCCCATTCAACGTGCTTGCTGAGCTCTGTGATGGTCCGTAAATGCTTCCATCTTCACCGCCTCCACTGTCCAACCACTGTACGACACCTGACACTGATACCTGTGACTCACTGGCCAGTGATCGTGAAGTTTCCGGTGCATCATTCTGGTCAAAACTAAATATGTTTCTCTGATGTTTGTTTCGCTTCTTCTTGTGTCTGCAAAAGCCCTGTGGATCCATCAGATGCGTTAATATGTTTTATTAGTCATATCATAAGAGGCCAACAAACACTGACACCAAGATAACATAGGGGAAATGACTTCTGCTTAATAAATGAAAGAAACAATAAATTAATGGAAATGAAAGTGGATGAAAAAACAACTTGCCGCAGGTGGGGAATGATCCCACAACCTTCGCATTACGCGTGCGATGCTCTACCAATTGAGCTACCACAGCACCGTTTCCCCATCCACTTTCTTGGGTATTTATGTTTCCCAGTAGAACTCTGGGAGTGTTAGCCAGTGCCACCACTCACAAACCTTGGCGGCAGATGTGGAACATCCTTTCTGCCACAGGCGTCACGAGAATGTGATTTTTTTTTTTGGTGAAGGCAACCGGTCAATAAACTCAAACATGCTGCCTGAAGGCATCAATGTTGCTGGGTTAAATGCAAAAGCAGCATGACTTCTCCAAGTTACAAATATCACAGCCATGATGTTTGGAGCCATGGCCATGAAACGTGACGTCATACAATGTCACATGTCCTTCACAACTCTACCTTGATCCACCTTAATCCGCCTTGCCCTAATTAGTACCAACCTTAGTGCACCTTAATCCGCCTTGCCCTAATTAGTACCAACCTTAGTGCACCTTGATTCGCCATGCTCTAATTTGTATAAACTTTAATCCACTTTAATTGACCTTGCTCTAATTTGTACCACTTAATCCACATTAATCCACCTTTCTCTAATTTATACCAACCTTAATCCTCATTAATCCACCTTAATCCTCTTGAATTAACCTTCATTCACTTTACTTCACCTTAAACCACCTTGAGCCAAACAACAACAAGGTAAAAGCGCTAGCCAACGTTTCAACAAGTGGACTTGTCTTTTTCAAGGCACCATTTGAAGACAATTCCACTTGTCGAAATGGCTCCCGCTTTAACCATGTCCTTGTTTTGCTTATCATCTTGAATTTTCTTCTTCCGCCTTCCCCGTGTTTTCCCTGGACCTTAATTCACCTTCATTCACTTTACATCACCTTAATTCACTTTGCTCCACCCTAAGTCACCTTACTGTAACTTACTCGAACTTACTCTGTATTACTGCATACGTCATACGAGACACTGATGATATATTTTTGGCACCACTCATTGCGAACAACAATGCCGGCCAGCTTTTCTGCCTCCTGGGACATGTAATGCTTTCGCGTTAAAATTGTTACAAAAGTACGATAAATTTTATCCCCTATGGCCGTAAGCATAAAACATGTGAAGTTACACAATGGAGAAGGCTACGTCGGTTGGGAAGCCAGATTTCGCCACCTAAACCATGACCATTAGCACTTTCCAAGGAGCCGTGCATATGTGACTGAACTGCTTATTTGTTCCTAATGCTCACTTTGGGCTTTTAATAAATAATGCTTCATAATGTGCAATGTAGCGACGAAGACTTGGTAGTGTTATAGATATAGTACTAGGATGTGAAGATTGTCTTTATGAATGTGGAAAATGGCCATTCATTAGCAGAAAGCTATTAAAAAGGTATTAAATATCCAATTTGAATTGATTCGATTCTAGCACTATCCGATTCGTATTTGATTCAGTCTCAGTAATTACCATTCACAGACTCCTATCGTAGAGATGATCCATTTCTTGGCCTATAACTACTTAGTGCAGTAAAAGGGAAGAAAATGCACAAGCTCCACAATAATAATCATTTCAACAAGTGTTTGCCATGTTGGAAGTTGTGCGTCACAGGAAAGCCAGCTTGAAACTTTTCTAGAAAGGTTTATCATTCACGAAGAGTTGAGGCCCGTATGACTTTTCTCAAAGGGATGATCGGGCATGCATTTTTATATATCAACGAGTAAGATACCCGCACCACTGCCCTGTTTTGTTGCAGACGGAGGGATTCATACAGACGGGACAATCTGGCGGCCGAAAGGTAGTTGCTCAAAGCGTTTACTAATAATTCCTGCACCATGGTTGTGTGTGCAGCAATCGATCCTTGCACTCCTTAGCTTTCTCAGCTTCTTTTTTTCACTGTGATATTCGGTGAGAAAGTGGCTTTTCAGTGCATTCTTACTTGCTACTTGTGTGGGTTGCACCTTTGCTGTTTGCACTTTGCTTTTTTTTTTTTTGTTATGAGACACCTGTGCATGATGGTGGCTCATTTGAATATGTTTGCAGGCTTTTATTGCATATGATTTTACGTTTCTTCATGGCCTTTGTTCAGTGGCTGTACCCTGTCATTGTTGTACGTTTGCAAGCTGTCTTTGTTTTGATTGACATCTGGCATTCAGTAAAGCTTGCCTGGTTCTTCATAGTTATTGCTGTTTGTTAGGAGCTCCTGACACAAAAAGGTATATGTGATACACTGCGCTTCTGAATGTCCTGTTTCAGGTTTCCAATGAATGTTTTGAATAAGCACATAGATTAGAATGCATTCCATTCTTTAGTGAACACAAAATGCTGCTAATGTACTGTCATCATCAGTCTATTTGTGTCCACTGCAGGACAAAGGCTTCTCCCAGTGGCCTCCAAGCTGTTTGTGTCGGCTGACAGCATCTTATGCCTGAAAATTTCTTAATTTCATCCCACCACCTAGTTTCTATTACTTCACCATGAAGTGCTATATCACTTTATCACTTTAAGTGTGGCATAACTTTATCACAAAATGAAGCAGTCAGCAGGGGTCATTAAAAATTATGTGCCAGATTTGGTCACCTTTTAGAACATCTGTGAATACTTAAAGTACAGAACATCTCTCAATAAAAAAAAGTTCGAACCTCCTTAGGTTAAATTTACCACATTATTATCTATTCCACCCTTTCGTTAGACTCCTTTCGAAATGCCTTTCGAATTTATGTATCCCATGCTTTAATGTGTCTGGCCAATATGCATTATGAAGTTTTTCACCAAGTCAATCTATCCAGCAGTGAAATTAGTCAACAAGATACTATCACATGTTTCATACACGCGTTGTACCTGGTATGGTTTGTTCTTAGTGCAAAGTGCGACTACAGCTGCTTAAATGCCTTTTTGACTAAAGCAGTCTGTCATTAAATTAATAAAATGTTACTAATTCTTATGTTACCCTCTGTGAACAAAAAGCAGCCCAAATCTGTAAGACAGGTAGTTTGGTTCATGAGTTCTGGTTGTTCACTTACATGCTGCTGCTCACCATAGATGGCAGTGCAACCACACCAAGATAATATATTTGCACATGGTAGCCTATGTAATCAGAACACCTACGCTATTCTGTTAAAAAAAGAACACAGCATTAGTCCAAATAACCAAGCTGTGAAGCATGTCATTTGAGTGACATTCTAATAGTCCCAGCATGAAATTTTGTACCAGTGAGTTTGTTGCAAAAGCCTTGTGACTTTCTCAAAAGCGGAACAGTGCCAAAATAGCATGAAAGGAAGGAACAGATAACACAGGGGACCCTGTAGCCCATTCAACCCGCCCCTTGACATAGGGCAATCAAAAAGTACACCATGACAAGCACACACAAGAAGACCATGAAGCTTTCGTAATCCGAAATGCAGGCTTGGGCTGTGTGAGCATGCTATACTATAGCACTATGTATACTATATGGAAAGGAATGCACATGTTAGTTACCTCAGTTTGAGTGCTGTTCTTGAATGGCGCTTTTCATTATCTTGAGTTTTATTTTTATCGTGTAGCATGTATATATGCCCTCATTCAAGAATCGTCTGTTAGCATTGTTGTGATGCTGTTTGTTTCTTTTCTTCTTTTCATCCAGCCTCTGCACTGTTTCACTCAAGATGCAAAACCACCCCGGCCTTCACGCTTCTGATGACTTGATTGGTGCAGGTACAGCAGGACCCCGCAGGGTCCAGCGTCAACGGCCAGCTCGAGCCACCTGCTAGCCGGTGCAGGTGAGCTGAACCGGTGCGACCCCGCCGCTACCATGACCTGGCCCCGGGGCCTTCTGGGTGATCTCAAGAGCCACCTACAGGCATCGGCTGCACCCCCACCACGGCCGTCATCGTCGGCAACCAGCGAGAGCCACCTTGCCCACCGGGCCCAGGCAAGACGTTCGGTGCGCGCTCCCCATGGCTAGAGTGTGACAGTACCCGTCAAGTCTGGAATGATGGTGTCTGGTTTTCCAATAACCCAGAAGTCATCAAGATGCTTGTTTTCAAAGTTTTCATTTGATTTTTAGCACACTATTACTGCTTCTACAAGCTACCAGCTTTGGGCAAAGTAGTTAAGCCACGTCAGCTGCATACACTGTAACTTGATTGCCACACACTAAAGCCTTGCTGATGACTGACGCAGTATTGGTAGAATAGTAGCAGTGTTATAAACCTCTCTATTTACACAAAGATTAGAAAATCAGGTGGGAACAGTGCTAAGGACTAAAACAAAGTGAAAGCACATAAAAAGACAACACACTGCACTTTTTTTGTTGTCCTTAGTGCTATTCCTGCCTGAATATTAATAACCAACTAACTGATGCTTTCACATCATTAGGAAAGAGATTTGGTGCACAATCAGCCATGCCAGTCTGGTCTTGAATGATTGTCTGCAAGCTTCTCGAGACCCTGCAGCCGTGCAGCTACTTGTTTTAGAGCTTTTTGAGAGTTTTAGTCATCAGTGAGTTCAGCTGGTAGCGAGCCCCTTGGAGCCATGGAAGATTACATTTATCTAGGCCAGACAGTCACTGGAAATGCAAATCATGAGTAGCAAATCTCCAGAAATATAAAAATGAGCTGGAACGCATATGACGGGCACTCTCAATTAATGAACGGCAGCTTATGATATCCTTGAAAATAAACGTATGCAATCGGCGCATTCTGCCAGTAGAATCTGTGGGGCCAAAACATGGGAAATAATAGAAATGTGAAAGGTTGAGGACTGCGCAAGTGATCGGAAAGAAAATGATATGCATAATGTTATGAAACAGGATGGTTGTATGTGTTGAAGAGGCGAACATCCTAGCTGCTATTCTGTCGGAGATTAAGCGGAAGTATAGCTGGGGAGGTCATCTAATGCATAGACAAATGCATAGAAGAGGTAACCAGTGGTCTATAGTAGTAGCTCGATGGGTGTCTAGGGCAGCAGAGCATTGAAGTTGAAGTTGAAGTTTATTTTCACTACCAACAGTCAACAGTACAGTGTGTTTTACACAGAACAGTTGTGGCGTGGAAAGTGGGAAAAAAGCTGCGCTGATGCAGCTTGACTAGCCCCACCTCCCATCCGTACAAGGCAGCAGAATGACAGCACAGCAAATTTCATACAGTTTAAACGTATGATAGAAAAAGAAAAATAATAAATAAAATGTGTACGATAATTATCAAGTATGCATAATTATATGCGCCCTTGGGTACTCAAAAGTACATCAATCATTCACGCATTAAAAACCAAAAAGAACGACAAGAAAATTATTGCAAGGTAACATAACAGTAAGACATACTGTAAACAGAAAGGAGTGCTTTGTTTAGGCAGAATTTTTCTAGGCTTGTAGCGGATTATGTAGACATGTTGAATAGCTCCCTGCCTGAAAGGACATGCAAGTGATCTTCTGTAAGCTTGAACGTATTGAGTACGTGTGGAATGGTGAATTTTAACATTTGGAGACCGTTCATTCATTCGTGTTCATTCGTGTTCGGGGAATGTGCCAGTGTTCAGAATTTCTGTTGGGACACAATGAAATGTTCAGCTGTAAATGCGCTAAACCTCTTAAGTTTAGGCTATTTCTACGAATTTCAGACCCTAACGACAACAACAATTGATGTTCATCGGCAACACTGAATTTCAATACCTTAAACTTCATAAATAAATGAGATGTATGATCTCTATAGCCTAAATTTGCAACAGCCCGCAAAGCACACTTCTGAAGTGTATATATCTTTTTCTTTAATGTTTGAGTTCCAGATGCCCATACCAACTGGCAGTAGCGTAGGTGGGAACTAAAAAGCGCATTAAAAATATGAAGTTTCTGGGGAACCGGCAGAAACGACTGACACCTCCTTAGCATACCTAGGGCTTTTCTTAGTTTAATACATAATTCTTCAATGTGAGGATCCCACAGCATATGTTGATGAAAGATAATACCTAATGTTTTGACAGTCTCTGAAAGTTCAAGTTCAAAATTATTTAGTAGCAGTTTATGTGAGTACTTGCAAGCCGTACCTTTCGCGCGGAAAAGAACGGCCTTGGTTTTAGAGCTGTTGATTTGTAACGAATTATGACAAGACCATTTGGATAATTTGTGTAAGGTTTGATTAGCTGCTTGAATCAACTCATCTAGGTTTGCTCCTGTAAAAAATAAGCTCATGTCATCTGCATAGATAATGTATGTTATTGATCAATCTATGTTTACAACATCATTATATTCTTTATCATTATCATTATCATTATCATATTAGGCAGCACAATGAGACAAATCTTCAGGCACGGTATGGAGTCAGCTGAAGATCACTGGGATAGGCCTTTGGCTTATAGTGGACATAAAATACATCAGCTTACTGTTCGTTGCCTGCAAAGTATTTACTAAGGTAATCTCAAATAGAATCAGGAACACCTTAGACTTCTGTCAATCAAAGAACCAGGCAGTATTTCATAAGGGCTACTCAACAATAGACCATATTCACACTATCAATCAGGTGATAGAGAAATGTGTGGAATATAACCAACCCTTATATATAGCTTTCATTGATTACGAGAAAGCATTTGATTCAGTCAAAACCTCAGCAGTCATGGAGGCATTACGGAATTAGGTGTAGACGAGCCGTATGTAAAAATACTGAAAGATATCTATAGCGGCTCCACAGCCACCGTAGTCCTTCATAAAGAAAGCAGCAAAATCCAAATAAAGAAAGGCGTCAGGCAGGGAGGTACAATCTTTCCAATGCTATTCACAGCGTGTTTACAGGAGGTATTCAGAGACCTGGATTGGGAAGAATTGGGGATAAGAGTTAATGGAGAATACCTTAGTAACTTGCGATTCGCTGATGATATTGCCTTGCTTAGTAATTCAAGGGACCAACTGCAATGCATGCTCACTGACCTGGAGAGGCAAAGCAAAAGGGTAGGTCTAAAAATAATCTGCAGAAAACTAAAGTAGTGTTGAACAGTCTTGGAAGAGAACAGTAGTTTACGATAGGTAGCGAGGCACTGGAAGTGGTAAGGGAGTACATCTACTTAGGGCAGGTAGTGACAGCGGATCCGGATCATGAGACTGAAATAATCAGAAGAATAAGAATGGGCTGGGGTGTATTTGGCAGGCATTCTCAGAACATGAACAGCAGGTTGCCATTATCCCTCAAGAGAAAAGTGTATAACAGTTGTGTCTTACCAGTACTCACCTTCGGGGCACAAACCTGGAGGCTTACGAAAAGAGTTCTACTTAAATTGAGGATGACGCAACGAGCTATGGAAAGAAGAATGATGGGTGTAACGTTAAGGGATAAGAAAAGAGCAGATTGGGTGAGGGAACAAATGCGAGTTAATGACATCTTAGTTGAAATCAAGAAAAAGAAATGGACATGGGCAGGACATGTAATGAGGGGGGAAGATAACCGATGGTCATTAAGGGTTGCGGACTGGATTCCCAGAGAAGGGAAGTGTAGCAGGGGGCAGCAGAAAGTTAGGTGGACGGATGAGATTAAGAAGTTTGCAGGGACAACATGCCCACAAGTAGCACATGACCAAGGTATTTGGAGAAGTATGGAGAGGCCTTTGCCCTGCAGTGGGCGTAGCCAGGCTGATGATGATGATTAGGAGGAGACATAAATTAAGTTGAGAATGATGGTAATATAATTTTAGTCAACAGTTACCATCCTCCCCATCTGCCAGCTTTGTATCTGCTATTTTTCTGTTTCATGCATAGCAGGCAATGCTACAAAGGCCAGAGAAGCTACTCTCATCTTTCACATTTGCAACTAAGAAATACTGCATCAGACAGGAAAGATATATGTAGGCAGCGTCATGTATTTTGACGTAACATTACGTTTAAGTTGCAAAATATGATGTAAATATTACACTGAAGGCATTGCAGATATGAACGTACTTACCATTGAATGAGCAGATTAGCATGTTCCTACAACCAGCAGCTACCGCTTGTACTTGCGTAGTAAGTAAAACATTGTATGTTGGATGTTGAAAAAACAAAGATGTAGAAATATGTGACTTGACTTAACCCGATGTCCAGAAGTTGTATTTGTAATACATGAAATAGTTATTTTATAGAAAGTGTCCGTAAAGCATCCATAAGAAAAACTGCACTGCAAAATGCATGGAGGGAGACTCCTGTGACCGCACTACTTGTGTAGCATCCGCAGTGTTACCGGCTAAGCGTGTGCAATGAAGTAAATAAGCCACATGACGTGTGCGCATTGCATGAATTGACTAGCATGTGAGAAGCTAGTGGGCCGCATTGTGGTAGTGATAACGGTAGAGTAGCAGTTGCTAAACGTTCCTATTCGCAGAATGTTTAGGACAGACATACGGTTCAGCTTGTAATGATGATGACAGGACTTCACATCATGATCATAAGAAAAATTTTTCTGTTCAGTGAGAAGAACCAGTTGCATCACCATTTTCTACGTACAAAGAAATCCAATTGACCATGTTGTCTCATGCCAGCAAAGTGTTTAGACCTACAGCTTTCATTGAACTATCTATCTTGGCCACAAGCAATCCCGTTAGACCCCGTTAACCACAAGCACACCTCGTGCATTGTCCCCGCAGGATCCAACTCCACTGGTTGAGGACCTGACAAGCCTGCTGCACTTTCATGAGGCCGGCAGAAGTGCAGATCCCCCGCCGGCCAACGACCTCCTCGATCTGTCAAGCCTCCTGTCGGGCGGCGGCCTTTCCTCTTCCGAGTTGCTCGTGGGCCGGAACTTCGAGGAGCTCGACGGGGACGTTGGTGGCCGCCTCGGCGGGGGCTTCCACGAGGAGTTCTTTAAGAAGTCCTCTGGCACTGGCGACGGTGTACGCCAGGACGTCGGCGGCACCCCTCGCACTCCCATGGCGGCACCAGGAGGCGGCTCGCACACGCTGCCGCGTGCTGCCGAACATGCGGCGCCCGCTGCGGCAACAACTAGCACACTCGGCTCGGTGGCCTCACGCCTGGCAGGCCTCGAAGGCTGCCTGGCCGCACTGGGCCGAAGCCAGAGCCGCGAACTGCAGGAGATCAAAGGGGAGCTATCCGCTATCCGCCGCCTTCTGATCTCGGTCCTGTTCCACGTGCTGCCAGAGGAAGCGAGGAGTGACGCCGTTGCCAAGTACACGTGAGCCGAGACTTACGAAAGTAGTTATTTCGGCACCCCGCAATGCGCCCAACGTTGGCCACGGGCAGAGAGTTAAGCGAAGAGAGCTCCAACCGCGAAACACGCGAAGGTTTATCGCTGTCCATGTTTTGGTAGTCGGGCACAGACGACGCGAGAAAGCTCCAGGTCTGAAGGCGTACCTAGGTGACGTGCTGCCGTAGACCTGTCTCAACATCAGTGCTGGCCGCAGCCGGACCTTGCGTGGTGAGATGCTACCCACCAGCAACCCCCCCCCCGTACCCCGGCAACTATCTTATGCGCAGTTTGTGGTTGCAGGCTGGCTTCAAACTGTGAGTGATGTGCTGTGCCGCGCGTGTGCAATGCTCGTGCTTGACTGAAAGGCTTTAGACTGGAATCTGCTCTGTTCCACTACGTGTGGCTGACGGACGTTGTCTACTTTCTAAGTGGTTGCATTGGTGACAAGTGTGCTTTCTTTTCTTTCTCCACCTGTGCCACAGATGTTCCTTTTTCAAATGCTGAGACTTTGCTTCCCAGAGTTTGTGCGAATGATGTGCATTTCATTGCTCGCGCAGTCACAGTATACAGTGTGCAGTTTAGTGTGTCGCATTAATTTTGTACGAGCCTACGCAATACTAATATGAAAGGCGGATTTCTTCTTTTCGTGACCCAAAGCAGTGGTGTATGGGTGAGACAATGCAAAGAAGGGGACAGTGGACACTGCTGACACAGACCACAGGTGCGTTTTAGGGTGGCCAACAATTCCAGCGCAGCACTGCATCAAAATGTCTTGCTCACTACTTTCACTCAGGTGTGGTGGCATAGAACAATGGCTTTTACAGCCTCAGTTTTTCTGTTACATCTTCTTTTTTACATGTTCTCTTACACCATAGGTAACATATGCGAACTCTTATCTCTCTTTACAAATTGGTCTTCGCACAAGGCACTTCCACGCAGATGAAGCACCCTGCTTTCAGGCTTTGGCCGAAGCTGCAGCAGTTCAACGAACCCACCTAAAAGGAGTTGCCAGGGTTTCTGCTGTACACGTGGGCAAATGTCTGCAACAGACGACGCATTGTGCTGTTACGTATTGTGCAGTATCGAGATAAGTAAACACAGAAGTGCATACAAGCGTATACAAACAGCCTTGCTTGCACAGAATCCCGACCACGGATACGAGGCAAGGGTGTGGCTGGCTCGATGTCATTGGAAAAAGTTTTTCCTGGAAGCACATTAACTTCTCTGCTCTCAAGAGACGTTCTCACGTGCCTGTGTGTGTGTGCATGTGTGTGTATGTGTGCAGAGAGTGCTCATGCGGACAAAGAAAACCCAAAGCAGCAGGTCTCTGCTGATGCTGCACGACATCTGCTGCACGACATCTGCTGCACGCCTTGGAGACCGGCCGACTCAGCCCGGCGTTTTTGGCTTGCCTTCTCC
The DNA here is from genome assembly GCF_023375885.2 of Dermacentor andersoni. Taxonomy (NCBI): domain Eukaryota; kingdom Metazoa; phylum Arthropoda; class Arachnida; order Ixodida; family Ixodidae; genus Dermacentor; species Dermacentor andersoni. The sequence continues at coordinate 149,931,024 of NC_092819.1, read as the reverse complement.
TCTTCAAAAACTCGGCCGCCGGTAGATTGACTTCAAAGCACAGAACCTGGGGCAGGGGAGGGTGGGGTAATGGGGGTGGGGCGAAGGAAAGGATGGCACGACGGCAGCCACGGCTTGATCGCTCGGTGACGTTTGAGTGTTCGTGGTCGAAACACCTCCTGCCGAAACCTTCTGCAGCTGAAACTCTCTTGAGAAAAGCTCCAGCATCGACCGCCATTGTCTACACGCTGCTGGAACGAAAACACTTGCCACCGTTGCCACGTGTGTGTGTTCCATGATGGTGGATGCGACATCTCTCAGTCTACCTGTTTGGCACACATTCTTTGTACATATTATACATAGAAGCAGAAAACAAGAGAAAAAGGTTACAAAAAAAGAGGGAAAAGGGAAGGGGGAACAAAGAACAGTGCACAGCCATAGGTGGCAAGGTTCTGCTAGTGAACATGCTCAGCAGGTTCCTGCCTGACACTGACAGCAACAGCTGTTGCCAGTGCCACAGCAGTCACGACACAAGAACGGGGAAGTGGAGGGGGGGGAAGGATTCTTTCCTTTCAGCTTTTTTATAGGATTTATAAATACATTCCTGAATGCATATATACACTCGTGTCATTGAGAGGCTGTAGTCAAGAGAAGGAGAGGAAGGGTGCTGCATATTGGCGTCATTTGAGTGTGAGTGGAGGAACAATCTCTTGCACGATTGGCCTACATTGCCGTACCTCTTGTCGGACTGCTCTATGCCAGTGATGTGCGTCGTGCAAAGCAGAGACATAAGTCTTGCTGTCCATCTGCCATTGTTCAGGTTAACGCGTGTGCTATTGCATGCACCGCTAATGCCATGCGGCTGACACTGGCCTGTTTTGTTTGCAGAGTGTTTGTTACGGGTGGGAATTTGTTGTTTCTGCCGCTCCCTTCTTAGTTGATCCTTGCGCAAGCATGCAGACATCTGTCCTGGAAGGGGGAAAACAAGAAAAAAAAAAAAGCTAATGGTAAATTCCATTTGCTGTTTCGAGTAAATTCCATTTGCAGTTTCGAGGATGCTACCTGAATGTTTGAGAAAGCGTTTGGACTATGCTCAAATTTCACAGAACCAAACCTATCACAGAAAAGCATTGCAGTACTCTGCGCTACAGCAGCACAGAGTTTGTTGCACACAATATGCACAAGTGTCACTACATGCTGTAGCACTTCTGGATAAATCCGTACCCCAGCAGTGGAGCAAGAGAAAGGAATCCGCTGCATAGTGAGATGATGCCTAACAACCATGGAAAAACATGAATCTGTTCTTAATCAACTGGTGGAATGGCGTTCTTCTGTAGAGGAAAGGAAAAAAGAGCTATAGATTGGCCAGTGGAGTTCACCTTAAGGCATGTGGACTGAGCAGGACCTCTACTTTCAAACTTAAAAAACACAGCATGTCCCTACTTGCATTCATCACAGTGACCTTTTAGCAAATCGATGCGTGCAGGAACTGCCTCTGCAAGATTGCACTTGTCGATTTGTGGGAAACACTTAATGCTCAGCGCAGCACAACATGGCTTTCACATAGATCCGCAGACTTTGGGCGCCAAAAATGGTTCATTCTATACTCTAATTCCACCCAGGCAGCTTGATGCAGAAAGCACTTCTGCTGCTACTTCCACTGCGATGCTTGCTCAGTGACTTGTGGTAACCTTGTTTCGTTTAAGAGCTCCTCTCAGCTTTCGGACATGGTGCACTCGTTATCTTCCTCAGCTCTGCAACTCAGGACAAGTTTGAGGCTTGGACACATGAACAGGCGTGTGCTATAATGTATTCACATAGTATTGTTTGGTGCAGTGAAGTCGCACTTCTTCATTGTACCTCTTGGCCATCTCAGTTCGATACTGGGCTGTCATTAATCACTCAGTGTCCCATCTGAAAAGAAAGCACACGAGTTTGGCTCGTCCTCCTTCTTCCACACTAGGCTGCGCTCCCGGTTCATCTTGAATTTGCAGGAGCCCGAACAGAGGCTAATGCAATGGTGCTGCAATCTCTCAGGCTGGTTGCATCACACATATTTGGTCCGGCTACTGGTTTCAGAAGGACGGTGAACCGTCTTTGCATGCCAGTCATGTTAGCACTGTGTTGCACGAACACCACCTGTGTTCTTGTTCGAATGTGCCCTGCTGACCGCCTCGTGTGCTTGGAAACTTTGGACGAAAGGCCGAGGGTTTCCTTATTGCACGACGCATGACTGGTGGGCATGGGCATCCACTGCTGCAGTTTATTGTGGCCACCTTCTCGCAGTTGTCTGATATCTCGTTGGCCGCAGTCGCTAGAAATTCCACACACAGACACCTCTAGTTTGTTCCGCCACCATTCCCTTTATTCCCAGTGTCTTGCTTGCACTGGCTGTACAAGGCATAGAGCAAGGTGCGAGGTTATGAACCACAATAAACAGGAAGTGGCAGCTTTATATATAATATATATAACACACACACACACACACACACACACACACACACCACACACACACACACACGCATATATATATATATATATAAACACACACACCTAACATGGTTGAAGATGTGTGCCACTACGCCGCGATTGATGTGTTGCTGTGGGGGAGAAAGAAAAAAAAATAGCCATGATTGCTCAACACTTTTTATACATTGGTTGTGTAGCATAGTGATCGCGTGGTTGAATCTTTCCGTGTAGCTTCGTGAGGTCGTGTTTGTGTAGTCAGTCCCATGACAACTGACCTGCTACACCGAGGCTTTGGCCCCAGTTTATTATATTGGGTCGAGTTTGCTGGTATTATATCGCGCCATTTACATTTCGCTTCCTCCCATCCGAAATTGCTGGCGTTGTTCCTGCCTTGTTTTGTCTTGGCAGGCGCCGGCATGGGTACTAGTTTCGTGCTGTCACCACTGCCTGCTGGGTCAGCGGTGTGAAGATGCACGAGAATAAACGCACTCTGTAGCTAGCTCACATGAGACTACGCATCATTAAAGATCTTATAAGTGGCATCGATGACCTCTCACAGAAGGGCCGTGGGTGCCTAACATCCAAAGTGTGGAAAGAGCTGCAGGCTATAAGGTAAGGTTAGCAACCTTACTCAGTGAAAATCTCGTACGGTGAGTTTATTCTTGTGTGCCCTTGCAAAATGGGCCCAGCAGTTCAGATGCAATGAGTGCCAGTACCAGCCACATTGCTATCCATTTTCACTTCACCAGGCACCGATACTAGCTTGCACTATTCTAACCCTATTGGAGAACATCCCTGGATTATTAAGTACTGTTCACACGTGCTGGGAGCAAATCCTGGCAGCATACACCACTCGCACAATGTCAGTTAGTTGTTGGAGCATGGTGTGGCCACTTCTGTGCCAGTCGTGGTGTGGAAGAAAAAAAAGAATCTCTTAATATATGCTGGGCATTGTTTTGGTGCCTTTGGCTGGGAGCATGCCATGGCATTTCCTTTCTCTTCTTTTGCACCACAGTGGGACAGAACTGCTTTCAGGGAAGGCTAACTGTGTTGCTTGTTACATTGTAAACCGAACTGATGACCCGTGCATCTTTCAGCTAGGTCGAAGCAGGACAGCCAAAGAAATGTATTCAGTGTACATAACAGTGGGTCCAGTGCTTTACTTGATTTCTAAACCAATACGTTAACAATTTATATGTGGATTCGCTGGGCACTGGCATTGCATAAAGCACAGCAGCTTGTCTTGTTGTGGCACAACTTTGACCATCTGATGTCTTTCTTTTTTTTTTACTGCAGCCATAGGTTTAGGCATATGAAACAGCATATTCATGACTTCATCACCACTTCGAGGACAAGAAATGTTTTGGAAGAGAAACTCCTCTTCTTTTTTACTATTATTAAAAAAACTTGTAAGCCCTGTCATTTGCCACTGTAATGCAGTAGCAGTGGCATTCTCTCGCTGATCACGATCTCACGGGCTTGATTCCTGCAGAAGGGTTGAAAATTGAACTTGCTGGCACATTGTTGGCAACCTGAGAACAGCACGATTCCTGGCCATGGCGGCCACATTCTGCCGGAGGTGGAATGCAAAAGTGCCAGTTTGCCAAACCTTGGGTGCATACGAAAGAACACCAGGTGGTCAAAACTAATCTGGAGCCTTCCACTACGGCATACTTTGCGGCCCCTGTCTTGCTTTTGGGAAAATGTTATCCCCATCCTTAAACCTTAAAAATCTGCCTTAAAAATCAATAAACCTTAAAAATCTGCATATTCGATGATTCTGTATAGTCATGTAATATAACGTTGAGCTTTTTTTCCTATTAGGATCCTTTATATGGGAGATAATTGTGTTAGAGGTTGCAGGGTTTGTGTCTTTCTGTTGTTAATGTTTCTTTTTATAGATTCCTCCATGAGAGCACAACCTGGTGGTCAAAATATGGACTACCCCGTCAAAGTGCCACCAAATCTCCTCCAGAGAGGCATAATCAGATTTCTGCATCTTTTCTAAGCATGGTGTTAAGTTTCCTGTGTACGCTGACGCCAAATGGGAGCTTCTCCTCCTAAACATTTCTTGCACTCATAGGAGCATTACATGTAAGCTTGATCAGCTGCGAGTTCTCCCATAATGTGCTTGCATGGCTGTGAGGCCAGCCCATCTTTTCTTTGCAACCGAGTTTTGAGTTGATCACGAGTGCTTATGCTGTTTGCGTCCCTAATTTTTCTCACGGTGGCACTTTCCAGCCATGTTTCTGTCTTGCATTATGATTGCACCTCATTGCAGCTACACTCCATTCTATATTTAGCAGGCTATGTGTGGAAGCTGTTGTAGTAGCACTACCATGGGAGTGTATAAGCCCACATATTCCATTGTGAATTAACTTCGTCTGTTGCCACCTTAACGTCTGTAGTTCAAGTAATGCCAAATTTCACAATCTTTTATCGTGGTGTTTTTTTTTTGGTACTTGGCACGTGCTGAAAATCTTTTTGAACACAAATGGCATGCAGTGCATCTTGAGGGAGATAGATGAAGGACGGAAAAGAGGACCGAGACTGGCTGGCTCCCTTACTCTGGGGGAAGGGAAAGGGAAAAAAAGAAGAGATATGACAGAGTTCAGGTACACTCAGATGCAGGCAAAATGGGATTTCCACCAGTGTCACACGCAGTCACTCAGCCTGGTTGACTTCTTAAACCACAACAGTGCTGTTGTGGCTCATAGCAAAGTGCATAGCAGAATTTAAAGCTGGGCAAGTTATGGTTGCACACGATGACTTGGTGGAGAAAATGTAAGGCAAGGCTTAAAAGGCCCATCTGTCTGTCCATTTTTTCTCATTCCCTGTGTTTTATCAACCAGGTTGCTTAATGCTCTTCTTTCTATAGTAGCAATGTGCATGCATGCACTGGCCACAGTCCCAAGGCCTTGGTGCCAGAGAGAGGTCTTCCATCTAGAACTTGTTGTCAAGCAAGTTGGCCGATAGTTGGGAAAGCCATTACAGCACTAATATGGGGAGCACAGATGCCATAAGACAGGCATAGCACCCATTCTGTGCTGTCCTCTATGTCCATTTTACTAGTGCTACGATGGCTTCTACAAGTCTTCTGTCTAGCTGGCTGAGGGGTGCACGGATAGCAGACCTTTGATCTTCAGAGGAAGAACAACCACTGAGAAAATGTGCAGTTTCTTCACAAGCACAAGTGTTGCAGTTGGTGCTTTTGCTTTCTTCAATCAAGGATTAGTAAGCATCATGGGGGTGCATGCAACAACCAAACAAGAAGCGATATGACGGGCTGGCTTTACATTGGTGAAGACCAGGTAGTAGGTGCAGTTACATGGAGGACTCAGCTGAGTACAGTGCTCTCTGTGAACCGCACAAGTAGTGCAGTCCTAAGGTGTACCACTCTATTGCTTTTCATCGTGAAGCTGTTTAGATCTGCAGGTTCTTCTATAGCTTCTTTATCGATTATGACTGTAACACACAGAGTCATCGTTTTATCCAATGACAAATTGTTTTTATGTTTCTTGCTCCTAATGTGTGATGCAAAAAAATGTCATATTGGCTGAGTGGCTGTGACGTTCTGCTGAGCACACAATCAAGGATTCGATTTTTGGCTCTGCCAGCTGCGTTCTAACGAAGGCAGAATGCAAGAGTGGCTCGCATGCCAAGCGAACATTAAGGGCAGTAAGAATTAGTCGGGTGCCTTCCACTTAGTCGGATGCGCCTGGATTGCTTTGGAACATTAAACGCCATTGACTAACTCTAATCCATACTCAACGCACATTTTTTTTTATTGCAAATGCAGTCAGTGCGAGAAATAGCTCCAGTTTCCACAGCATCGCCTGCTAAGTATGAAATGGAATGTACATATGTCTTTGTAATTCTTTATCCTTGTGTTGCACTTAGAGAAGCTTATGACTTGTCGAACAGCGTACACTTCGGGTGATTGCTCTCTCTCTTTCCTCCAATACACAGGCACGAACTAATGGGAAAGACAAGGTCAGCTGAAATGTATTTTGCACACACACCACGACACGGCAGGCACCATCTGCATTGAAAACCTTGTGCTATGCCTTAAGCACAGCTTCTTGTTTCTTAAGTTCTGTAATCCATTGAAGCGTTGTACAGTTGTGTCAGTATTTAGTGAACTAGGCATTCTTTAGCCGTGGTGACTCAAATCACTGACTGAAAATGAAAGAAAAATACATTAGAAGTCATTGGGAAGATAAGCAAGAGTAAGAGATAAACCTGGAAGTGAAAGTCTTAAAAAAAAACACTAATGGTACATTCGACTTGTCGCTCTCAAGCACTCTTGTGGTGCAGTTTGCACTCAAATGGTCAAAACTGAGTGCTTGGAACTCATTTGTTAGGTTCAGTCAGGGCGCCGTGTCCCAGCTCAGAGTGCTTGGAGGCACTCTTACCTTCAAGGTGGAAGCCATTTGAGATCTAACAATCTCCATCACGTGGCTACTCCAAATGCTCTGGAAGCAGCTTAATGTTTGGCTCAGACAGGCCTCCTGTGGCTCAAATGTCGAAATGCATGGCTGCAAACCAATTCAGAGTGCAGTAGGAGTCAGTCGAACATACCATAAACAGAAAATTAAGTTAAGCGTTATCAGTAAATTTTGCTTCCACAAAACAAGAAAAAGCCACTCCAACACAGAGAAGGCTTTGGTAAGCCAGAGAAGACATCATAACGAAAGATGGTTGGCGATGCTGCCTTGAAGTTTCCACTCCAACCAGCCAAATTCTGAAGTGTGCGCTCTTTGAGAAGCTTTGCAACATGCATAATTGAGAAGCTCCGGTATTGTCTGGTGGATCGTGCCTTTGAAATTCTATTTGCGTTTCTTCATGGAAGAAGGTTTGTTATCAGCAAAGATGTTGAATACCCAGCTTCTGTTTTTCGATTTTGAACCCATGTCAATTTGGACCCTGATCAATTTTAAATCCAGGTCATAGCACCGATGGTATCAGTCCGACATCAAGGATCCTGTGGTATTTTCACATATCTGTAACTCATTTGTACAGGGATAGTCTACAAAAATTGCTTTCTTAAGCTTTTTTTCACTTTCTGCTGCAATATATGTGGTCCTTTTTCATTGATATACAATGAACTAGTAGCTAGCGAACATCGCCAAAATCTGGGACATCTCGAGAATCTGGTGCAGGAATTTTACGGTGGTATTACGAATTGTCTCGTTCTTATGTGGTTTGCAGCTTACCAATACCCCGCTTACAGAACCACTTGCCTGTGCATAGAGCAACCGAACATGGTGCTTTGTTTCCTCATAAAAGTCCTCCTCACTTGGGAAGACTTTTGGGAGTTGGTGGCCCAAATGTGTCCCTACTATTTCACGGGTTCTGCTGAAAGTCATTTTAGTAACTATAGAAATCTAATCATGTGAATTGGCTTTGAAATTCCGTAATGTACAAAAAAAAATTTTTTTTTGTTGTCTTGAGCCATGCTGCGAAGGTTTGCTTGCAATGATTTTTTTTTTAGCTGCTGTTCTGATTTCTGTCCTTTTATGCCCATTTCGTTTTTTCTTTTTTTTTTGGGGGGGGGGGGTGGCTCAGGCTTACCTTAAACCTCAGCTTGAAATTTCATGAATAGCAGTCCTTAACCAAAGATACTGTTCAATTTGAAGCAGAAGTAATGTCAACTTTAAGTAGGATGTCAACATAAAAGAATTCTGCAAATAATTTATATTTTACTATTTTTTATCTTCTTTAACAAAGCTCTGTTGAAAGATCTCTATGACATGACTTTGGTTCACTTATATCATTTGATGTACACCTGGGGATGAAAACTTGCACAACTTCACACCAGCACTTCAAGAAAAGAATGAATTTTCGTGCAGAATCGGCATTTAGTTTTGAAATTGATCATATACAGCACATGCCTCAATGTGTGAGCATTGCAGTAAGCACAGAGAAAACATATTTTTCTTGCAGATTGCCAGTTTGCAAACTTTGCTCCTCCGATGCACTCTTTATGAAAAAAATTGAAACATTGTGTTATCGTAATGACAACAAAACAATACTTCATAAACTTTTGTGATTATTGCACTAGTCCTTGCATAGTGGTGTAATGAAGCTTTAGCGTTTAATTATACTTATTTATTTACCATTCCTCATAACAGCACGCATGTAATTTTCTTTTTCCTTAACACAGAAAATGTAACGGTCAGGGACCTGAAAGGCACACGCTGCGTGAAATGCAGCACAAAAAAAGCTGCCGTGCTTGTCATGGAGCAGTTCTCAAACCAAAGAGGAACAACTTATTTCTTTGTGTAACATGGTCGTGGTATGTTGTCTAACCTGAACTGGTCTAAGCCTCAATTGTCTGCTATAGATGATAAGCGGTGGCTAAACAAATTTGCCAAGAACACAGGTTCACTAATGAACTCCACACAGGGTTGACTTGTTGAAGGTGGCTGCTCATGTTTGGCGAACACTGTTTGCTTGACAGCTGTTGCCATCGTGGAAATGTCGCCTCTCTTGCCAAGACTGGTCACAACTTGAATCATGTTTGGAGATGCTCAGTGTGGTGTAATAGCTAGGGATTCTCCTGCACTTGCATTACGTGATCATCACTGTTCTACTGAATCATAGCACTGCTTTTTTTTTTTAATTGATGCCTGTACCCATCATCTTGATTGCTTGCTCCTGCTTGCACGTGGTTTCTGCGTCACACACTTGGTGAGCCCTGAAGACTTTTCTGCTCACAATCACAGTGATTTTGCTAACTCATGTCATTTACCATTATTCAGTCTTGTCGGCATTCCTACATAGCTAGGTAGTAGCAAATTAAAAAAGTTGTAGGTGCATACAGGTTTTTATAAAAACTGTACCAAGCGATATTGACCATTAAACGACAAAAAAAAAGAGAAAGGATATTAAATGAACAAGCTGTAGTGGTTAGGTGCTTGCTTGAACTTTCGTTTTGCAAGAGGTGGGTCAAATAATGGTTCCACTTAAGTGTAGAACAGTGCCGTCATGCTGCAAGAAGGATTGACAGTATTGACCACCGACTGAACGGTACTGTTGTGTTTGTGTTGGTACAAATGAAGGAGTAGTCGTTGATATGTTGCTGCGTTTCTGCTGGCATTTTTCTCCGTGGCTGTCTCTCTGCAACAATTAATATATGGCAAGTTTTCTAAGTGCATTTACACTCTCAAACATGATGACATTGTCAAATGCGACATGACAACATCGCTTGCATTAGTGCAGCAGCTGCCCTTATACTCATGTATTGCTTCTGCATTAATTTTGACACTGTTTGTGGTTTCAGAACCTCTCTAATTTTCACCCTGTGCTTTCTGACTACACGAAGCAAATACATAAAAATGAAGCCACCACTTTGCTCTGCTGTTAACAAGCTCCAGGAAGTTGTTCCTGCCTTGAGATAATGTTAGAGAAAAAAATGCATAACTGTAGCAAAATGCCACTCTAGTGATTAACTTTAAAAGATGCATTAGCTCAGGGTGAACTTTTGATTTCTTTTTCCTGCACAACCGAAACGCATTTACAGGGAACAGGGACATGAGGCATGCTCTTGTTAGACAATCGCTGTATACATTTGAATTAACTATGTTGTATTTAAAAGGCTAAATTGTACCCTCTGTTGGAAGCACAATTTCTTCGAACAGTACATAATATTTAAATTTTGTCTGCCAAGGAAAGGTTGAAGCAGTCAAGGACAGCTGAGGGTTAGATGGTGCAATGAAAATATAAATTTTGTAGGCATAAGATGGAATCAACATATGCAAGGCAGGGGTAATCGCAGATTTCTGGGTGAAGTCTTTGTCCTGCAGATAAGCATAAATTAGGCTGATAATGATGGGGGTGACGATGATTTTGAGATGTTATAATAGTAGTATGTGCATTTTATTTAATTATATCTTTTATTACTGTTAAGGAGTTGTAACCTAAATTCTTGTTTTCATTTTCTTTAAAGAATTTTCAGCAGTGCTTTGTTCATAAAATTGACAGCCTAAATAAAAAATCTGCTTCTAACAGTCAGTGTATTTTAACAACATTTCTCAGATGCAACTCTTCAAAATTGCTCAAATTAATGTAATACAAAACAACTTCATCATTTTTGTGCATTTAGACAGAAGCTTGCAAGGAAGGGGCTTTTTAAGAGACATAAATTGGCAGTTGTATTTTTGTGTTTCTTTGCTGTGTATTCAGGGAAAACAAGGGGAACGTGGGAGATGGAAATTCAAGATGACGAGCGAAACGAGAACAAGGTAAAAGCGGGAGCCAACGTTTCAACAAGTGGACTTGCCCTTTTCAAGACAACTCCACTTGAAAAGGACAAGTCCACTTGACGAAACGTTGGCTCCTGCTTTTACCCTTTTCTTGTTTTTCTCATCGTTTTGCTGTGTGTTGTCACACAAGGAATTATTGTTTTCTTTTGTGCTGCAGTGGTTAACTAGTAGCACAACTAGTAGTTGTGGGTGCAGTGACATGCAGTCAGGATAGACCATTTAGGCTTGATGAGCAGGTGCATTCATGATTATGCATTAGTGAGATTAAATGAGATTTGTTAATTCTAAGTCGGCAAGCTTGTGAAGGAAAAAATAAAAGAGTGCAATTTCCCGAGTCAAATACCACAATATCTGGCACTTGACCAGGTGCAGACATAATGACCTCCTTGTGTGTGCGAAACATGTGGTCACTACAAGATGTTCGAATACTGATTGCACCATTTATTTATTTGTATGGCCGTAGGTACTCACAACTATAACAGCAAGGAATTTCCCATGCTTCACCTAAGCTATAGTTGCTTTCTTTCTTTTAATGTGAATTAAACAGGTACACCTTTTGTGCTAGTAGATTAGAATCATGTTTACTGAAGAGCAGGATGAATTTTGTGCGATTGAGCTTCCAACAAGGCTCCCAGAGAGGCTATGTCTGCAGCTACTCGAAAGAATGCAGGTCATGTGTTTGGTGTGAACCAAAATGATACAATTGTACCAGGATGTTTCTTTGAGACTGCCCTGTAGACAAACTGATGCTTCCATTTTATGTGCTTCCTCTTGCGTTGCGGCATATTAACCTCGTGCAGCGCTACGAAAAATTATTACAGGTAAAATGGGTGCCAATTTGTTCGTCAAGCACACCGTTGAAGGAGGGAATATACGAGTGTTGGTTGGTGGGTTTTCAGGATAAGTAGATTACACTGTTACTTCCATGACATGTTTCACGCTGTGTGGAGCACCTCAATGTTTGACTTACGCTTGAGTGCCATGCTATTGTATGAATTGGCCAGATGCACACGTGGCAGCCACCTTCCGCTGAGTGGGCATAAGCGGCAAGTGTTGGCCAAGGCCCCCTCGTCATTCGTCTTTAAGTGGCACCAACTACGTCCAAATGTCAGGATTTTGGGCCTTGTAGTTCCTGCTACAGGCTTGTTGATCCATGATTTTGAATTTTTTAACAGTGCAAACAGGACAGTTGTTCTTATTTCAACTGCGCTGTTAAAAAATTCAAGATGCTTCTAGACGTTAGCTACGGCAGGAACAGTGCTAAGTTCACAGACGAAGGTGAGGGCACATAGTAATCAACACAATGCACTGTCCTTTGTCCGTGTCCTTAGCGCTGTGTCCATCTGAATATGAATAACCAACTAGCCAATGCTTTCATGTTAGCGATGGATTTGTTATAAGTATCCACCAGTATTGCTTTCTTCTTGCAGTAGTAACCTTGATGGGATCTCCCTTAGCTAAACGTGATGAATTTTACCAGCGGTGGTGGCTTAGTGGCCATGACATTTTGCTTTAGTGAGGTTGTTAGTTTGATATCCAGCCATGGTGACTGTTTTGATGACAAGGAATGCAAAAATGCTCCTGTTCAGAGTATTGGATGCAACCCAGGTGGTCAAAGTTATTCCGTAGCCCTCCACTTTTATAGTCCCTGTAGTGCTTTGGGACCCCATCCATCAAATTACCTCGATATCCAATGATCCCGCATAGACCTGCAAAATCATACGGGTCTTTCATTACGGTTCAATTATACGTGTGATCCTCCTAGTGCATCCAATGCAAAACACATCAATCAAACAAAAGAAGGCATTGTAGGCACATTTCTCTTGCTTCTGTTCTCAAGCAGCCATATGCTATCAATTGCTCCGAATTACCAAACTCTTTGTGGATAGAAGACACGTAAATGCTAGGTCAAGTTGAGGGAAGTGGACAAACATGTGGGCCATTAAGGTTGCAGCTCTACCTGTTAGTATGGATCTCTGGCTACCGGCTGTGTGAGACAGACGACGTGTGTCACCTGTTCCTTGTCTTTCCATTTGTTTTGCTCTGCCATTAACCATCAATTCATATAAACTAATTTGATCTCAGTGTTTGCTATGTAAAGACACTGCAGTTTGCACGTGACTGCAGAACTTTTCTTTTTTTTTTTCGTATTCTTGCTGTTGTGAAGTTGGCAAGTGGCCTAGTGCCAATGGAAGCTGGGCACATTGTTGTGTTTGGGGAGACAAGGAAACAGCGCACAAAACTGGAGCTACTGTAATAGCTGAAACAAGTACTGATGCAAAATGTGTCTCCTTTCATCTTTTCATTTGACAGCATACCTGTTGACACAGTGTTTTCTCTTCTTTCGTTGTTTCATGTTTCTTGCACCACTTACAATCAGGTAAACGCAGTATGAAACTTCAATTCCTCTCGAAAGAACAAGAAATTAATTATGTCTTTTGACATGACCAGTTCAAAGCGCATGCCAGTAAAGCATGGCTTCAGGCTTGAAGCTGGCCTACTCATTACATAAAGAAAATTTTAGATAGTGGTCACATGATCTCAGAAAAATTATGTAAGAGATTGGTTTAATTATTTGTAGCATATCTGAGAAATGGAGACCTCATTCTGTGAATAGAGTCAGCCACCATCTATTAAAAAAAAACTGGACAAAATTTCATGTTGATGCTCTTTTAAGGGCAAGTTAAGGAGATTGGTAATTACATTAAGACATCTACATATCATCTACATATTAGAAATATTTACTGCACATTCTGGTTTGCTGTCACGGTAATTTAGACAAAATTACACAGCCGTGTGGAATCTGATTTATACGTGAATAAATTTTGAATTTATGTTCAGAACTTGCATGGCTGCATTGTGAACATGCCACATCTCAATTTCTGCTCAGTGAATTGACAGTTCGACACTTATTAACACTCGCTCTAGTCATTGCGCAAAGAACAATATGAACCCTAGTAGATGTATGCGAGCAAATTCTGGCAATTACGTCTCAGGCGCTATCACTTCATCTAGAACAGCATCACACAGCAGTTTCGACTTTAGCTTGCTGCTGTTAGGTAATTTCTAGTTATCCTAGGCAAAAATGTAAAAAAAAAAGAAAATTACTAATTGTGTTCAAGGGGACGAGTTACAAAAAATAATATGCAGCTGAAATCTGAAATTCTGCAAAGAATATAGTGTAGCTGCCTTTTAATTGGGGCCACTTTTTGCTACCAGATTCCTTATTGGGGGAAGGCATAAGGGTATGGTTGCAACATGTGCGTCTGGCCAGGTTGACATTTTTACAGGCCCTGGCTTTCTGTCTGTTGTGTGTGGTATTAATCTGCCAAACTATTTTGCTTTTGCTCGTGTTTTTATTTTACCATTACTGGGGCTGCGAATGTGTTGTACATGTAATAGGCCTCTGCTAAGAGTGAAGCTGTGCAAGCTATTTAGTCTTGTCTAGTGTCAACATTTAATACACACACACACACACTTTTTCATGAAGCGTAGCACTAGCAAGCAGTTGCAAAGATGAGCTTTCAATTAAAATTTGTAAGCGGTACTGTCAACACTTTTTCCAAGGCATCGCCGACGCCCGCTGAGCAAGCTGTTGGTGATACCATCTATACACTTTTGCCGAAGTGAGCTACAGGCAGTGTCATTACAATCAGTTACTGTGCAAGTCTTTGATGGTTTCATTGCTTATATGTCTAGTTTTTGTGTCGTCTGCAGTGGTGTTGGTAGCATCAAAATGATTGGCAGTTCTTGACAGTTGCGGGTGTTGGAATTTGTCGATAGCACCAGTAAAGAGATGGTGGTAGTTTTTTTTTTTCTCTCTTTTTGTCATTTGTCTTAGCAAAGGGCTTTCACCAAAGTATGTGGTTTGGGTGGGTGCAACATAATACACTGTGCACAGTGCACTGTGCAAACACGCCATTTTATAAAGGAAGTTTCGGGCTTGCCACATGCATACTGGCCCGATCACAAGCCTGCTGTTGGGCATGCATTGAATAACCGTTGGGCTTGACAAAGACAATGCAGAATGGGAGCAGAATGCTAAGGCAATATGTAACGAGGTGGAGTCAGGTGTTTGCATGTGATAAGACATTTTCAAACTCCCGTGGCCACTGACCGACGAGTGTTATCTGCAAACATATTACAAGAATTGTTCCGTGCTGGTCTTTTTCAACACCTCGCATAGGAGTTACTCATTCTCAGCACATGAAGAACAAAAACAAAATTAAAAAATGCACGCTGCTTTGACAGTGCCAGCGCAGCCAGAACTGCTGTTGAGAGACGTGTCATGGTAGTGCTTTCGGCATCCTGTCTTCGCTGTGACCAAGTTTTTTTTAAAGGCTGGGTGAACTCAGTGTTGCAGTATTAAAGAGGGATACAACAGTCACGTCGTCGCCTCGGTTTCTTTGTCTGCCCAAAAGCCATCTGAAAGAACATCGCAGGCAAAATGCCTCGCACAAATGTACCGTGCTCTGTTTGAGATCTCATTTAAGGTGGACCTTGATATAACGAATTATCAGTTATAAAAAGGAAATTTATAATTATTCTGATATCAGCGAGCAACGAAAATATGATTTTGATGAATGTTGTATTGATACAACAAAGGTATGTTCATGTTGGGTGTGTCTTTGTTGTAACCTGGCTTGACGATAAACAGTGCTGGCTAAATGCACTCCTTTTGCTACTCTCACTTTGTTGTCTGGCTAATCATGCTTAGCCAAAGCCGTCCTCTACAGAAATGATGTGCATGCAAAAAGAAAAATGATTAAAAAAGAATGTACATGTATAGGGTAGCCTTAGCTGAAGGCCACTGCATGGCTACTTGCTTTGATCGCATGTGCGTTTTGTGACAACGGCAACTTATATTTGACTGAAAGCAACTTTTTTGTTTGTGTTCTTTGTTGCTGTGGTATTTTATAGGGGTATACTTATTTTTTCTTGCTAAAATAGCTCATAGCCACAGACGCATTTCGGCTTCTGAGGGTATTGTGCCTGCAGGAAATCTAAGAACAAGAAAGAGACAGCTGAAATGCCAAGTCATCTTTTAGCAGATTTTGGGGGAGGATATCTCAAAAGTGGTGCTAGTCTCAGGATTTCTACAAAGCAGACATGATTTCACTACTTGGCTTCAATTTCTAACATGTGCTATAGGATTGGTAATTACGAAAGTTTAAAGAATTTAGTAAGCATTTCAGATAATTAACAAAATGATTGTTGAAATTTGCTGCTGTCTCCCTAGCCATGTAGCCTATCCGTGAAAAATGGCAGGGGCCTAGATACTTTTTTATTGAACTTGAATATACACCAGGTTAAAAGACAGTGCTCCTCTTATAATAATCTTTTTATCCAGTAGCAAAGCCATCTGATAACGAAATGTTCTATGCAACATGTAACTGTGAGCTACAAAGTAAGAAGTCAATGTCTCATATCTATGAAAATGAGATCTGGGGGGGTCGTTATTTTAACTGTATTTTATAGTCTACTCTGTCGAACTGACAGGTGCCCTCACAACAGACTTTACCTATCTGCCTGGTGTGTACCTGACTGATGTTCTTCAACCAAAGGCTAATACATGGTACTTAAAGGAGTGCTGAAACACTTTTCAAACTAAACATAGAATGACATCACTAATGAATAACAGTGCCTCCCAAATCTCCTGCCAATAAAATTTTGTGACTGCTTCAAGCACAAGCGAAGCTAGACGTAGTTATCAGACCCGATGAGCGGCTTTCTTTTTCACTTCATTTCCACTAGCGTGCTGGAAGCTACACAAGATAGACGGCAAGGGGGCGAGAGGGTGCAATGCCCAAAGGTTGCACACCTCGGCGGCGAGACAGCTCGTGGCGGCAAACCGTGGTGGCCTCACTTTTCATCTCGGAGACCACACATAGCAGATCGTTGTGTGTAGACCGGAAGTGCTAAGATGAAATGGCTTTTGTGTTGTTTTGAGATCGAAAACATATGTATTTTTCATTTACCTCAAATGAGCATTCATTGTAGTTAAATCTCGATATAAAAAAATTCTCTACATAATGAAGTAGTTAACTTTTTATAACCTTTTTTTCATAGAACATCATGTAATTAGAACCTCAATATAAAGAAGTGTGTTTGTATGCTATTTCAATATAACGAAATATCGCTTCCGCAGCAAATAAATGCCGCGACATTAAATGGAAACTTCCGCAGATGCAGATGGTCAAATGATTTGATTACAAGCAGTTGCTTGCAAACGTACCTCTCAAATCGCGCGCTGCGCGACCAAAGCTACCGACGAAGTGGGCCGCATTTATAAAGTCCAAGTGCGATAAGATCTATACGCCCAACGCACTTTGTGCTTTAACCGCAAGTGAAAGTGTGCAAGGGTGAAACAAGGAAGATGGTGGCTTTTCATGTGCCGCCTACCCATGCGAAAACAAAGGGAAAGAGGTGGAGGGGAGCGACCTCGCAGTAACGCGATCACGCGCACGCAAGGGGCGTGGCGGGGGTAATTGGCACGCGTCTCGGCCGTGGCTGCGCATGGCTATAGGGCGGCTGAGCGCATACACCGCCGCGCACCCTGCTTCAGAGGTAATCCGTCGCGTGTGTTAAGAGTGGGCGTGGCATTATGTAAGCTGTCTTCCTACCCATTTAGTATTGAAGGTTGCATAATCGTAAAAAGGTTGAGTTTCAGTGACCCGTTGGAGGGAGAGGCAGAGAAAGCATTTGCTGCCGGTGCTCTTACTGATAGCGTCGTCCCAGTGCGGGTGATGCTATCAGCCGCGGGGGCGGAGTGCACACAAAAGCATGGCTGGCTTCGCTTAATTTGGACCGCCTACGTGAAGATATTGTCGATGTGATATGAAAATGTATCATTCGTCACTGACTCCCAAATTCATCAAAATGAATTTTCTCATTCAAGTTTGCTTTCTTCAATTGCATGATAACTCAGAAAATTTTGCGGCCCCTTTGCTTGTAAGAGAAAACGATCGGCAACTGTACTTATTTGCATAAAAGGTCGAATTTCAATACAACAAAGCGAATTGCCAATTTTACCTACTTCGTTATATCGAGGTTTAACTGTATTACTGAGAATGTCCTCGCTATCCCGAAATCAGCCAGTAGCTGCTCGCAATTACCCTGCACGACGACATTGCAAAGGAGAGAGCAAGTAATTTTTCACTGCTTTTAACACAAAATTGTTATTTATTGACTTCGTGTAGTGCAATAACATTTGGCTCACATATTTGCTGGAGCCTTGTTAACAGATCTCAACATTTTCTTACTCTATTCAAAAAGGGTATACTTGGAATTTAAAAGTGCAAAGATCGAACACCAGTAAAAGAAGGACATCAACACGGTGCTTACTCACAACAAGGTTTATTCCTCAGAACCACCACACAATATATACTTTCACAGTATAACAAAATAAGGAAATTACGATGAAAAGGAAAGATAAACGGAATAGTCTATCAGACACCCTCACTGTAAGCCATACAGATTGCGTGCACAAACATGCAAAGTCAAGAAACAAGGAGCATGAATGTTTGCGAGATAGTGAACTACACATTGTCATAACGAAGTCACATCCGACACCAAAATATCTTCGTTATATCCTATATTCATTACATGCCTATATTCATTGCATGCTGACGTTGAAATGAAAGATTTTATATTTACTTCATTATATATCCAGTAATTAAATATAACAACTTTCTTGCCAATATATCGGCGTTTTTTTTACCTTGTCACATCCAATAATTTGGCTGAAGTGCCCCATATATGGCCTCCAAGCTGCTTCCCATTTTAGAGGGACCCTAAAACGATTTTGACGATTTTGTACAGACATACTGAATTGTTGTAGGTCCTTCTGATCATTAAGTGATGCATCTAAGTGCTCCACGTAAAGTTTACATCTAATTTATTATAAGGTTTTAAATATGTACATTGCTGCCAATCGCAGCACACCGCTCGGCTGAATTTTGACGTCAAATGGTTGAACCATTTGACATAAATTGCCTTAATGACGTTAGTAGGGCGAGCTATCAGACTGGCTGCCCAGGGCGCGTCATCGATTTTTTCAACTTTACGGTGAAAAAATATTGTTCGTAATAGTTGGAATGTTCGTTAATTTGTTTCTATAGAAAGTAGCAGAAAGAGAATGCACAAGGACAATTTCTCACTACCCTCAAGCACTTCCGGCACAAAGCAAGCACCGTCTGCTTGTGTTACAACATGCTCCGTGTTGATGAGAGCTCCGCGATCAGCGTTTATCTTGATCTTTTCGCAAGCAGCATGGTTCACCCTTGTTATGTTGTGCGTGTAAACGTAACAAGTTGCAGCAAACATAGCAAATGGCAACATGTCAAGCTGTAACATCACGACCCTCTGCAAGGCAGCAGACGAGTGGAGTGGCTGCAGCACATCGGACTGTTGCTATCCGATCAGTGCCAGGATTTGCGCATTTGCGGCCGTCACATTACGCTGGAGGATTATTACCACAACATTGTTTCGCGAGTCTGGTATTCGGGTAAACGCAAGTGCATGGGGACTGGGCCTGGCCACTTGACCGTGTCGCTTTAAGAGATGAGCAGAGGCGCAAACGTGAATGGTCTGCACGGTGCAGCCACCTGGTGGCAAGAGCTCAACCAAACACAGTAGCTGTAACGAAGTCTATTCTACTTTTATGCTGCTCGTGTAAATTTTTCTCAGGAGCGTAACTGTGAACGCATTGTTTTTGTAAATGTTTAAAATGTTTTACGCTTGGTAAGCTCTGCGCCACCAAGTGGCTGAATCATGCAGACTGAACAGGCCGCTCACATTCATCTACGCTAAAGCTCTTTCATCATCATGAGTTTACGGCTCCACCCATCCGTCGAAACGCCCATCTCGTCTCTGGTTATCGGAATACCGGACACACTCGGCGCTGCCACAGAATGTTCGCAACGCTTCGCTGCTTGCTGCATCGATAGCTCTCACTTGGGGTCGACCGCCAAGCTGCTGGCGGAGAGGGTGGAGAGGCTTCGCGCACTTACTCCTAGACAACTGGAAGTAGACGACATGACATGCCATCATGACGCAGAGCCAGTGAAGGCGGAGCTTAGCCCCAATCACTTGGTAAACGAGTTGAAGAGAAAATGCATGGCTATGGAGGAGGGTAACTTGTAATCATCCGTAGCTCTCTTAATATGAGACGCTTCACATAAGGTGTGGTACGAATGATTAACTGTAGCTGTAACCTACGCATCTACAAAATTTGTCTGACTGTCTCAGGGGCCCTTTAAGCATATTTTGTGGGATAGCCAACCATCAGCTGCTCAGAGGCAGCGGGCTCTCCATGGACTCTCTCTCTTCGAGGTGTAGACAACAAGGTCTATAAAGAATTGTGCACATAGCAAGCCATTCTACTCAAGCCTCTTTGGTTTCATATGGAATGAGCGTTATGAATTTATTTAATGCCTAGGCCCCGAGACCATGTGTAAATCTATTTTCTAGTTCTTTAAATTTGTTATTGCTTTTCATTTTGTTTTTGATAGACGTTTCATCACTCATATCCAGTAATTTGTTACATCCATGTTTGTTAAATCGAGGTTTGACTACCTGTAAAGCAGTTCAGTGTGTTTCTTTTCCCCATGAACCTTGCTTCTGCGAATAGCTTCCAGGGTTTAAGTGAAAATCGGCAAACACAAATTTTATTTCACTCCTAACAGTGACATGAGGCAAAGGGCTAAACAATAAGAATATGTCAGCCAAAGCACAGTACATAAGTGTCACGGTAACATTTTCACTGAATAAATTCAAGAAATACTTAGTGAATTAAGCTGCTAATGTTCTTCTGCACACTTAGTTTGACAGAATATGCAACAGCAGCCGACGCTATGGCAACAAGGTTGGTGGCGTGCTCAGCGGCGGAATCCGGAAGTGTTGCGATGTACAGGTTCGTCGAAATTCTTGGTTATTATGCAGCTCCTTTAACACTGTTGCCTTCGTTGACTTTTGCCTCTACCCCATCCTTGATGGCCTTGACAATGCCGTCATGCCATCAGTTCTGAGCAGACCATCACCTATGATGAAAATAGGGCAGGCAGAAAAGGGAGGAGGCGTGGCATAGCTAATGCACTGTCCCAACCCTTCCGCAAAGTGCCGTTTACTAGAGATCCTTTGTATGAAGGCTGCCTAGCACCACCGCTCTGTGGCCGCTACGGAGGGAAGTGGTGGCGGCGCTATGTGCGTTCGTTGTCAGCCCTCAGGGTCGCCTACATTCCTTCGTCGTACAGGCAAATTCATTGTAGGGGGCTTTCGCTGTAGAGACATTCACAATACATGTGAAAGATAGGAATTGGGCTAGGACATAGGAAAGCCACACTAAACTCGGGAAGGTAGGCAAAGAAAGGTTCGCTTTAGAATTATGCAGAAACTATCAAACCTGATCAACTAAGCCAACAGCTTCCTAACCCCTGCTGAATTACCTATGCAACTCTGTGGATTACCAAAATCTTTTTTTGTAACTTTTGCTAGCTTTTCAAAGTTTTTTTTGTAACTACTTGTTGCATGAAGAACACTTTCTTTTTCCTCTCTTTCCATGCAGCTCATAAGGACCGTTGAGTTTTTGCACAAAATAAATTTATACTGCTTTCCTAAAACTATTATTCAGTTATACAAATGAATGCAAGGTGGTTAAAGCCAGTTTGAATATTTCTTTCTCTGAAGTTGAACTAGAAATTAACCGTTTTCACTAGAGCGATGTGATAACCACCACGAAAAATGTTTCGGTTTGACAGACTGCATGTCACAAGTGTTACAGTGTTGCATGCAGCACTGAAAGTTTGCATCTAGTATGTTGGTGGACATGACGCCTCAAAGCTGCCTTCGTTAAAGCACTTGTCAAGATGAATTGTCTTTCTACCTGCCCTGATCAAAACATCTAATTTTTCCAGGCATTTCGAATCGTGGGTCTGAAAGAAGAAAGCTTGACGACAATACTACAGAAGAGATGTTTGCAAGAATTAAATATTTCGACGTTTCTGATGCAAACTTTTTCTGCGTCAGAACTATTGGCATCAATTTTTTAAACCTTAGAAATTTTTTTAAAGTACCTTACCTTTGCCCTGTTTGGCACACTTATCAGAAAAATGCAGAAAAATCTGCAGATCTTTTTGTTGTTAAGTACACTAAACAGCACAAAGAAAGCATACTTCACTGAAATGTTCAAGGTTTAGAATGATTTTACAAATGGTTTCATGGAAAATGCCGCTATAAGCGCTGCAGACCCGACTGTTAGAGAGACTTTTCTCTCACAGGAAATGCAGGGGGAAGCAGCTGGCAGAAGCGTCACCAAAGAAGAATGCAATGATGCAGGTGGCGAAAGATTTAGCGAGTGCAGCTCAAGGAGGATCAGTGCATGAGAAAATCATTTTGCAGTATAATTCCTTCAGGGGATGAGTGGACAAACTTGACTTAATTTCACTCCACCTTGTATGGGATGGAACAAGGGAACGAAGTGCAAGGGTAATTTTTCACTTTGAACATTAAGCACAGTGCAACAGCTCTACAGCTGGTGAGAATACCTCAGAGGTGCAAACGCCAGAGAAGCCCCCACTGCCCCGACCCCCAAAGAACACTCTGGAGAAACAGATACTGCACATAGCTTGGTCATCTGGAGCAAAACAGCAGCACGAAAACGTGGCCAGTCAAGCAATGAAAGCCAGTGCCACTACTAAAGGCAAACACGCAGTTGCTAATGACAGGGTCCGACAGGTACAACAGCTACGGTCACTAGCCGGAGCACGATGGCACACCAGATTGCCGCAAGTTCTTGATTTGCTGCTGAATGTTTTTCATTTTCTCATGCTTGTCAGCTCAAGATGTCCATTTTTACTCATCTTGCATATGGTACAGGGTAATGTGTTTGTGTTACTTATCAAATGAAGAAAGAGTGAAAAATAACTTGTGCCACATAGCCGGCATAGAACACCTAAGAAGGTTTTGTTAGTTGCTAGCAATGTTTTTTTTTGGCTTCAGGTGCACTGTTTATGGATTCGGATATCACGAAAAACAGTAAAAAATTAATTCTGTCTTTTGAAAACCATTCTTTTGAAATGTGGAGAGCCCAAAATGGTGATTGGCACATCTTCCCCCCTCGGAAGCTTTAATTTGGTGCCTGAAGGGGTTAAGGTACCCTCAACTGTTATCGCCGTGGAACTCTGAACTTGCTGCATAAGTGCTACAATATACAGCAGCATTTGTGTGAATTGAGAACGAGCAAAAGACAATTACCAATTGCAGCTGGGTGTGCAAAATCTTTTATTGTCAGCCCACTTCAACCACGGTCTGCAATACATTGTGCAAATAAGAGAGCTAAGTATGCTTGGCTCTCCTGGCTCAATTACCGACTTGTTTGCGCAGAAATTTTTCACGGAGGTGGAATTTTGTAGTAGACAATATATTGTAGTGCCTGCATTGTCTAGAATAAATTACAACTACACCTTGTCTGCAGCAACGTGGTCATAAGAAAGCAGTTTGTCACTGAAAAGAGTACTGGTGCCATCTGCCATTGTTATGGCAAAACACAGTATGCCTTGTTTCACCATAACTGTGACAGATGGTGCCACTGTTCCATTGCAGAGAAAATCTGCTCTTTTCACCTGGCGCCACTGCAGAAAATGTGCAGTTGAGACATAATCTTAACGAAATATGAAACTGCCATAGGCAAACATTTTGAATTAAGCACACTGTAAAAGGCCTCTTCAGCTCAAAATTTCAGTGGTTTAGCTGGGAAAGCCCATCCCTCATATTTGCTTAACATTTTACAGATGTGCATTCAGTGAAATGGTGCCCCCCTGTGTTGCACACAACAAAATGCACATGATGACGAAGATGACAAAGATGATAGCGAGTGTAAATGTGTTGAGCCTCGGCACCATTTTCGCCACCTTTGCAGACATGCGTCAAGTTTGAGTTTGGTGGCAGCTTGCTCGAACCCTTCTGCACCAGTTATGGCCATGTGATTGGAGTCCGGTGCTTTTTCCTCGGAGGTCCGTCGCCCTCGCCGTGGCACCTATTTGTGACACTCGTCTGCAAGGGCAAAATTCAGTTGACAAAAACAAAGTAACGAACCAAACAAGCCAGCTGTCACTAAAGGTGTGTTCTTCCCCACTCAGTACAGACAGCTACTTCCCCATCTTGGCTAGACAGTCCCCACATAGATACTACATTCAGCTGGTCATTTTAGACTGCTATCAGAGTGCTCTGATGGCCGTGTTAGAAGCATTGGTAGCAGCACTTAGTGGCCCTATTCCAGTTTTGTTACCACTATAGGAGTGTGCATCATCCCAATAAGGCTTGTTACCTTGTTAAAAGACCCCTCGCATTTCAAAAATTACCTTAAATTCTGGGTTTTTACGTGCCAAAACCACTATCTGATTATGAGGCCCGCTGTAGTGAGGAACGACTCCGGACTAAGTTGGACCAACTGGGATTTTTTAATGTGCACCCAATGCATGATACACGGGTGCTCTTGCATTTCGCCCCCATTGAAATGAGGCCACCGTGGCCGGGATTTGATCCCACAATGAAATCTTCCAATCCAGACACCTTTAGAGCCTCAAGCTTGACCTGTACTCATGCTAGCTTGTATTGATATTGCCAAGGATGGACACTCAAGTGCTGTGCAGATCAGTGGCTACAATCTTTGCACTGTAACATGAACTTATGCAGATAAACGTTTTTGTTCTTTTTTTCTTTTTCCTCCACAACCGTGTTGGACTATTGTCCAACACTGTGCTGCATAATTTTGCTGCAGCGTACGAGGATGAAGACATAGACAAGATGCACAGGATGAGAGCCGATTCTTAACTGCAGACCTTATTGAAAAATACTGTACATAGTAAGCGATTTCAACACACATACATGGAAACCAAAAAAAACACCTGGTCAGACACAATTTTGAAGGTCAACAAAGCATAATAGTCAAAAGCAAATATCAAACATCAAGAACTGCCATAAAATCAAAACCACAAATGCAAAAAACACTTATAGTATTAACAGATTATGTAGACCGAGCACACATACTTAGCAGGTATGCATATTCCCTGTCCGACCACGAATGTGTATCTCTTCTACGTTTTCGTCCTTTCGCGCTGCAACAAAATTCTGTTGCCGTACCCAGTCCAACTATCGATCCTATTAAAATGTGTTGCACTGAAATGTTTCTGATGAACATGGCCTCGTACACAAAATAAAGCACCCAGAGTGAAATTGCCTATTGCGTAGTTATTAGCCCTAGTAGCTTGCACACACTCCACATTTAAGTTTGTTGAACAGCAATTAATTGCTTGTTTTTTTTTACTTGTACAGCATGTCCTGCTTAGGCAAAACGTAGCATGCAAAAATAAACCAGGAACTATAACTGACTTCAGACGGACAAAGTTTGCATAATGCACTACAGGTAAAAATAAAAAATAAAATATCGCAGCTCCGCCCAAAAGGCGAAGCACCGATTGCGATAGCAAATTAGCAGATAGCTGTACAAAGTGAGGATAGTAGTTTTATCGGTCATATAAACTTGTAAACATTCGCTTACTAATTAAATTAACAATGATAGAATGCATAAGCGTGACTCAATGAGGACGTAGAAAGAAACAGACACACAGAGACAGTGCTGTGTTTGTGTGTCTGCTTCTTTCTATGTCCTCGTTGAGTCACGCTTAAGCATTCTATCATGGATTCAAACCAGCTAGCCTGTCAACGTGTTTTAACTAAATTAACCAGCACGGTGTCACAGGCATACAGGTAAACATGAACACATCTCACTCGGTGACCGCAGAAACTGTCTGTAAAATGCTGGTTAGAAATCGTGGCAGCAGCTGCAAGCCAATTGACCTCCATGCATCTGTCGCTTCAATGCAAATGAAATGTTGAAAGCACAGTGCATACAAAGCTACCAGCACTACGCGCACTCTGCAAACATCGCAGATCGCTTTGAAGATGAGGCCTGTGCGAGCGCGCACTTCGACGACATCGCAGATCGCTTTCAAGACACACGAGCGCCGGCAACACGTCCCTATGGTGTCCGCCAAAGGCGTCTACTACGGCGTCCGCGATTCACACAGCCAAAGCCGTAGGAGACGCCGCAGTTGTCTCCACTCTGTATGGAGCGGCGGGCGAGGAGGACATCAAGGTACCCTAGCAGCTGCCCCCAAGAAGAATGCCCCTCCTCCCTCGCGTGCCATAGAAGGGGGCATGCATCTGGGCAGTGTTCGTCGGCACGCGAGAACCACAGTCACCGGCTCACCCTCACACGCTTTCACTCGTACGGAACGTCGTGGTGATGGCGACGGCAGAAATGCACCTGGGGCGTCTATTTAATTTCTATCGCAATAAAAAGACCCACCTTGCTCGGTTTGGACTTGGCTTCTTCATCCCAGGAGCCCCACTCGCCGCCCCCACTCGCTGCGGCATCTGATTTCCTGTCCTGCTTTGCGAGAGGTTTGCTTGGCCGCCGCCGTGCCTTGTCGTCGTCATGTGCTTGACCATGGCTGCCTTTGCTGTGTACATGCAGTGCAGTGCAATGAATGACCTGTTAGATGCTCAGACTTGGACTGCATTCGACAAGCTTTTCTGTGTAAGCAAGGTGGTCTAGTGTGCATTCAACTGGCACTGGAGCCTCCACATGCTTTGTTAAGTTCCTGTACAGAGCTGTACAGTAATGTGAAGCGTTGCACAATATTGTGTAGTAATGAACAAGGACACTTGCACAGGTGGTGTTTAAAATCGAAGAGATTTGGCTGCTAGTAAAGGGTCAGTAGAAGGTCAGTCTGAAATTGGACAACTTTAGTATAACGTGAAGAAGTAAATGGAGGAAATTAGCATTAGCGTCAGCGTTGCGTGCTCCGCACTGCACTTGCATTGTACATAAACAGTGCTGGACCTCCTACGTATATACGCTATACATGGGATTTAGTGTTGAATGGTAACGCACAAATGGTAATGCTGCCATGTTGCCTTATGTACGGCAGCATGGCGGCACCAGTCGAAGTCAGAGCTGTCCTCTTGGCATCCATCGAGTCGTCGGCCTGCACTGTTCGGCTCATTCATTCCCCGCTAATGCTCACGTTTAGATTTATGCGATGATGCTTCGACGACATCATATAGGTTACAAGTGGGCGTCAGTCTCGAGGCAAGTTCTTGATTAGCGGCGCATTAGGCTTCATGAGAGAGGTTGCTAATGTTTGCTGTAGCTGCGCCGAGATGGCGCCAATGCCTATACTAGTTCTTCATGTCCAGATGGTGCCATATATGTTTGCATTAGTATTAACGTTTTGCTCCGTTCCGCTATTCTAAAGCAGTAGTTTATGCCACTCAGTGCAGCCTTTCTTAGCGTTAACATTGCGTCACACGCTAAAGCAAGCGTTTTACGCTATGATAAAGCTGTCTATTGACTACATGCTCTTGTGTGAGTGAAAACCACAAACGACGGGAAGGACTGTGCGTAATAATCTGTACGTATGCTGTCGAAACACTGATGGGTAAAGGCAACCCATGGAGGGAAAAATAAAGTTGAACTTGATATTCCTCGAACACAATTATCAAAATAACATGAACTCATGAGCATCTAAAGTTTTTTAAGACATCATTAAAACAGCCTAGAAATTAGATCGGGACATTAGACAATGCGAGTGAAGCTTCTGTGTTTTAAATGCCACTTTCATTTAAAAATTATGTTTCAGAGTTGAGTAAAGTGAAAATTTTGAGTAGTTTTATTTTTCCAGGCTTTTAAATCTGTCAAATAATTAAAGTTCAGTCATTATTTCGGGTGGTGCATGATGATTTTAGTAGAAAAATTCCAAAGGAAAAGTTTAACAATTCGTAAAAAAACTGTTAAACAAATTGATCTTGATATATTTTGATCAAAGTTGATCTATTTCCAAGGCACAGTAAGAAAAGAGGTAAAATTTTCATGATATTTAGGTGCACTATTTCTTTCGCCGAGTCTATGTTTGCTCGTTGATTTCACACATACAGTCAAACCCACTTATAACAATATTCAGGTGCCACGAAAATTCCATTGGTATAACTGATAATTGTTATAACCGGGTCACATGAAAAAATCAAAATAGGGGGATGGCAGAGCTGTTGTGAGAAAACTATAATGGCGGGGAGGCCAGCTCCCCTCCCCACCACCCCCTCCCCTGCTATACCATGTCATCGCTGCTGTCGCTGTCTGATGCAAGCACGGTCGCGACAATCGCCTCATTGGGCAGCCTGCTCTACCGCGTCATCGCTGCCGTCACTATCTGATGCAAGCACGGTCAGGACGATCGCCTCATCGGTTATAAGCACTCAGTTTCCAAATCTACAGCAGTGCGCTTTCTTTTCACCGGCAACGTCGTGCATTGCTGATGATCAGCAGGTGGATCAGCCATCTTTTGTTTCGGTGGCGAGAAACTGCGTGGCCAGGAATGATTTCAATGCAAACAACGAAGACCAGCGCGAGCGATTAAGCTGTTTGCAGAACTGTGCTGAATGAGGAGCCAGCGAGCAGTTGGTGTGGTCCATTCGTGTTTCGGAGGGTGGGGTAGCGTAGAGCTGCGGGCGCAGCCAAGCTCTACGCGTGCAGATATGCCTAGAAAATGAGCGCACGGAGGCTGTTGGAGCAGCGACCCATCCTGCAGTGGCTCGAATTTCTCGCTTTATTTTCAAGGATTTTGCATTTCACTACCTTTAGGCCTGAACACCCAGCAGCCGAACTTCATTGTTATAACCGATAATGCAGCATCTGGGCAGTGTAGTAAGCAGGTTATTTCACCATAGAAACATACAAAAGTTGACGGTGCAGCAGCTTCTCATTGTTATAACCAATATATTGTTAAAACCGGTATCCTTATAAGTGGGTTTGACAGCATAACCGTCTTGTGATGGAATCCATTATTCATTTTGTTCTTTTTTTTTGTTTTGTGTAGTTTTGATCAAATGGATTTATTTATATAGTTGCAGTAACGAAATAGTTAATTCACGCTGCTATGTTCCTGTCTCTTAATGTAGCGCCTGTCATTACCCATTCCATCACTCACTGCTTGATCCCTAATATCTATCCACCACGGCATGCTGCTGAGCTTGACGCTGCGAGTTCAATCCCACCCGTGGAGGCCACATTCTGATGGAGGCAGAATGCAAAAATGCTCGTGTACTTAGATATGGGTGCACATTAAGAAACTCTGGCAGGTCAAATTTAATTTGGGGCCTCCCATTATTGTGTGCCTCATAATCATACTCAGGGAAAACACAGGGAAAGCGGCAAACGGAAATTCAAGAAGATGAGCAAAACGAGAACAAGGTAAAAGCGGGAGCCAAAGTGTCGACAAGTGGACTTGTCCTTTTCTTTTTTTGCCTTAAAAAATATACATGTCCACTTGTCGAAACGATAGCTCCCGCTTTTACCTTGTTCTCATTTTGCTCATCGTCATAATTATATCGCAGCTTCAACACGTAAAACCATGGAATTAAATTTTCGCCCCTTAATAACTGTTAGTATGTTTGTTATAACGAGTTTCAACCTCACAGGTTATACTGGGAATAATGCATTGG
The DNA here is from genome assembly GCF_023375885.2 of Dermacentor andersoni. NCBI lineage: Eukaryota > Metazoa > Arthropoda > Arachnida > Ixodida > Ixodidae > Dermacentor > Dermacentor andersoni. Next base: position 149,901,748 of record NC_092819.1, on the reverse strand, counting down.
TCATACACTTTTAAAATATGTCAGGAGGCTGCTGTAACCACCAAGATGGAATGAATTGCTCTACTTCTCGTGAAAACACTAAAAAACATTTAATACACTTTTTCGAAGACAGAGCAACATTTTTAATTGCTGCATGGCTATGCGTTATCTGCAAGAAACTATATGAAGATTTCTCAAAAAAAATTTTCAGGTTCGTTGCCTTAGCTAAAAGCCACTCATCTTGGAATTAGTGAGAAGCGCTTGCTCGAAAAGCAAAGTTTAGCAACTGTTCAAAAAAACACTGCAGTCGACATAAGTCTAAGTTTCCTTCAGCTCAAAGTTCTAATAGGCTAAAATTAGCCCCAAAATAATGTCTGGCGGTGTACAATGTTTTAGTTTTGGATAGGCCCTCAAACTAGTAAAATCAACAAGTAGCAAAACATGCTTTTCTTAACTTTTAGTGACTCGCAATTTTCATTCTCGAAATCGATGCCGTGCCTCACAAAACAAAGGTTGATTCTTTTCTACACAGACATTTTTTCACTGAAAACAAGAAAGTTTTGTCCTTATCTGAACACACCCTATAGATTTTAACAAGCCTTTTCAGAAAATGCCTCAAGTGAGTTCATGTAACTGACCAATTTTAATGGTAAAATTGGTAAATGGTAAATTCCTAGAAACTTGTGTGGGTTCATTGTATGTTCCAACTATAGCCTTAAAGATGCCCAATTGTCTCTTTCATATGCTCTTTTTTTTATAGTGAACAGGAGTCATGAGGCAAAGAAAGGACGTATTTGCCCATCTGCAAAAATTCTGGAAGATTTTGAGACAATCTAAAAAAAGAAGAAGACCGTGCGATGGTGCGGGGAATCAAACCAGCATTTATGTGACTTCAAACTTACCACTGTAACTAGTACCCAGTGTCTTCCTTCTACTCTGATCAACCATTATAACTAGAATATGTAGGTAGGGTCCCTTGTTCTTGGATTTTACTGCATGGGTTCTCAACATCATGCTGTGCTCTTCCAGCAGTGGAAGCATCATCAATATTTACACAGACTGGCAAGATGCATATCATGCTTGTAAGTCCTGCTTCTTGGCTGCAGCTGACAATGCAACTGCAGCCAAGAAGAAGGTCACGCACTGAATACCACCGCCTCACAGGGGTATCCACGGAAACGAGAAGGCGCATGAGGAGGTGTGAGCTGTAGCTTCCAACTGCTCCTCTTTACTGTTGCGTGCATATTCTGCATCACCAACATCCAACTCTATGCTCAATTTCCAGGACCTTGATTGTGTCCAGCACTCCCTTAAAGGGCCACTCACCAGGCCACATAGCGAATGCTGATTATATGGGGCGCGATTGGAGATCGTCGTTTGAAACACCCATTCAGTTTGCGCTCAGTTTCACCTCACGCGATTGGCCTAGGCTGCGCCAAGTCGTAATCCACACCCGGCGACTAACGACTCGGCGCGGCCTAGGCCAATCTGCGTGAGGCGAAAATGAACGCAAACTGAATGTGCGTTTCGGACAACTATCTCAGATCGTGCTCATGCTGGGAGTTGTTACATGCCCTCTAGGGGTTGCCCTACAGCAAGAATTTTTCAAATTTCGAATTGGTTCATTATTAACGGAGATAGAAATATGTGAAGTGTCACGAATTCATGATTTCAGGAGGCAAGTGCAGCGCCCACAGACGCCGCTACATGTAGATGGTAAAGGTCGACGCCCCCAGTTGGCATGGCAGAAGATGAGAAAAATAAAGTTGGGCAGCACGTTCTTGCGGTACAAGCCCGGCATGCACTGGTACATTTTATAAGCCTACTATGCTGGTCCTCTGGTCCTGGCGCTCCACTGCAACCTCTCAGTTCGCAACACAGGTGACCCAGTAGAACACGACTTTGACCGAGCGTCACGCTGCCATGGCTATCTGGCTGGAGCCCCAGTTCGACCCACTACTGCCACCCTTCCAGTCAAGCTACGTTGGTGCATGGTTTGCGCAGTTCGAGGCGGCTCTGGAGCGGAGCAGCATCTGGATCCAGGAGGTCCAGTACCAGGTACTCCTCGATGTCCTACTGCTTGATCTCCAGCTCCGCCTCAGCGTCCATCACTTAGCCCATGCCCCTATGACGAGCTGCGGCAATATGTCTTAAACTTCCACGGCGCTCCAGAGGTTGATCGCATGGTGCGCAACTCATCTCCACCAGCGGCCTCACAGCCAGCACCAGGCACGTATCTTCCTGCGCCTGTGGGCCATCATCAGCAGGCCGGCGTCCTTCCCTCGACCTGCCACGATGACGTTTCATCAGCCGACAGATGCACTTCGTGAGATCTCCAGTGTCATTATCTTTATCGCCACCAATGATGGCACGTGCCACCAGTGACATCGCCGTCCTCACGCTGACTCCTGTGCTGCACGCCATCCGGGCTGTCACAAACATCATCGCCCATACCACTGGACCCCGATCAACCCTCTATCTGATCCGTCCACGCCAGCCGCTGAGCCAGCCTCGGAGTGCCAGCTCTGCACCTGGCTGACTCCACTGCCTGTGACTGTGCCAACAGACTCCACCTCACGTGACTCCTCCCACGCTACACCGTGGCACCTACGAATGAGCGAAAGTGACTCAGCTGCAGCAGCAATCTCCGTCCCTTCCCTCGGCACTGGGAATTTGTTTGTTGCCCTCCCACGTCCAGGCCGTGCAAAACTTCCCAGCACCTCCCCCCCCCCATATGCAGTACCCTATGCCAGCTGCGTGAGCTCCTGGGCCTAGTGAATTTCTCCCGAGGCTTTATCCCGCACTGCGCTGAGCCTCTGTACCCATTGACTGACCTTCTTCGCCCGACTAAAGGCTCCTCATCCACGAATTCCTGCTCTCCCGTAGCTCAAGCTGTTTTCAGGGCTGCTAAACAAGCCGTCGCTAATTCGGTGCTTCTCATCCACCTTAGAAATAACGTGCTGACCCGCTTCATGGTGCATGCTTCCAGTGTGGCCATCGGCGTTGTTCTCCAGCAGCAAATTGAGTCCGAGTGGCACCCACTGAGCTTCTTCTTGCAGAAGCTCCAACGTGCCAAGGCTCGCTACTGCATTTTTGGCTGCAAGCTGCTCCATCTACTCTACCATCTACTATGTACTCCACCATCCAGCACTTCCGGCTCTTCTTGGAGGGTCAGCTATGTTATGTTCTAACAGATCATAAGCCTCTGGCGTATGTCTTCCGTACAAACTCTTCCAAGTACGTCGCATGTGAACTTGGTCAACTGGCCTATATATTGGAGTTCACTACGGATATCCGGCACATCAAAGGCACCGAAAATGAGGCAGCTGATGCACTCTTCCGCATCACTTCACTCGGCACTTCTACATCAACTGTGGACTGCAAACGTCTAGCTTGGGTGCAGATGGAAGATCATGATCTGCAAGCGCTGTGTGACCATCCCCGTTCCCCCTGTCTACAACTCGTTCCTCACCCGTTTGTGCCTGGCTCACTCTGGTGTGACATGTCAGTGGCTCCACCTTGCCCCTTCATTCCGGCCGCCTTCCGTCATGCGGTGTTCGAATCCCTTCAAGACATCTGCCATTCCAGCATCCAAGCCACACAGCACGTTGTTACACAGCGCTACATCTAGCCAAGCATTAACACTGATGTTCGCTAGTGGGCACGTTCGTGCCTTGCGTGCCAGACCGCCAAAGTGACCCGCCACACAAAGACTCTGTAGTCTTTCTTGCCATCTGGCTGCCACTTTGACCACGTCCATTTTGATTTGCATGGACCACTTCCTCCTTCTCATGACTGCCGGTACATTCTAACAATGACTGACCGCTTCACACGCTGGCCCGAATCCATGCCCATTCCGGACATCACTGCAAAAATGACCTTTGTTTCAGCATGGGTTTCCCGCTTCAGCTGCCCCAGCATCGTGACCGCTGATCACGGCCGGCAATTTGACTGTACCCTCTTCACTTCCCTCAACCGCCTGCTTGGCGCTAAACACTGCCGTACCATTGCATATGATCCTTGTGCCAACAGCATGGTTGAACGGCTCCACCGCCAGCTAAAGGCTGCCTTCACTGCGCGCATGGATCGGGAGCACTGAGTCGACCACCTTCCTATGGTGCTTCTCGGCCTACACGCTGTCTTTTGTCGTGACCTTGGCTGTTTTCCGGCCGAACTCGTCAATGGTGTACCCCTGCGGGTCCTTGGAGACTTGTTCATTCCTTTGGACCCCTCGCACCAGCCGCTGCAGTACCTTCAATACCTACAGGACTGCATTCAACAACTGCACCCTGTCCTGCCTTGATCTTTGGACCACAGCATCTTTGTGCACCCGGACTTTGTGTCTTCAACCCATGTTTTTCTCAGACGAGACGCCGTGAAGGCACCTCTTACACCCTCCTATGATGGGCTGTACCATGTCCTCCACAAGACGCCGGAGCCCACCACCATCCTACTGAATGGTCGTGAAGAAGTAGTCCCATTAGACCACCTCAAACCGGCCTACCTTGAGACGCCTCTCACAAAGCTCCCCACAGATGTCACCAAAGTATCCACAGATCTGCATGTAACGAAGACAGTACCATCTTTACTTCATTACCGAGTACATTTCGTCGTTCCAACTGGGCGAGGGGCGCTTTAGCACCCACCAATGCCGCTGTGCGCGAATGCTAGAAGTCGGTGCCTTCGGTCGGCATGGCAAAAGATGAGAAAAATTAAGTTGGGCAGTGCGTGCTCACGGTGCAAGCACAGCACACGCTGGTACATTCTAAGAGCCTGCTAAGCTGGTCCTCTAGTCCTGGCGCTCTGCTGCAACGTCTCGGTTCATGACACAAGCTTCCCTGCCAAGACTGACACTCTCACCACTTGCCTCGTCTAGCCTCCGCAAGCGAAATTCCTTCCCTACGTTCTCCCATACTGGAGCTGGAGGATCACGTCACGCACATGTCATGGCCCTTTTCTTCTTCCTTTTTTTGTTTTTTAACAATTTTGTTGTGAAGTGCACTTCCAGTGACGGTCCCGCGTGCTAACCCACAAGCTGTTGTGTTTGTTCCGTTTTGCTCTGTGCTCCATCTTGTGAGCTGTGCACGTGAACACCTACCTTGTTGTCTGGCTACTTCTGCAAAATGGATCCCTCAGTGTATGCACGTTTGGAGAGGCTGGCCCGGCTGATGGATCCTTACCATGATGCACATCCCACCTCATTGTGCCACATGAACACTGAGGTAGAGGTGTGCGGATGAAAGAGCAATAGCATAGTCTCGTTCTCTGGGTGCACGAACAAGCCTTGCAAGTCAGAACCAAGGTCAGTTTTTTTTTCCTGGGATCTTTTTTGCGACAGCCGCTTTAGAGTTGGCATCACTTCATTTTCCTCCATATTTGTGCTCGCTTTGCTAGGTTCCCACCACATTCAGTGCGGGTATTTTCATTTCAATTAAACCTGCCACTAGTATCTGTAGAGACTGTGGGGTCGAGAGTAGTAGTGTTGCTCAGCTGCGTCATCTGCTCACCTCCACCGTCGTGTGGATGCTCTTTGCAACCATATGGTCTTCGGAATTATTGTTAGTGGAGCAGTCATCTGAAAAGCCATCAGTTGCTCGGATGCACTACAAAAAATTAGGGTGTTTGCGCTTAGTCTACTCAGTGCAAGGCGTATGTAGGTGCCAGGCTGTACATAGCAAGATGAATGTTCTGTTTATGCAAAAGAAATTGACCACAGCACAGTGAAAGCAATAAATGCATGCTCAAGCTCCATGCTAACAAATTTCTGTTTGTAAGTCTGTGCACACATCAGAATGGTAAGCCAAGTCTGAAGTCAAGTCATACTAAACTTGTGCTGGAAGCTGTATGATATAATGGTGATATCTGTCTTACAGCTGACATCCAATGTTGCTTCCCCTCTGCCAACTCCAAGACTCCGTCTCCCAAAGTCGCAACATTTGGTGGCCGCAGTGGGATTTGACACACACCTTTATCAGACTGGTGTCGATTTTGTGTCGAACTGCATCTCTGAATTTCACTACACCGTAGGAGCACAAGACTGGACGTTAATGGACAATGAGAGTCATAACTGACCGGTGCTTTGTGGACGTTGAGTCAGAAGAAGACTCCTGGGAGGCCTTCCGCTTGCAGCGGCTGTTGGCCTGCTCCCGCAGGGCTGACAGGGCTCGCCCCGACCGTGTGTCGCGGTACTCCCGCTGCGGCAATGGCAGCACTGTCTTCTCGTACAACTGCACCAGATCCGCCTTGTCGAGTTCCTCGAGCCGCGGGTGCTTCACATAGCGCTGTGACGGAATGGCAATTGCATGCGTGAGACCTCTTTTTTATCTTCTAAATTAAAAAAATTACATTTTGCCCGTTTCCACTTATGCAGGTTTCCCTTTCAAGTCTTCTAGCTCTTACTTGAGCCCCTCCGCCCCCAAGTGCTTTATGAACACCATCACATCACAATTTTGGGAGCAAACAGTGCAAAAAATCTGGAATGAGGACAGACAAGACCAAGAAGGAAAAAGTTTGTAGTCCTGTTATCTTTTGCTTCTATTCATTCCCCAAGTATGTTCAGACTATACTTTGTCACAACAACTTCATACCGTGCAGCAAAAGTTACAAGCCCCATCAGCTAATGAGGAATGAGAAGCCAAGGGACTTGCCCATAGTCTGCTGCTAATCTCTTTGTGCACCATACCAGATCAGCTAAACAACCAGAAGGACTAGAAGTGCACAGTGGGCAAACCTCCCCTCGTTTTGCATTGGCTAGTAAGACCCGTAGCTTTTTTGCTGCACTGAATGCAACTGATGAGGCAGAGTATAGTTCACTTAGCCACTTCATTATCAACAGACAAACAGTGTCCAGAACATTACAGAGGTTTGTTTCAATATCCCCCTATCACACTGCAGTCCAGTAATGTGACTCCGATCACGACTCCGATCACGAAGTCAGTACAACGTCGCACAATTTCTACGGAGTGTGCTACGAGGAAAGTACCCAGAAAGTGGGCCGGTCCCGGAGATAGTGCAGTCAAGTAAGACGGCAGCTCAGGGCGCGGGCTGTCAAAAAGGGAAGATGACGAGGAAGTGTCACGCGCAGCGCGTTTCGAAGAGCTTGCTGGCTTTGGGACGAGAGAAGTGCGTGTGCGGTACGTGCGCGATCACGGCCAAAACCGACAATATAGGTAAAAAAAAAAGAAGGCGATCGTCGTTTAATTGTTAGATAACAGGAATATTACGTTTGATAGGG